>NC_083717.1:109749322-110060091 GCF_028564815.1 Eubalaena glacialis | reverse complement strand
ATGAATGCCTTTCGATGGTGAAGAGAATTTAACCCTTTCCCCCTACAGGTCAGAGGATTTCTATCTCTGGGATCCCTTTCAAGAATTCTTGACTCTGAGGGTAATGATACTTTTGTTTGGTCCTTGACTGTTTGCAAAGTGCTTTTGGGCACATCAGTCCGGATGTGTGTGAGGGATAGAGAATGTTCCAGATCTACCAATATTGAGCGAGATGTCTCCTGTGGGACTGGATGTCTCCCTTGAGGGTCAGGCAAGAGCCAGATCCAGAAAAGGAGCGAGTTTTTTATGAACTCCCAGGCCAGGATTTGGGGGTGGAAGCGGACAGAACTAGGTAGGGCTGGATGCCAGCTCAGAGGAAAGCGAGGGGCACTCTTTGGCACCCTAGGCAGGACTAAGGGATCCGTAGAGGATGGGCAGAGAACCCACTGGTCAGGATCGCTGGGAGGCAAGTCCTGGGCTCCTCCTCCCTCGGGCCTGGGGACTCCGCCTGTCCATAACCTACATTAACTCTGGAGCGCAGCCTGGGCCCATCTGCCGGCCCCCGCCCCACCTCGGTTCCCCACGCCAACCCGTTCGCGCCAGATGGTGGCTGGGAGGGGTGGCCGTGCGTGGGGGACCCCGGAGCCTGTCTCCTCACCTCACCCCTCCCCCAACCCACGCTCCCAACCTCTTGTTTCTCATGCTTCTCCCCCAATCCTTCACCACCACCAAGTTAAAAAAAAAAAAAAATCAGACCATGCTCGGCCTAGGCAGCTGTTGGGCTCCGCGCCGTGCCCCCCGCCCCCCGCAAGACTCCCCCGGGCCCGCGCCGCGTCCCTGCTCCCCCCAGCGCCGATCTTATCGCCCGACGACAGCCATCGCTGTGCGGGCGGGCTGACAGCTGAAGCCACAAGGCCCCCGCCGCCCTCAGCGTCGCGGAGAGAGACCGCTCCTCTGCACCCCCGACACTGAGAGAAGCCGGCCCTCCCCGGTCTAAAGTCTCCGGGGATCACGCCGGTTCCGGGAAAGCAGCTGCACTGCCGCCGCTCGGAGAAGTGGGGCCACCCGGGGGAGCCGAGAAGGCGAGACGGGTGAAGCCGCCTGAAACCCATACGAGTCCGCGCGCTTCCAGTTCCACCCTACATTTTGCCCTATGAGGAGAGGACCCGGGTCTGCCCGGCCTCAGCCCCTGGACTCTCTGGTGGCTCAAGCCAACTCTGCAGTCAGGAGAGTTCCTCCCTGCACCAACGGAGCGACAGGACGCGGGCCGAGGCTTGAGGCTGTTGGGGGTGGAGAAGGTGGGCTCTGGAGCTGAGGCTAAACCCAGGTGAGGAGAGGCGCCGAAGGCGGGGCCAGACCCTTATTACCATACAGCTGAGGACGCGCCCCCCTTCTTCTACCTCGGGGACCACGCCCTCCTACCCCCAGCACGGGTACCACGCGTCTGGGGACTGGCACGCGCGGAGCCCAGGCGGGAGGCAGAAGGGAGGAGGCACGCGCTGGACACGCCCCCCATAACTGGGGAGGGAGATGCCCACCAGGTGGAGGGGCCGAGCCCCCGAGTCTTAGATGCTTGGCCCCTCGCCCAGCACGGAGTGTCCACAGAGAGGTTAATGCGTCCTCTGGCTTCCCTGCTGCGCGCGGGGGGAGGCGGGCGGGGGGGTGGACGCTCACAGGTTGGGGGCCGACGACGCCAGGGCTCCCTAAGTTCCGGGAAGGTGAAGGAGACCAGAGTCCTTTAGCACTGGTTTCGCTTTCTGAGCTTAAGTTCTTTTTACCTGCTCGAGGGCTGCAGGTAACTAACGCCGGCCGTGGTCACACCGCCGACGGGGACTCCCCCGTGTCTCCGCCCCCACGACCATCCGGGAACCACTCGCTCACCTCCCGCCCCATTCCCCCTGGCCCTCCTCCTGTCCTCCCACAGCCGGGGTCTCGGCCTGTATCCACGCAATTGCGGAGAACTGGTCACCTCGGCACGCGCTGAGCTGGGGGACCCAGGGGCTGAGAGCGGCACAGAGGGGCGGGGACCTGTGCCTGACTAGCTGGCTGGGAGGGGGGAAGGCGGGGGCGGAGGCCCCCTCCGGGCGGCGCTGGGGCTGTAGCAGCTAGAGGCCCGAGGGGAGGGGAGAGTGACCACGAGTCTGAGTGACAGGCGGGTGAAGAGAGGAGCCAATATATATAAGGAAAGCTCCCGAGAGCGCAGGTTTCAGTAGCGGCGCTGAGCGCAGGCTGGGAACGCGAGGCCAAGAGCTGCAGCTCAAGCCGCCTCAGTGCAGTGTACCCGGACACTAGCCTGCTTACAGCCCCAGGATTAGCCCGAGGACACGTCCTCAGCGCGGCCGCCACCCAGCCGCCCTCACCTGGATTACCTACCGCGGCAGTTGGAGCGGAGCTAGCGAGAAGGAGAGACGGGAGGAAAACCCCGAGCGGAGCCTGGCTTTTCAGGGACCCCTCCGGCGGTTGGACGCGTGGGAAAGGTTCACAACCGGCGGGTGGAGAGAGCGACGCCCCAGGGAATGGCAGCCGCAACGCGTAGCGCCTCTGGCTGGGCGCTACTGCTGCTGGTGGCACTTTGGCAGGAGGTAACTTCCCGCGCCCCCTCCGCCCCCTCCCACCGTGCCCTGGGCCTGAGCCCCTGGCGTCCACCGAGCTGACCGCTCTCCTTCTTCCTTCCCTCGGTCCCTGTGCAATAGCGCGCGGCCGGCTCGGGAGTCTTCCAGCTGCAGCTGCAGGAGTTTGCCAACGAGCGCGGCGTACTCGCCAGCGGGCGGCCGTGCGAACCCGGCTGCCGGACCTTCTTCCGCGTCTGCCTTAAGCACTTCCAGGCGGTCGTCTCGCCCGGGCACTGCACCTTCGGCAGCGTCTCCACGCCTGTGCTGGGCACCAACTCCTTCGCCGTCGGCGACGACAGTAGCGGCGGGGGACGCAACCCTCTCCAACTGCCCTTCAATTTCACCTGGCCGGTGAGCACAGCCTGGGCGCCCTGGGAGGTCACGAAAGCCGAGAGAAGGGGTTTCCCTGGGACCAAAGCCTTCTCCCTAGATTGCCTCGCTCCCCTCCAAAAAAAGGTGGGGCACTCTCTTCTGATCCTTCTTTCCGACTCTTTCCTGGGACCTCACCCTCCTGTAGGCTCTCACCAGTCTCTCTCTTCCCAGTTCTACGCTCTATCTTCTCCCAGCGCTAGGGATACGATTTTCATCACCTACAACCCCGGCGCGTGCTCCATCTCAGAAAGACTCCCGCGTACATTCCCTCATCCCTCAACTCTCCTCCTACCCGGGGTTCTCTCGCCTTCCTAGCTCACGCGCGATGCTGAGTGCAGACCCGTTACATAGACCCGGGCGCAGTAACTGTATCCTGCAATTAGATTAATTAAACCGGCTGCCGAAAGGCACCCCCACCATCCCCTGTTCATCTCGCTCACTCTGTCTTTCCCCGCCCCCTCCTTTCCGTTCCCAGGGTACCTTCTCACTCATCATTGAAGCTTGGCACGCGCCAGGAGACGACCTGCGGCCAGGTGAGTAGCTCGCTCCGCGGCCACAGGGGGGCGACACGGCGCAGCGCCGAAAGAGTTAATCTGTAATAGGCGGGGGAAGTGCGGGGTGGGGGCGTGGGGGGCAGGACGCTTAGCTAGGCCGGGAGCTGCGCCCCGCGCTGGACGCTCGGATTCCGCCCGCTGCCTGGACTCTGAGCACAATTGCGTTTCCTGCGGGTTATTTTTGGCGTGGGAACGCGGGGAGCACGGCGGTGAGAAAGGCCGAAGCTGCCAGCGTCGCTGACGGGCCCCTTCCTGTATTTTACACCTTTCGCGAATTCCGCTCCTTTGGAAAGGGAATAATGGCTTTGGGATGTTGTTCTGACACAGAGGAAAAGGATATTTCAGCAGCACAACAATTCTCACTTTGCAAAGGAAAAAGAAAAGCATTACCCATCTCTGAGGGCAGAACCCCTGAATGGGCACCAGAGGACCCCTTGCTCCCAGGGTCCTCAAAGGCCTGGAGAGCTTTTCTTTTTCTTTTTTCTGCCCCCTACCCCCCCCCCCCCGATTTTGACCTCTTTTCCTCTTTCCCCTGCCTATCTGCCTCCAGAACATTGGGATATCTTAACATCCTTCTATTGTCCCCTTTTTGAATGGTATCAGGCCCTCTGCACATGCACACACAGAGCAGCTAAGCAGTGGGACACTTGGGTTCCTCTGGCCTGCGTTTGCTGGCAGGTGGGGTCATCTGGACAACTGGTTTGATCCAGCAGTTGCTGGCACTCTTGGGGACTGGCTGCCCTTCCTTGACCTGGCCCTCTGCCCCTTCAGAGGCCTTGCCACCAGACGCGCTCATCAGCAAGATCGCCATCCAGGGCTCCCTAGCTGTGGGCCAGAACTGGTTACTGGATGAGCAGACCAGCCCTCTCACAAGGCTGCGCTACTCTTACCGGGTCATCTGCAGTGACAACTACTATGGGGACAGCTGCTCACGGCTATGCAAGAAGCGCAATGACCACTTCGGCCACTACGTGTGCCAGCCAGATGGCAGCCTGTCCTGCCTGCCCGGCTGGACTGGGGAGTACTGCGAACAGCGTAAGCAGCCAAGCTCCCACCTGCCTGGAGGGGGGTCCCCGGAACAAACACAGTGGCATCTTTTCGGCTGCAGCCTGCCTCCCTTGGAGAGTGGGTCTGGGCTGTCCACTAACTGGGCCTCAGTAACAGCTGGGGATGCTTAGGATGGGCTTGGACTCTGCCCTCCCTCTTCTTAGTGCTCCTCCCCATCGTGCTAAAGCCCACAAAGACCCCATAATTGCATTCCATCCAGCCTGGATTCTCCTTCCCTGTGCCATCATTTCTCTTTAAGACATCCATGGCTCCTCTGGGAAGCCAGGAGTGGGAAGTGAGCCCAGGAGAGCTGGGGGGCACCCCCAGGGCCAGGAGAGGGAGAGTGGGACTTCAGAGTCGTTGTCATCCCACTCTCAGCCAGTGCCACTTTCTCTCCTCAGCTGTCTGTCTTTCGGGCTGTCATGAACAGAATGGCTACTGCAGCAAGCCAGCAGAGTGCATGTGAGTAGCGGACAGGAAGTGGTGACGGGGGAGCCGTCCCCTGTCCAGGCCCTCACCTCACCCTCAGCTTTTCTTTTGTTCTACAGCTGCCGCCCAGGCTGGCAGGGCCGCCTGTGCAATGAATGCATCCCCCACAACGGCTGTCGCCATGGCACCTGCAGCACCCCCTGGCAATGCACTTGTGATGAGGGGTGGGGAGGCCTATTCTGTGACCAAGGTAAGTCAGGGCAAAGAGAGGGGACGGAGAGCTGGGCAGGGCATGGGAACCAGAGTTGTCACCTGGACCCTTCCCACTCGATGACTGCTGAGTCGGCTTTCCCATTATCCTTCAAGGAGCTTGGGATTGTAAGGATCTTAACAACTGGCTTAGAACGAGATGGTGGGTCCTTCTTCCTTAGGTGCTGGGGAGGAAGGGTGGCTGGAGAAGCCAGGAGGGTGACATGTTGGCAACCTGAAGGTTGCACTCATAAATTCCAGCAAGGCCAGAGAGAGGGATGCCAGGCTCAGTTCCTCTTTCTACCTTGTAGTTACCTATTAACCCCCTAAGTGTTTGCTTACCTACCAGGGCTGTTTGAGCAGCTCTCCCCTAAACAGCTGTCTGGTGGGGTGTGCCCACTGGCTGCCCTGAGGCTGTGGGTGAGCTGGGCCTCTGGGCGGAGTGACATCTAACCGCCTTCTCCGTGGGGCAGAAACAGCCTCCCTTGTTTTCCCCAGTAGCACTTGCCAGGCAGCTGCCCAAGCCCACACTGTCTTCCTGGTGTTCAGGGGGCTGGTCACTCTTCTGGCTGCACAGGGGTCTGCCAGCCCCAATGATGGGGGAGGGGGCCTTTTTTCCTTCATCCTCATAGCCAGCTGCAGCGCGTGCCTCCCATTTTCAGGGTCAAATGGGGTGGCTGCTGCCATGGAGACACCAGCACAGGCCTGGGTAGGGTGGGCAGGACGCTTGCCAGGATAGAAAGGACTTGCCTGGGCCCTGACTTGCTGGCAACAAGGGGCTTGGAATTCAGCCCCTGTGTTCTTCGTATGTGTGTGTGTGTGTGTCACTTTCTCCCCACTCCAATCCCCCCAAACACACACACACACACACACACACACACCTGGCTCCTACCCTCTCTCTTTCCTCTCCCCACATTTGCTCCCAGGTGACACAGTCATATACTCATCTTATTCAAACAGAGCCCTTACAGTCCCTGTATTTGCTCTGTCTGGTTCTCCTTCCCTGTCCTTCCCAAATAAGAAAACAAATACTTATATTTCAAAATACCCTCGTAACGCATTTCGCTGTAAAAAACGCCTGGCAACCACTTATCGTGGCTCTCGCCTCCCCTCTACTCTTACCACCTGTTAAAATTGTAGCCCCTTTCCAGGCTTACCTCAGCTGCCCCTCCTCCACGAAGCCTTTTCTGACTTCCTCCTCAACATGTGGCCTTGCTGTGCCTCCTCTTCTTTACCTTTATTCTCCCCTGGCTGCAGTGCTTGTGAGCTTACCTGTGGGTCGTTAACTGTCCAACTGTGTTTTTTCAACTTGGATTGATTGCACTCCTCAGATGTGGTTCTAGGTGCTTCAATATACCCGATTTCACTGGGGGAAGAGGAAGGGTATTTGGGCCCGGAAGACTTTGAGTTGAAGCCTCTGGGCCAAACATGGACAGTGAACTTGAACTCCAAGGAGCCTGGAGGTTGGGACCACTCTTTGGCTCTGCTCAGCCGGTCGGTTCCTGTCTCCGCAGATCTCAACTACTGCACCCATCATTCCCCGTGCAAGAATGGGGCGACGTGCTCCAACAGTGGGCAGCGGAGCTATACCTGCACCTGTCGCCCAGGCTACACTGGCGTGGACTGTGAGCTGGAGCTCAGCGAGTGTGACAGCAACCCCTGTCGCAATGGAGGCAGCTGTAAGGTGAGGCCTAGGCCAACGCAGGAAGGCAGAGTTCTGGCCAGGCGGCGCCCAGGCATCCCCACCCCAGGAGGCCAGTGGATGTGCACCCGTGGGCAGGCATTGTGGGCAGGTGGGGCCTAGCCCCCTGCCAGGAATCCCTGCCCCCAAGGGTCTGACTTTGGCCCCTTTCTGCTCTCTTTCCAGGACCAGGAGGACAGCTACCGCTGCCTGTGTCCCCCGGGCTACTATGGCCTGCACTGCGAACACAGCACCTTGAGTTGTGCCGACTCTCCCTGCTTCAATGGGGGCTCCTGTCGGGAGCGCAACCAGGGGACCAGCTATGCCTGTGAATGTCCCCCCAACTTCACTGGCTCCAACTGCGAGAAGAAAGTGGACAGGTGTACCAGCAATCCATGTGCCAATGGTGCGTCCTGTTGCCTTGCTAACCTGGTGGACTGGCCCTGGGGCCAAGAGAACTTTCTGGTGAGGGAGGGTCGAGAGAGGAGAGAGGCCTTGTCTGTCACTCTGGGCAGGCTGAGACGGATCCCCATCTGCTCTGGATGGTGAAGAGCTTCCTTGATCATCTGGGTGGCTTTGGAAGAGGAGCAGGTTAGCAGTGGGTGCAGGCCTTTGGAGATGGAGCGTGCCTGGCTTCCATTCCTAGTCCCATGTCCTGACCTGGCTGGGGTGGCCTCTGACCCTCCCCAGGAAGTCCTGGGCTAGAGAGAGGGACCTTGGAGGCCTCGTGTCCCTCCTTGAAAGAGGCTAGCACAGTGAGGGCCCTGCTCCTGGAGGCCTCACCTCGCCCCACGGCTACAGTGAGCCTGGCACAGCATAAGGCGTCTGGAATGTTCAGCATTTTGGGGGGCACCAAGCATGTTGGTTATCTTTGTCTCCTTGGTCTTCTGGTGACCCTCTGTGAGGCAGGCAGACAGCACCGTGCAGGAGAGAAGCCTTAGGAGCTGCAGAGGGATTGGAAGGGCTGAGATGGAATCTGCTCTCTGGCTAATCACTTAGTTAACTCCCTGGAGCCAGTTTCTTCATCACTGAATGGGAAAATATAGAACCCGTTCTCTGTCTTTCATGTTGTGAAGATTAAATGAAACAATAATAGATCTATTTGAGCATTTACTGTACACCAGGTATGTGCTCCTGCCTTCATGCATCACCTTACCTAACCTTCAGAGATCTCCTATAGAGGAGACAGCATTCTACTCCAATTTAACAAATGAGGAAATGAGGCTTAGAAATAAAATAAAGCAATGGGTGCCAAATCCCCAGCTAGAGAGAGACAGCTGAGATTCAAACCCAAGCATACCTGTTCGATTCTACTGTAAAGCTCTGTAAGATGCTGGTAGTTCTTATACACGAGCCCACTGAGGCGTAGAGGACCAGGCTCACCCTCAACTGCAGGTCTCCTGACTCTTTGTGCAGAGGTCTTTGTATTGGGATCTGTGAATGCTGGCCGAGTTCCTGGACGACCTCGGTTCCTGGGATGGGGCACCCTCTGCACCGGGGTGGGGGGTGGTGGTCCAAGGAGGTTGCTGACTTGTGGCCCATGTGTACCCACAGGGGGCCAGTGCCTGAACCGAGGTCCAAACCGCATGTGCCGCTGCCGTCCTGGATTCACAGGCGCCCACTGTGAAATCCACATCAGCGACTGTGCCCGCAGCCCTTGTGTCCACGGCGGCACTTGCCGCAACCTGGAGAACGGGTTCGCGTGCACCTGCCCTGCTGGCTTCTCTGGCCGGCGCTGCGAGGTGCGGATGCCCACCGACGCCTGTGCCTCGGGACCCTGCTTCAACGGGGCCACCTGCTACGCCGGCCTCCCCCCGGACAACTTCGTCTGCAACTGCCCCTACGGCTTTGTGGGCAGCCGCTGCGAGTTCCCCATGAGCATGCCCCCCAGCTTCCCCTGGGTGGCCGTCTCCCTGGGCGTGGGACTGGTGGTGCTGCTGGTGCTACTGTGCATGGTGGCAGTGGCGGTGCGGCAGCTGCGGCTCAGGCGGCCCGACGACGGCAGCAGGGAGGCCATGAACAACCTGTCGGACTTCCAGAAGGACAACCTGATCCCCGCCGCCCAGCTCAAGAACACAAACCAGAAGAAGGAGCTGGAAGTGGACTGTGGCCTGGACAAGTCCAACTGTGGCAAACAACAGAACCACACATTGGACTATAATCTGGCCCCAGGGCCCCTGGGGCGGGGGATCCTGCCCGGGAAGTATCCCCACAGTGACAAGAGCTTAGGGGAGAAGGCGCCACTGCGGATACACAGGTGAGCAGCACCCGGAGGCCCAGGGCTCACCAGCAACCCCCTCACGGTACTGCCTGGGCTCCCCCAGGACAGGTGGGAGGCTAGCACCAGGCCCTTGACTGCTTCTAAGCACACAGGGGCTCTTGCTGCCGACAGGAGGATCCTCCGACAAGATTTCTGCCAGGCTCCCTTTGTCCCTCCTTCCCATTCACTCGTTCATTCATTCACAAATGTCAAGTGTCCACACTGTGTCACTTGTGACCCCCATCTTCCCACGGCATGGCTTGCCTCCAGTGGCAAACTGGCCTTTTCCAGGCCTGAGACCCTCTGGGAAGGTTGGGGTCCTGTGGCTCTCTTAAGGCCTGTAGCTAACTGCCCGCCAGGCTAGCACTGGGCATCCCCAGTCCCCGTGTCTTCTCCCAGAGCCACCTCTGCCAGTTCCCTTTGGCTCTCCGGGGTCCAGGTTAGCGCCCCACCTCCCTCCAGCCCTCTCTCCATCTCTCCTTCACCGGCCTGTCTTGTGTTCCCTCAGTGAAAAGCCAGAGTGTCGGATATCAGCGATATGCTCCCCCAGGGACTCCATGTACCAGTCTGTGTGTTTGATATCAGAAGAGAGGAACGAATGTGTCATTGCCACAGAGGTGAGTGCTAGGCTTTCCTTCCCTTCTAGCATGTTCCCTCCTGCCTTTAGGGGATGAGAAAGTGGTCCAGTTACTCTTGACCTTAGGGGCCGCTCCTGAAGGGTGGGTCGGAACCCCTCCTTGGCAGGCTGGGTTCAGTGGCTCTCGGATCCCTGCTGGCCTCGTTGCCACAGAGGGTGTGAAACAGGAGCCGTGGTGGTGAGCCAGCCCGGTCTCTTCCTGCTGTGTTAGTGCTGGGCTGGGCGGCCATGGCACCCGGCCAGCTCCCAGGCGCTGCTTCCCAGCTGCTGGTGGGTGAGGGTGGTTGCCTTGTGCCCCTCCTGCCCCTACTCACTGGCTTCCTTCACTGGCCCACCTCATGAGCACAGTCTTCCAGGCATGTGTATGTGTTGGGGCAGAAGACTGGGAAGGCTTTCCCACCTCCTCTTCACCCCACCTGCCTCACTGGCTTCTCTCAGGGAGGCCCAGGGCAACCATGGAGGGAGTGCTTGTACCCCAGGGTAACCCACTTTCCTGCTCTCCACATGCTCCCCAGGTATAAGGCAGGAGCCTCCCCAGGACATCCCAGCTTTGCCCCAGCAGCTGGACCTTCCTTCTGCATTGTTTACATTGCATCCTGGATGGGACGTTTTTAATATGCAACGTGCTGCTCTCAGGAGGAAGAGGGAATGGCATGAACTGGACAGACTGTGAACTTGCCAAGAGATGCAGTACCCTTCCACATCTTTGGGTGTTTGTCTGGCATCAGATTGGCAGCCACGCCAGCCAGGGGAACAGAGGAGAGGAGAGGTGCCACTTGGACCCGCCCTGCCAGCAGTGGCCTTCAGAGGGCTCCTTTGGGGCTCTGGCCTATTTTCCAGAGAGAGTGGCAGTGGCCCCGTGGGGCCCGGAGCTGCTGTGGCCTCCACTGGCATCTGTGTTTCCAAAAGTGCCTTGGCCCAGGCTCCATGGCGACAGCTGGGTCCAAATCAGAGAGGAGAGAGGAGGCCAGTAAGGGCAGGGCCGTCTGTGGGCCAGGAAACCATCTGGTGCGGCTCTTGGCAGGAGTGTCCCTGCAGGTGAGGTGAGCGCCCTGAGAGGAGCGGGAGGAGCGTTTTCTGCCCCGTGCCTTCAACCGCTGCATGTGGGCCTTGCTCCTAACACCATCCCTGCCTCTCCCTGGCCCAGGCTCTCTGGGGAAGGATACTGGTAAGCCTTACCTGGCTTCCACAGCCTCTGGCCCTGGGTGCCTTGGGCTCCTGTGAGCAGATAGGTGGAGGGCCTGCCCCTCTTCCCAGCCAGAGGCAACAGGCCTAACTGGGGAGCTCAGGGCAGTGATGATGGAAATTCCAGTGAGGGAGAAATTGGGTGCTGTCGCCACCTAGGACCTTTCCTCCCTCAAGCCCATTCCTAAGGCCTCGAGCCTGGGCTCTGCCCACACCCACTACTGCCCCCAGACTACCCTTGAAGCCGATCTTCAGAAATCAATAATATGAGTTTTTATTTTGTTTGTTTTTTTTTTGTAGTTTATTTTGGAGTCTAGTATTTCGATAATTTAAGAATCAGAAGCACTGACCTTTCTACATTTTATAACATTATTTTGTATATAATGTGTATTTATAATATGGAACAGATGTGTACAGGAGTTTAGTACTTCTTGGGTCCTGTCTTTGTGATGGCAGAGTGGGAATCCTTCTGACTCCCCTTCTCATATTGCTGCCGGCTGCCCCCCCACACCCCTGGCACCTGGGTGCACTTGGACTTGGCCTGCTGTGCTCTAGGCCCTTGTCCTCTTCTAGTTCTTGGGGAACCTGGCCTCACCCATTTCGTCCCCAGCCTGGGCCAGCCTCCTCTGTCTTATGGCTTGAGGTTGGCTGCAGCCCCCCTTCCCCCTCATGCTCCCACCATTCCTTGGGGGTTATGCCCCCTGACCTGAATCTATCCCCCTTTTCTCTCTTCAAGTCTGAAAAAGCTTATGGACACCCTAGTCAGCCTGAGGGATACAGGAATTTGGGGGAAGGAGACAAACCTGCCTGTTGTCCTCTTTTCGAAAGGATTCTCTTGTCAGAGAGCGGGGTCTCTGACCGTGATGACATCTGGGCTCTTCCTCCTGCTGTTGCAGGGTTTTAGATGGACTGGCAGCCTGCTCATTTTTAAGCCCCAGCAGGGCACTGGTCTTTGTGCCAGGGGGATCTGCCTTGGGTCTGTCCTCCTTGCAGCTGGGCAAGAGAGCTGGCTCTGGGCGCCTGGTCTGCCCAGAGCTGCTAGAGTTGATTGAAGACTGTAGAGAGGGGAGGAGGAAGAAGAGGGAGGCTTGCCTGAGCCCGGGTTTCTCTGGCTGAGGCACTATTGAGAGAGTTTCCAGTCTCTACTTCATGGCTAGCTTCCTCTAAGGCGTAAGATGGTCCCTATGGTGCCACAGTCTTCTCTCTACAGCCACAAAAATACCCCATGGAGAGCAAGTGATGAAAAAATGAGCCATCGACAAAAAGCTGAGCAGATGCTCCCAGCTCTCAGCCCATCCAGTAAAGCAAAATAGACCCAGCAGATGCCCCCAGTGGAGTCCAAGTATATGCAGCGCTACTTGCCTCCCTTTTCCTTTCTCCCTGACACATAGAGCATGCCCGCCCCTAATCTGGGTGCTTATGCCAGAGACAAGGGAGCAAGAGACCTAGGGTCATCCACACTCACCCAAGTGCACACGTTCCACGCCTCACCCATTGCTCCCTGTTCCCCTCACTGCACACACAGGGTATCAAACAGGAAAGCATTCAGGGAACCGTTCCCACAGCCTGAGCCGGCAGCAGGGGGAAGAACAACACGACCTCACTCTTCCTGCCCAAAATGAAACAGGAAAGCAGCTCCCGGGCCCTGGGGGGCGGGGGAAACTGGGCTGGGACACGAAGGCGAGATGACGAGGCTCCCATGTGGGGGACAGGTAGGACACCCGCGGGCCTGCACGTCCACACCACCAGGCTGTGCTGGGCTGCACGGGCTGCCAGCTCCTCAGAGAAGAGAGCCCTGGAGGGGAGCTGGCTGGCTAAACCCACTCACCGGCTCTGATACCGCGCCAGCTTTCTGGGAAAAGAGGGGATCCCTTCATGGACTTGGTCTGGGCAGCTCCAACCTGTAGCTTGTGCCAGGTTCCACCTCTAGTGACATGGCAAAAGCTGGGCCAGGCCCTTGGGGTGTGAACAGGCCACAGTGGAAGCCTTTCTCTCTCCAGGATTTCCAGGTCACTCCCTGAGGGTCCAGCCCCTTCTTATAGGTAAGGTACCCAAGACTTTCCTGATGGAGTGTTCGGGTGTACAGGAGAGGTCCTAGGCTTGGCAGAAACAAGGCCAGATGATAGCTCTAGACTCACTGTGAAGTGCTTTCCCTGGCTTAGCAAATACGCATGTTTAATCTGCACTGGTATTTCATAAGAGAATGCAGAGCATAGCAGTTCCTTAGCCTGGAAGCAGTGCCCTGTCTAAAGGACAAGTCTGACCCCACGGTGACCACCAGCTCTGAGGACAGCTGCTTTTCCAGAGCCCACTGGCTGGTAACCACCTGGATATCATTGTGGGGCGTGAGGCAGGGAGAGGCTGTGAAGAATGCCTTTATGCTGCTGGCTCAGCTAGGGGTCCCTCTCCTGCCTCAGGGCCAGACTGGTCAGGGGATAGAAAAAAAAGGACAGTGGTTCCTACCTCCCCCCATCCCGGGCTAGATAAGGCCACTAGGTCACTAAACTCAGGTCGCGCGGACGCTCCACCTCTCACGGCGACCCACAGGGCTCTCCCCTCCCTGCCGCTTTCCCCGCCTCTCCCCGCGGGTCCGCAGGATGGCGACCCAGCCCTCCACCCCACGTGGCCCGCCGCATTCCGGGAAGGGATGGAAGTGATTCACTCAGGGAACTGTGAGTGTCCCTTCCCGGGGAGAGGATGCGCCTGGGAGGTCCCAGCGGCCTCCCTCAGGCGGCCGCGCCCTCCCTCGCGCCCAAGGCGCACAGCACAGCCGGATCCCGGCGGGCCTGGAACCCCCAGCGGCGGCGGAAAAGGCAGGTGCGACGCGCTGGCCCGGGTCAGCCCTCCACCTGCCGTCGCCCCGGGCGCCCCGGAGGTCCCGCGGCTCCCCGCCCCCCCGAGCTCTTTGTTACAGCCCGACTTCCTGTTTGCGGCCTCCCGACCCCGGCTCACTTCCCGGGCCGGGAAGCCGCCGAAGGCCGCGAGTTTCTCGGAGACTCCGCGCCCGCTCGGCTCCGCCTCCTGCAGCCCCGAATCCCGCCCCCGGCCTGGGAGCCCGCGCTGGGCCGCGGCCGCGGGAAGCCGGCGTCGCTGGCGGGCCAGCGGGCAGGACCGCCCGGGCCCCGTTGCCCAGCACCAGGGGGCGCTGCGCGGCCGCGGGGCTGCTCCCGGACCGGGGCCGCCGTCACCCCGCAAGGCACGGGGTCAGCCCTTCTTGGCCCTGGGGGCTACCGGGACGATCCGGAGAGGGAGCAGCCGGACGCGAGTTCAGTGATAGTCTTTGTCGCGCAGAGCTCTCTCCGGCCCCCGGGCCCCTAAGTAGAGGGAGTAAACTGGAGAAAGCTCAGAGCGATGCTTTCCCCTAAATATGTTAGAGGGTGTCCAGAGAAGCGGCCCATTACCAAACTCTGAGCTGTCGGTGCAGCCAGCGCCCTCCCCACCTCGCGGTCCTCTGCGCCCTCCCATCCCAGCCCGCACCTTGAATGGAAGGGAACGGGGACGGGCTGGAAAGAGCACCGGGTTTGAGTTGGGAGGCTGAAGCTCCCTTCCAGCACCACCTCTCATTGCCAGGTGACCTGGGACAAGTTCATCCATTTCTTCATTCCTTCCACACTGATTGAGCACCTTTTATATGTCAGGCATTGGCGATGAAACATGGTGTCTGCCCAAGGAAGCTGGCCGTCTAGTTAATTATCTTTAACCTCTCAGAGGATCATAATACTTCTTGCACATTACTATGAGGTTGAAATGAGTTAGTGTATGAAAAACTATTTCTGAGCAACGAGTCCCCCCCCCACAGGCTGTTTAATCCTTAAATTTATGCCAGCAAACCACTTTCGGGAGCTTTCACAATCCAGCTCACAGGATGGGGGTGGGCTAGAGAGGAGCTTGGAGTCTGGCTGGATAGTCCCAGCAGTAGCCCTAGAACCAAGAAGGCAGCTGAGATGCCGGCTTGCCTCCACCATTTCTTCTCTTTGTGTCCCTGACTTTAAGGAGCACCACTAGTCTAGGTCAACCTCCTCTGATTTGGGGAGTAGTGGAAGGGAGACCCAGGCTGTGGGAAGTGACAGCAGGACCCCAAGTCCTCAAGAGTCCCCGTCCCCTTGGAGATCCGCCACAAGTGGCTTTTGGCCCTAGTGGGCTCAGCACGTTCCCTTCATCCCCAAAGACCCTCTCAGGCCATGACGCAGGGTCCAAAAAAAGCCAGCTGCGGCTACGGTCAGACACAGGGTAACTAGCATCTCAGGAGTCTGGATTTAGCAACAGGTCGGCTCTGGGCCCAAGGCTGTCCTGTGTCATGGCACCCCCTGCAGGGCAGAGCCAAAGCCCTGCCAGGCATGTCCAGCTGTCTATCTCCAGTGATCCCTCCTCCTGACTCAGGTTGGAGGCAAAGAAGGCCCTGGCGGTAGGCAGACAGGTGCATGCCACTGCACCTGTCGGAGGATTGTTTTCCCTTTCCCACAGGGGCAGATGTCTGGGCCAGGCCCGTCCTACTATGCCTGGACTGTTCAGTTTCACCTCCACCAGTGACTCCCTTCACTCAGGGCGTCCTCTTCTAACTCTCTGATAAGAGAGATCTAAAAGGTTCTGGGATCTGCCCATTTGCAGTAGGCCCCTGGAGATGGTGTCCTAGCTGCTGTCATTTAAGGGGCTTTACCGCCTTGGCTCTCAGAGTCTGCCTCCACAGTCAGGCCCATTTTGTGCAGTCATACTTCTCCACATGGACTGTTTTTCTAGGTTCTCTTCTAAAGCCAGGTCCTACCACACTCCAGCATTTCTGTGGGGTCTGATGTTCGACTTTGACTCCATGGGTCTCCCCTCTGTGCAGCCCTGTCACTCCACGGAAGTGCTCCCCACTGCAGTTCTCAGCCCTGAGCCAGCCCGTTCCTGCCCCCACAGACTACACCTTTCTTTCTCCCTGGAATTGGAAGAGGGGCCCCACCATTCCAATGCTCTGTTGGAGCCCTGGCCCCTCACCTTCCAGGACCAGGCCTGAGGTCAGGGCGCCCTATCAGCTGTGTCTTCCTCCCTCCTCGGCAACTAGAAATGGGCAAGGAGCCAGATTTTCCCACTATCCCATGCACCCCTCTGCCAGGACGTGAGTGAACCCTTACAGTCCCTGCTTTTGTGGGCAGGGGACCAAGTAGTCTTCCCCCCCTTGGCTCTGGATTCAGTTGGTATAACCAGCAGAGCAGCTGTCTTCTCTTCTCTCCCTCTTCTGAGGTGGACTGTATCAAGGCATTCAGCTACTCCTTCCCATACTTTTGCCAGAGAATTGGTGAGACCTATGTCCCTTTTGCACATGGGCCAAGGACCTGAGGATACATTTATTTCTCAGTGGTTTGCAGGAGATATAGCCCCTCATAGATGGGGATTGTTTTATTTATTTGTTTGTTTATTTTAGCAACCCCCCAAGCGCACAAAGAAAATCCCTCTCTTTGCTCAAGCAATTATTCTATTAATAGTGTGCTTGGATTTCTTTACACTAACAATGAAATATCAGAAAGGGAAAGTTAAAAAAAAATCCTCTTTAAAATTGTGTCCAAAAAATACCTAGGAATTGGACTTCCCTGGTGGTGCAGTGGTTAAGAATCCACCTGCCAACGCAGGGGATACGGGTTCGAGCCATGGTCTGTGAAGATCCCACATGCCACGGAACAACTAAGCCCGTGCTCCACAACTACTGAGCCTGCGCTCTAGAGCCCGTGAACCACAACTACTGAAGCCCATGAGCCTAGAGCCCGTGCTCCACAACAAGAGAAGCCACCACAATGAGAAGCCCACACACTGCAATGAAGAGTAGCCCCTGCTCACCGCAACTAGAGAAAGCCTGCGCACAGCAATGAAGACCCAACACAGCCAAAAAAAAAAAAAAAAAAAAACTTTATAAAGAGCTTTTGCACAGCAAAGGAAACCATCAACAAAATAAAAAGACAACCTATGGAATGGGAGAAAATATTTGCAAACAGTGCAACTGACAAAGGGTTAATATCCAAAATATACAAACAGCTCACATAACACAATATCAAGAAAACAAACGACCCAAACAATAAATGGGCAGAAGATCTAAATAGACATTTTTCCAAAGAAGATATACAGATGGCCAACAAGCACATGAAAAGATGCTCAACGTCTCTAATTATTAGAGAAATGCAAATCAAAACCACAATGAGGTATCACCTCACACTGGTCAGAATGGCCATCATCAAAAAGTCTACAAATAAATGCTGGAGAGGGTGTGGAGCAAAGGAAACCCTCCTACACTGTGAGTGGCAATGTAAATTGGTGCAGCCACTGTGGAAAACAGTATGGAAGTTCCTTAAAAAACTAAAAATAGAGCTACCATATGATCCAGCAATCCCACTCCTGGGCATATATCTGGAAAAAACGAAAACTGTAATTCGAAAGGATACATGCACTCCAATGTTCATAGCAGCTCTATTTATAATAGCTAAGACATGGAAACAACCCAAGTGCCCACCAACAGACAACTGGTTTAAGAAGATGTGAGATATATACATATATATAACACAATGGCATAATAGCCATAAAGAGAATGAAATATTGCCATTTGCAGCAACATGGATGGATCTAGAGATTATCATACTAAGTAAGTCAGATAGAGAAAGACATATTATATGATATCACTTATATGTGGAATATAAAAAATAATATAAATGAATCTATATACAAAACAGAAACAGACTCACAGACATAGAAAACAAACTTATGGTTCCCTAAGGGGAAAGAAGAGAAATTAGGAGTATGGGATTAAAAGATACAAACTACTACACATAAAATAGGTAACCAACAAGGATTTACTGTATAGCACAAGGAACTATATTCAGTATCTTGTAATAACCTATAATGGAAAATAATCTGATATATATATATATATATATATATATATATATATATATATATACATAAATAAAACTGAATCACTTTGTTGTACGCCTGAAACTAATACAATATTGCAAATTAACTATACTTCAATTAAAAAAATAGTTTGCTTGGGGCACACTATCACCTATTCTGCCTTTTAAAAACTCTCATTTAACATCCTATTTGCTGGTACAATCTGTGAATTGTATGGTAAGAATGGAGGGTGAGAGAGCTGGAGGTTTCCACCACTGAATCAAAAATACTTACCCTGGGGGACTTCCCTGGTGGTCTAGTGGTTAAGCGTCTGCCTGCCAATGCAGGGGACGCGAGTTCGATCCCTGGTCCGGGAACTAAGATCCCACATGCTGCCGGGCAACTGAGCCCACATGCAGCAACTACTGGGCACTCAAGCCACAACTAGAGAGAAGCCCGCGTGCCGCAATGAAAGACCCGGCGTGCTGCGACTGAGACCCAATGCAGCCAAAAATAAATAAATAAATATTAAAAAAAGAAATTGAATAAAATGTTTAATACTAAAAAAAAAAAACTTACCCTGGTCGCTTTCCTGACCCACTCAGTTCTTCTGAGCTGTGTCAGACTGAGAGGTCGGGCAAAGGAAAACACGTTCTTCTGTGCATCTCCTCCACTCTCAATCCCCTACCAGCACTACTTCATTTCTGATACCAGACCTGGGGGTTTTCCACACAGCAAGCAATTCTGCAACACCAGCTGGGTGTCCTACAATTTAACTCAAGCCTGGCACTATCTGCCTGGAGATAGCATCAGATCCCACAGATCAATCCCACAAGACTGCCCCCACTTCAGATGCCGATTGCAAGTCCAGGTGTTACCTGTCTTTCTAACTGAATGGCTGTAGATCACAGGTTCCTATGACCCTCTCTTTGGGTTAGATTAATTTGCTAGAGTGGATCACAGAACTCAGGAACACAGTTTACTACTAGATTACCTGCTTATTAAGAATGATATAACAAAACCCAAATATATACTTATTATAAATCACCATATCACCATAGACCACGGTTATACCCTGGATAAAATGGAAAGTGAAAAATTTGGAGTAAAAATAATATGGAGCAACATGTATTGAGTGCTCACACATGCCAGGTGCTGGCTAAGGTTTTATTTCCTTCAATCCTCATCAGAACATACAAAGTAGGTACTGTTATTCCCAATTTGACAGTTAAGAAAATTGAGGACCAGAGACAGGATGCCTGGGGTCACCCAGATGGTATATGGTGGAACTAGGCTCAAATCTGGACAAGCTGGGCTTAGAGCCCATGTCTGAGAAGGTTTTCATCCCTCTGGAATCAGCAGCTTCATGAAGCAACTTCATCAGTTAGCTTAATAAATTCGCATGATCCCTGGCTCCTAAAATGCACCCTTCCCTTGTTTCAGATAGTGGTGCCCACTAACACAAGGAGTTGATTACAGTGACTGGAATGAGGAGGAGGAACAGATCATAAGGAAATTAGAAGTGACCACCTGGGGCTTCCCTGGTGGCGCAGTGGTTGAGAATCTGCCTGCCAATGCAGGGGACACAGGTTCGAGCCCTGGTCTGGGAAGATCCCACATGCCGCGGAGCAACTAAGCCCGTGAGCCACAACTACTGAGCCTGCGTGTCTGGAGCCTGTGCTCCGCAACAAGAGAGGCCGCGATAGTGAGAGGCCCGCGCACCGCGATGAAGAGTGGCCCCCACCTGCCGCAACTAGAGAAAGCCCTCGCACAGAAACGAAGACCCAACACAGCCAAAAATAAATAAATAAATAAATTAAAAAAAAAAAAAAGAAGTGACCACCTAAAGGAACAATAGGAAAGATTAATTTGGGAAAGTTTCACAGAAGGAAGACGCCATGTGTACATCATGTGCAAATCATGTGCAACTCTGCAAGGTGGAAATGATACTCTCTCATCACCTCTTGTGAGCTGGTACCTCTGTGGGCATGACATCTGCAGCCCCTCCCTGAGGGAATTTTAGGAGGAAAGATGGGATGGTTGCTGCTGATGTTGGAGAGGAACTGGCTGAGGTGGGTGGTTTACTTCCTGGGAGTGTCCCACTGGGAGGGAAGGAGATAGATGTTGGCAAGGATAAGCAAGGAATGGGAACAGGTGAGACAATTTCCTGGGAAGGTGGCCGAGACCTCAGAGCCAACTTTTGTGCAGATTCCTACTTTGCGAGGGTCAAGGTTGAGCCTTTGTCTTGCAGGATTCCTCCTCCTCTGAACCCCAGGGTGCCCTGGCCTTTTCCAAGAGTTTTACTTCTTCTACCTACCTTTGCAGAGAACCTTCCATGAGCCAGGACTGTGTTGGTTCCCCTGGGCCTTCAAAGATGAAGTCTGCTCTCTGGGAGCTCTCAAGTTCGTGGGAGGTAGGATGTCAAATGCTCAGCAACAAGGAGGCTCTGGGGTTGGACTGCCTGCCTTGGGCCCCAGGCTATACAACTTGCTGCTGTGTCACTGTGGCAGGTTACCTAAATTTCCTTTGTTCCAGTCTGCTCATCTGTGAAATGATATTTACCTCACAAAGCAGCGGAGAAGTTTATAATTAGAATGGATGTAAAAGCACTTAGCAAACTGCCTAGCTCATGGTAAGCACTCGATAAATGTTTCTGTTATAAGCATGAAGTGGAAGGGACAGAAGTGAGGTAAGCGGTCTGGGAGCACAGAGGAAGGAGTGCCTAACTCTGCCTGGAGCAAGAGCTGGTTACTGATGACCTCACCAAAGGAGTTATTTAAACCTGGGGCTTTGGTCTAGTTGGGAGGAAGTCAGAGAATGGGCATCTTGAAGATGTTGCCCAGGTGATTCTGATATGCTATCTGCCCCTGAGCCACCAAGAACCATTAACTACTCTTTAAAAGTAACTCTTTATTGTTAAAAATTACATTTCATAAGCCTTGCAAAATAGAGAAAAGAGTCACCATACCCCAATCCATCTATCATTAGTATATGATGCCCCCTCTTTTTCCTCATGAATCTTGTTTTTGTTGTTTTAATCTTTTTAAAAAATTATTTATTTATTTATTTATTTATTTATGGCTGCATTGGGTCTTCGTTGCTGCATGAGGGCTTTTCTCTAGTTGCGGCGAGTGGGAGCTACTCTTCGTTGCGGTGCGCGTGCTTCTCATTGCGGTGGCTTCTCTCGTCGCAGAGCACAGGCTCTAGGCGCTTGGGCTTCAGTAGTTGCGGCTCGCAGGCTCAGCAGTTGTGGCTCACGGGATCCAGAATGCAGGCTCAGTAGTTGTGGTGCATGGGCTCAGCTACTCCACGGCATGTGGGATCTTCCCGGACCAGGGCTCGAACTCATGTCCCCTGCATTGGCAAGCGGATTCTTAACTACCGTGCCACCAGGGAAATCCCAATCGTTTTAATCATAGTGCATGTGATAGTTTCTGTTTTGCATGTTTGTCTTACTATGCAATCATAAGCATGTTCACTACATTGTTTTCCTAATGGATTTTTACTTTAAACTGTTTTTCCTAAATATAAGTGGTTTATGTTCTCTTAAAAAATTCCCAGTCTGAATTGGTATTAAAAATAAAGTGCAAGTCTCAATAGTCCTACTACTCAGAGATAATCACTGAGCATTTTTACGTGTTCTTCTAGATTTCTTTTTTTTTTTTTTGGAAATAAACACATATATACTTTTTAAGTTTAAAAAGTTATTTTAGGTTATTTTATAACCTGTTTTTCACTTAATTATATATGCATCGTAGATAGGTTTCCAAGTCAATAAGTATAGTCATACATAATTTTTTCTAATGACTGCACAGATTTAATTTTATGTCTATATCTAATTTATGTAACTAATCATTTATTGCAGGATTTTTAAGTCGTGTATACATGTGTATGTGTACTTCTCCACCATGTGGATAATTTACTTAAACATTTAGCTATTTTTGGATATTTAAGTAGCTTTTCTTCTTTTGTTTTGGCTATAATAAGTAACAATGCATTGACAAATCTTGAGGAATATGGCTTTTCCCATATTTTGAATAATTTCATGGAGTGGAAGTATTGGGTCAAAGGGCAGGGACATTTTAGCATTCTTGATTTGTATCACCAAGCTGCTTTTTCAAAGGGTTGTTTGTGCCAATTCAGATACTTTCAGCAATGTGTTAGTACCAGTTTCTCACCTCCCACCCCACTATCAAAGGTGGTAGGTGGAGGGGGGATATTTTCCCTAAGCAGCAGAGGAGGTGGACTAAAGGAGACAGGATAGAGAGAGGAGAAGAGGGGAGAGTGAACATGGAGAATAGAGGGAAGGAGAAAGGAATAACCAGAAACAACCACGTGCCTGTAATTTTTTCCAGTGGGAAAAGTAATTCATGCTCCTTGTAAAAAACCCAAACTTTTCCATAAATATTTACATTTAATATGGAAAGTCCTCCTCTGGTGACAGGCTCTGCTAACAGTTTATGTATATTATTCCATATTATTTCTTTTACTAATATTAATGTATAACTTGTTTTTAAAGATCTAGCTTCATACTATACACAACATAGTGAAACATTCCTACTGGAGATTATATCTTAGGCACCTTTGGAATGATTACTTTAAGTGTGCAGATAATTTTTAGTTTAAATATCTAATTAGAATCGAATGAGAAGCAATACTGCCCCTTTTCCCTGCCAGAGGGCTCTCCCTGTTCCTCATCAGCAGTCCCCTGACCTCAGCAGCAGTCCCTCGGAGCCAGTTCTGCGAGGTGCAAGCCTTCTGCTGCCTCTGTTTCCCTTTCCCCTGGCCGCTGCTTAGGGGGTCAACCCCAGGCGACCTGCGGACCTTCTGTGGGTCGGGAAGCCAGTAGCCAAGGGCGAAGGCCGGTAAGGCCCTCCTTGCCGTCCACTCCCAGAACCTCGGTGCCTAAGATTAACCCAACCATTGTTGCAAAACTCTCCTGTCCGGGCAGAACTAAACCCATCGCCCTGGGGCAGGACTGACCTGACTTTCCTGTCTTTATGGCTTCTCTCCGCAGGTCGGGCCACCACTGCCAAAGTGACAACGGCAGTTCCAAGCGCTCTGACCGGCTTTTCCTGGAGCCTATTTGGGCTCAGGCAGTCCCACACCTGGCCTGGGGCGTAGCCCTCACGTGACCCGCAGGCTCTGAACGCCCGGTCTGACTCAGTCTCTCAGCTTCCGCAGAACACCTTGTCAGCCCCGTGACTCAGTTTCTCCATTTGCTCACGCGCGCCAACAGCGTGAGGCACCTGTACGGAAGGCAGAGGTGCCTCGGACAGCTTCTCCAGAGTACGTGCTCCCAGGAGAAACCCCAGAGACGGGCATTTACGCCGCCCAGAGCCCTCCTTCTGGACGTGTCCTGCACTGGACCTGGTAAAGAGTCCGTGCTGCCTGGGGTGGCAGTGACTCGGCCAGGTGCACTGGCAGGACTGCTTGAGAGACACCCTCCTGGGGCCCGCCAGCCATGGTTCTTGAAGGGCCCAGGCCGTAAAGGGGCTGATGGGGAGACGACCGGTGCCCTCGTCCGTGCCCACTGCCGGCCGCCTGACGCAATCTGGGGCGTCCTTGCTGCACGCCTGAGTCTGGGGAAGCCTCCCCAGCCGTTGCATCACTCCTGCCAGGTTTGCCACAGAGGTGGAGCCGAACCAATCAGCGGGCGCGCTGGGCCCGGCGCAGGACGCGCAGTTACCCATTCAGGCGGCGGCGCGGTTAACCGGGCAGCAAAATCCGAAGGTGACTGGCCAAAAGGGAATTTGCCCCGCCCAAATAACCGCGGCAGCTGGCCGCGGTGGGTGGGGCTTCCCGGCCGGAGGGTTTAAAGGGGACCTCGGACCGGGCAGCGCAGCTGGAGCAGTCAAGCGGTGCCAGGCCAGGTGGGTACGTCCGTGGTCCTTCCGTGCCCGCGCCGGAGACCAGCCCCGGAGGCCGCCCGGGCCCGTCCCTGTGTCCGGCACCATGAAGCAGGAGTCTGCAGCCCAGAACACCCCGCCCGCCTCACCGCCTCCCTCGCAGCACCCCCAGGACGACTGCGACCCCCAAGCGTTGTGGATTTTCGGGTACGGCTCCCTGGTGTGGAGGCCCGACTTCACCTACAGCGACAGCCGTGTGGGCTTCGTGCGCGGCTACAGCCGCCGCTTCTGGCAGGGAGACACCTTTCATCGGGGCAGCGACAAGATGGTGAGCATCTGCCCATGCCCGGGTGAATGACGGGGGTGGGGACAGGATAGTGGGCACCGCGCTGGTGCCCTGGAATGTCAGGGTCTATCTGGGCAGACGGTGACTCCGTCCCGATGGGGGAAATATGTAAACCTTGCTTATATATTTTGGCTTAAATTTGTGTGCCTAGTGGGTCACTGTGTGATGGCTATAGGCTGATCCTGTGGATCACCGTGTTGATGAATATTTCTGATTATCAATCTGGGCCACTGCCATGTGTCTACTTCTGTTACATCTATGCATCATCCCCCTGGATGAATGGGGCTCTCTGAGGCCTGGGACAGAAGGGTTACTAAGAGTTTTCTCTACCAATGATGGCAGAGCTCATTTCTAATTTGTTTTTTTTCAAAATCTTTCTTCCCTCCCTAGCCTGGTCGTGTGGTAACCCTCCTTGAAGATCGTGAGGTAAGTGCCACAGTCAAGAAAGAGACCCAGCATGGAAGGGTGCAGACAGACAGAGCTTGTGGATCCTTGGCTGCAGGCTAGGTTAGATGCCCCGCTGGCTGAGGGGAAGGGTGGGTCTAGCTAAGTGCTTCTCATAAGAATCACCTGAGGATCTTGTTAAAATACAGATTTTAATAAGATTTAGAGTGGCCTGAAATCATTCTTAACAAGCTTACAGGTGATGCCATTGTTTCTCAGACCATACTCTGAGTAGGATTTCTGTTCTTTCTGGGGCTAGACCACCTTACCAACCCGTGTTAAGGGAGGATGAGGACTTGATATATTGCTACTAGAGGGCTCATCAGCGCTCTGCCCACCTCCCTTACAAGCACAGTACTGGGGTGGGACCAGAAGGAGCTGTGTGACTGACCCCAGTGCCCATGTTTTCTCCTAGGGCTGCACTTGGGGTGTGGCGTACCAGGTGCAAGGTGAGCAGGTGAATGAGGCCCTGAAGTACCTGAATGTGCGGGAGGCAGTGCTTGGCAGCTATGATACCAAGGAGGTCACCTTCTACCCTCAAGATACCCCTGACCAACCACTCAAGGCATTGGCCTACGTGGCCACCCCGCAGAACCCTGGTTACCTGGGCCCTGCGCCTGAGGAGGCCATCGCTACGCAGATCCTGGCCTGCCGAGGCTTCTCTGGCCACAACCTTGAGTACTTGCTGCGCCTGGCAGACTTCATGCAGCTCTGTGGGCCCCAGGCACAGGACGAGCACCTAGCAGCCATTGTGGATGCTGTAGGCACCATGCTGCCCTGCTTCTGCCCCACTGAGCAGGCTTTGGCACTGGTCTGAGGGGCTGAGCCCCTACATGGACACAGGGGCCAGGTCCCCACTCCATTGCACACAGACAGACTTGATAATAGCTGGAGCCCACTGAGAAGACTTGGTGGGCCGACAGGGGCATCTCTTAAGCCCCTGCCTGTCCGCCAGCCCCCAGATCTCCTACCTGACACTGACTTACTACTTGAAACTTTATTTATTGCACCATGTTGGTGTGGTGGGCCTGCCCTAGATATAGGGGCCCTGCTGAGCGGTGCCCCACCCCAGGCGCCTGGTGCCTGACCAGATTCCCCCCAGTGCTGCTGCTATCCCCATACTACCCAGGCCTCCACCTCCCCAGGGAGCCTCCAAGAGCCTTGACCCTCTGCCCCCCACTCCAGACCAACCATTCCCTAGCCCCAGAAACAACACCCGCCAAAGGTCCCAGCTTGCTGGTGAGGGTAGGAGGGAGTGAGGAGAGGGGGCCCTACAAGAACTGAGGCCCCTGCCAGCCCTGCTCATCCCCCAGATCCCCAGGGCAGAGCTGGATCTGGAAGCCAGACACAGCTGCTGAGGCTGGGCCTAGGCCTCTTACCCATTTGGCTTTGTTTCCCTGTCCTGTCTGTCTGTCTGGGCCACTCCTGTCTGTCTGTCGGTCTGTTTCTGGGAAGCTCATCGGTATAGGCCCTGGCACCTTCCCAGTCTGTCCCATACTATAATCCATAAACTGATCTCATTATCGGTGCTGTGCTGGAATGTGGTTCTTTCTTCAGATGGGGGTTTGGGGTGAGTGAGGTGCTGAAGCCCTGGAAGGCTTTTAAGAGGGGAAAGGGCTCCCTCTTCATCCCCATGCCTCTGTCCCAGAGAGGGAGCAGCTGAGCAGGCAGGACTACCAGGTTACATCGCTCCTGTGATCACGATTCACATCTTAGTGCACACAAAGAATGCCCCCCCTGAGGCATGCAAATTCAGCCTGGGCAGCTCCACTTGGCAGCCCTGTGAGGAGTCCTTGCCACCGACTTGGTACCCTGTGTCTCCTCCCAGCTGCCTTGAAGGGGCTGCCAGGCTTGCAGTTCAGACCAGGTCTTCCTCCAGTTGCAGGGTCAGCAGCTGCCTCTTCCTGACAGTGAGGCTAGACCTCTGGCTTCCTGCTAAAGGAGCCATGTGGGTTAAAGGAACTTAAATGGTAAGGTGATGACGACTTGTGAGACCATGCTGACAGTGCAGGCCTGGAGGACCTGGTGGCCCTTTGACTTCCGAGGTCCGGGTGCTCATTCTTGCCTCCTGGGCCTGTGGTGTGGGCTGTGCCTTCTCCGTTACCCTGACCCACCAGGACTCAAGCCCATGATGGGATGAGTTGCTGGGCACCCTCTGGATTGCTGCTTGTTCACCATCTGCCTGCCCCTGGCTACTCTTCCCTCACCCTGGCCCTCCACGTGCAAATCCCAGCCCCCAAGGTCTCAGTTTGGCCCTGGGCTCCTCAACTGGGAGTGGCCCCTCAGTGGATTCAGCCTTTACTCCTGGACCTGCAGAATGGGTGCAAGGCTTTTGCAGCAGTAGAGCCTGGCTCCAATCCAGCCCATCCCTCACTTGCCCAGTGACCTCCAGAAAAGTATTCAGCCTCTGAGACTCAGTTTACACTGGGACGCTGTGTGGTATGTGTTGCTGCCCCTCTTGTTGTGGCTGGCGCCCTGGTTTGGTCTGGGTGTCCCCAGCAGGGTCAGCTCCGACCAAGCTGGGTGGCCCTTGTGCCTGGGGAGGGTGCCCATGTGTTGGCAGCCTCGTGTCTTGGCCATTGATGGGAGAAGTGTGGAGTCCAGCCAGGTTCTTCTGGGAGCTCGGTCAGGACAACACATCCGGAGGAGGCAGCGGGTGGCAGGGAGCCCTGGACAGCCGACTCCTATGCCAGGGTAGGGCCAGACAGCCAGTCTGGGTGCTCAGAGCAGAGCCATGCTCTATATGAATGGCGTTGGGGGTTTGGAAGGTTGCTTGCCAGCTGCACATGGGCTCGCATACTTCAAGCCATTCATTCAGCAGGTATTTACTAAGCTGCTGCTACATGCCAGGCACTGATCTAGGCACTGGGGATAGAGCAGAGAAGAAATCCTCCTCCTCAAGGAACTTTGAATTGTGACCATTCAGCATGAAAAGTGTCATGGTGGGAATAGGGCACTCAGCTTAGAAAGGGCTCTTGACCCTGAGGGGTTGAGGGAGGTCAGGGTAGGCTTTCCAGGGGAGGGAATTATGGGGCTGAGAGGGGGTCTCTAGTGAACAGAGGCACGGAACAACTTGTACCAGAGGGGGGTGCAAGGTCAGACCAGCTGGGACAGAGTGGCATGGGGAAGGGGACATGGGGCGGGACAGGTGGCAGGACCTCACCCTGCTGGCTGCTCTGGTGAGCTGTGCTGTGGAGGAGGCACTCCTCCTGGGTCACTGGGGGCCCCTGTGGATTCTGAGTGGGGAAGAGACTGCTTAAAAAGGAATACTGGCTGCTGTGTCAGATTTGAGGAGGAAGGTCAAAGGCCAGGGAGAGGGAAGGTGGCCTGAGCTGAGGGGTGCAGTGGTAATGAACAGGAGGATGGATTTGAGAGCAATTTAGGGAGTGAGGTCGGCAGGATTGGTTGTGGCTGGTTGATGAGGAGAGTGAGGAAGAGGATAGAGGACCGGGGCTCCTGGTGCAGAGGCAGAGTTGGAAAGGGTGTGGGTGGAGATCTGCCCTGTGTGAGAGTGTTTGCCCTGCGGGGGCCTGTGGGACGGTGGCATCCACATGGATGTTCAGGAGCAGCAGGATACGTGGGTCTGGGACTCAGGGGAGTACTACGGGCTGGAGTTAGAGATTTGGGAGCCACACCCATCAAGACGGTCCTCGAAGCCCTGGGAGTGGAGAGAAAAGAGAACGAGGCCCAGTCCAACCCTGAGGCCCCCCAGCCCTGGTGGGGTGAGCAAAGCAAGAAGAGTTGGGAACAAGCAGCTGGAGAGGCAGGAGGAGAATCAGGAGAGAGTGGTTTTCTGAGAGCCAGGGTCACGCTGCTGAGATGCTAAGGAAAACGAGGACACAGGAGTGTCCACTGGATGAAATGCCAGGCGGTCCTCAGTGGCCTCAGTGAGAGCAATTTCAGGATCAGTGGTGGGAAACCACAAGGTAGGGCTGAGAAGCTAGTGGGAGGAAAGTAGCTCTCAAGAAAGTTGGCTGCTAAGAGGAGAGAGAAGCAAAGGGGTAACTGAAGGTGTGGGGAGGGCGTAGGAGTCTCAGGACCCCAAGAGCTTTTGTTGATGTGTGATATAGCAATTGACAACATTTAGTGTATTAGGAATTAAGAAGTTTAAAACATATTTATCAATTAAATTAAAAAAATAAATCCATTTTATGTTAACATATTTTAAAGGAAAAATGATTCTATTTTCCAGAACAAATTTAGTGAAAGGAGTGGCATTGTTTTATATTTTTAATGTCTGCCTTTAATAGAAGCAGTTGGATTCTCAGCTGTTTCTGCATTCCTTCTGTTGCAAATTCATATATAGTTCTGGAAAACTCCATTGTGCACTTGGAGTCAGTTCTTGGAGGAAGTGTTAGACTTTATCTTGTAGGGAAGTTGAGTTCTGTGGTGATGTTTTTATTTTTTCATGTGTTTTTCCTCCCACAAAAGGGTCTTTGTTTGTTTTTGTTCTTTTTGTTTTGTCTGCTTGTCAAGCAGACAAGTGTTGTGTTCGGGTCTGGGCTTAAGGAGGCTTGTGCTGGTGGAAGGGGAAGGCCGCAAGATGGGCAGGTGCTGGGGAGGCATGAACTAAAAGCAGGAGCAGGGAATGTGGGGACATCGCCTGGCAGCCAGTTGAAAACGGGAGGGAGACTGGGGAACCCCAGGGTTTTGCCAAGACGGGGCACGAACAGTTCAGGGGCATGTGGGCAAACACCACTCCGGCCTCTGAGCACCTTTCTAGGGCTGACAGGCTCTTAGGGGTTCTCCAGGTTGCCCCCCACTGGGTTCCAGGAAGGACCACGTTCCTCTGAGGGCTGTCGTTCCCCTGAAGACAGTGGTGGCAGAGAAGCAAAGGGTGTGGGAAGATGGACCTCAAAAGGGGGAGACCTTGTCTTTCCCCAGGCCTGGCTCTGAGGAGGGTCAGGGTGCTCCAGGGCCAGGCTCGGGGGGGGGGGGCTGTCACAAGGAGAGTGTCCCTGAGGGCCAGGGTCAAAGCAGGAGGGCCAGCCTCCTGCCCCACAGCTAGGGTGACCATATATCCCAGTGTGCCCAGGACGGGCCTAGTTTACTCCTGTTGTCCTGAGGTAATTATTACTTTCACTCTCAAAAGCCTCGAGGTTTGGAGTGTTTAAATGGCATAGTGTCTATGGAAACTGGGACCGAGCAGGATTGTTTTTTTTTTTTTTGGCCGTGCCATGCGTCATGCAGGATCTCAATTCCCTGACGAGGGATCGAACCCCTGACCCCTGCGGTAGAAGCGTGGAGTCTTAACCACTGGACCGCCAGGGAAGAGGGCCAGGGAAGTCCCCAAGCAGGATTGCTTTACCTGGCGCCTGTCAGAAGAGGTTGACCAAAGCCCCTGACCACACCTGCCCTCTGCCCTCCTTGCCCTGTTCCTGGACCCTCAACCCCTGCCCAGGGGCCCGTGGAGGCCGCTCTCCTCTGCCCTTCCCGGGTGCCCTTGGAGAGTCCCGCCAGGCCTGCCCTTCCCGGTTCAGACCCGTCCGGGGCATTTCCCTGGGCCGTGAGGGAGAGTGGACACACCCTTAAGGCTCCGCCACCGCGCTGCTCTCCTGTCACCGGCCCAACCCCTCCAGGAAGGAGAGGGCACCGCACGCGTCCGCGCCCGCCCCTCCCGCTTCATCCGGGGACTCTGCGCCGCAGGCGCCCCTCCGGCTCGGCGACTCCCCGGTCCTTCCCGCACCCCAGAAAGATAGAGCCCGGGGTGAGCGCTCCCCTCACCAAACCTTAAACGTGGGCCCAGTCTCCTTCCTCAAACATTCAGACGTTCCGCTGTCTGACCGGACCTTAGGGCTCCCTGTCCCGTCCTACCTCCCCCGCCCTGATGCTCGCCCTCTTTCCCTGGACGACAGTCATGCCCTCCAAAGTGATCCGCCTTCCCCAGTTTGGTGCCCTCCTGGATATTTATTTCCTACAAAATGTAAAATGCAACTCTGGCCCCAGGACCTGCTCTCCCCTCCCGCCTCGGCCTCGCGCTCCCCCCGCCACGCCCCTCCATCCCGCCGCCTTCCTGCTGTCTCCTCCCACCTCGGGCTATATTTGGTCACCAAGGCTTTGCTCCTACTCTTTTCCCCATGCTAAGCACTTTACCCAACCATCACACATCCTTCTGAACTCAGCGCCGGCCTTGTGCCTGCAGAAGCTGCTGTGGACCTGGGCTGGGGCTGGCTGGTGCCCCACCTCGTGCCCAACCCCCCCCCCACCCCGTTTTGAGCCCAGCACGTTGTATCGACGTGATCTGCTTGCAGATCTGTCCCCGCTAGGCTCAGCACGGCCCCCCCCCCTCCCCCAGGGCAGGAACTGAATGTAGCCCAGCTCTGGGGCCCCACGGGAACTCAGGGGACCTATGGGGAACCGGGTTTAAGGAGACACCCCTTCTGAACGCAATGTCACGCTTCCCCTTGGAGGGAAAGGACCCGTGAAAACCAGTCACCACCAAGGGAGAGTGCCAAGCCACCACCTCGGGCTAATATTCAAAGTGAATGTTTCTGTGCACAGCCCAGGACTGTGGGACTGGGAGCCACCGGGGCGAGAGCAGACCCAGCACGTGCCTGACTGGGGCAGTACCGACCCACCCTGGGCTGCCCCCTCTCAGCCCCTCCGTTGGTCTGAGAGAGGTCAGGCCCTAAACACACACCAGAGGAAGGGCCGCCCTTCGGCAGGCATGTCAGGGGCAGGGTCCGTGCCCTTGCTAGTCCTCCCTGCTCTGGGCGCTGAGTTGGAGGGCTGTTTGTGCCTGTCTCATGGGGTGGTGCTCCCTGTCCCCACAGGAGGGGAGCTGGACCCTCCTGGGAACAACCTGAGGGTGCTGGTGACTGGGGGAAGAAGGGGACAGTAATGTACCCACGTGCGGCTTCCCCCCGCTGCAGTCAAAGACTCCTGCCAGGCACAGCCCCTCCTGGGGCTGTCATGTCCACGCCAGGTCAGGAGGGTGGCTCTGGCTGGGAGGATGCTGAGTCCGTGGTGGTGAAAGCTGCTCACGTGGGGTACCCGAGTCATCCATCCACAGGAGTAGGTCCTCACCCGTGGGGGTTTCCATAGGAAGGGAGACCAAGTTCCTGCCCACAGGCTACTTGTACGGACCTGACAGAAGCCTGCAAAATGCCTGCAACGTGCAGGGTGCCTTCTTGCTTTGTCTTGCACCCTCCATTCCCCCACCCTGAAAGCCTCTTCCCTGCCAGCTCTGGCCTGGCTAATTCATCACTCAGACTTCAGGGCTCAGTTGAGATGTCCCTCCTCTGAGAAGCCTTCCCTGAACCTTCTCTACCTGACCACCAAGGCCTGGCTTTGGGGCCCTGCTACGCATCTCTGACATCTCTGCTTTTTATCTTGCAGATCTGATGGCACTGTGTTCCTTGTTGGCCTCCGCAGTGGACTGTGGGCCCTTGAGGTGCTTCCCAGAGCCTTCACACAGTAGGTGCTCACATTGTGTTTGTTGAACGAAAGCCCACACACACAGCAAGCAGCAGGCACTGGCGAGGGGAGGATGGGGACTGCGGAGGGCATTCTGTGCTCTCTCCTCACAAAAGGGACTATGCAGCAGAGGTGGGTGGGGCTGGGGGGGTGCGGGGAGGGGAGGAGGCGGACCTACCATGACTACCCCCACCCCAAATCTGCCAGGGCTTCATACCCTGGTCAGGACATTGAACTGCTGTTCAGATGCAAAGAACGAGCACTGGGCTGGGATCCAGAGGTTCCAGTCCTGTTTTAAGCCTGTGTCTTAGACAAGGCACTTTTCTTCTCTTTGGGCCTCCGTCTCCTCAAATGTAAAATGAAGAGCTGCACCAGAAACCTGCTCCCATCCAGTTCCAGTGGCTCCTCTTTTTCAGAAGGGACATGAGCTTGGGGTTGGAGGGACTGAGCTCAAGAACCAGGGCTCCACGTACCCTGTGAGTCCTTGGCCAGGTTATTTAATATCTCTGAGCTGCAATTTCTTCATTTTTAAACCAGGAATGATAACCATAACTATCTCTTAGATTCTTGGGATTAGATGTGCTATCAGGTGAAAGACCCTTATATACTTTATTTATTTTAAAATATTTATTTATTTATTTATTTTGGTTGTGCCAGGTCTTAGTTGCGGCATGTGGACTTCTTAGTTGTGGCATGTGGACTCTTAGTTGCGGCATGCATGCGGGATCTAGTTCCCCAACCAGGGATCGAAACCAGGCCCCCTGCATTGGGAACGCGGAGTCTTACCCACTGGACCACCAGGGAAGTCCCTATGTACTTTAAAGCACTATGTGAATGTTGGTTATTGTTTAACACTACTATTTTCACTAGCACCTAATTAGTTACTGGATTATCTCTAACCTCACTAGAGTGTAAGCTCCACGAGGGCCAGAGCCAGCACCTCCCTGTTCATTGCTGTGTCTTTGGTGCCCAGCACTGAGCCTGGCTTATCTCAGGCCCTCAAAAAATATTTGCTGGCCAAATAAATGGATAAATGAAGTTGGCTGAATGACTGTATGAATGAACTCTATTCACTTAGTGGAGCACTGATGGCAAATCAGGTTGATGGGTAGAGGGAGAAAGGGAAAAGGAGGTGGAGGCAGAGGAGGAAGGCGGTGCTCCCTGGGCTGCCCCACTCTGCTGTGTTGGGGAGGGTGGGTGAAGAAAGGCAGGAGGGGAAATGACAGAAAAAAAAAACAACTCGGGGCCATGAGAGCAAGGCCACACAATTCTGCTGGGTGCCTTGCAGGTGGCCTCTCCAGATGAGCCCTCTCCCTGGTCAGTGCCCACCTCCACCCCTCACAGCCCCAGCCCTGCCAGCAAGTGGGGAAAGGGAGGAGAAAGGAGGACTGACTGAAAGCCAGGCCATTGTGGTTTGTTTACCAATAGCACAGTCCTCCTGGGTCATGATACAGCCAGCAGCATCTGACCCAGCTAAATATATCTCCTCTGCTGGCCTAGACCACACAGCCAGCTCCTGAAGGCCAGGGACCACCCGCTCTTCCCTCTGGCTTGGGCCCTGGGCCTCCTCCTGACCTTTGAGCTCTGTGTCCCCAGGGAGCCAATGGCTAATCAGGTCCCAAACCAAATGCAATTGCTGGCTGAACCCAGGAGGACAGTTTCATTTGGACAGACTCAGAGGACTTAGGGGGAGAAAGTCCAAAATTTCCAGCAATAGGACAACCAAATGGCCCATCTCCCTTCCATGACATATTTGAGTCATTATGAATGTTTAGGAAGAATATTTATTAATGTTCAGAAAACATTTTACTTTTTTTACGGTATTCCTTAACATTGGTGTGTAAGTGAAAAAAAAAAGCATACAAAGTTAGACACATAGTATGAATACAATCATGTATTTAAAAAGCATAGAAATATGTCTGGAAGGAATCACCAGAAACTGTCAACACGGTTTGCCTCCCAGGAGGGGAACTGGGGGCCAGGGGAGGGGATGGAAGAGAGACTTTTTATTCTTATGCCCTTTTGTATGTTTTTGATTTTGAACTGTGCAAATTTATTACTTATTCATAAGTCAGTCAAATATGTAATAAAATGCAGATCTGAAAAAGAAAAGGCCTGGGCACAAAGAGGCTCTGGACATCCCCTCAGAGGTTAAGAGCACTGATTTGGGTGGTGGGCCATGCAGAGTGCTCCCTTTTCTTTTCTTTTTTTTTTTTTTAATAATTTATTTTATTTATGTGTTTATTTTTGGCTGCGTTGGGTCTTCGTTGTGGTGTGCGGGCTCCTCATTGCGGTGGCCTCCCTTGTTGCGGAGCACAGGCTCCAGGCGCGCGGGCCTCAGTAGCTGCGGCTCGTGGGCTCAGCAGTTGTGGCTCACAGGCTCTAGAGCGCAGGCTCAGTAGTCGTGGCGCACGGGCTTAGTTGCTCCGTGGCATGTGGGATCTTCCCGGACCAGGGCTTGAACCCGTGTCCCCTGCATTGGCAGGCGGATTCTTAACCACTGTGCCACCAGGGAAGCCCAAGGTGCTCCCTTTTCTACCCAGAGGAAAAGCTGGCCCCAGGCCCAGGTAAACCGGAACACCAGGCTTGCAAACTGGAGCAGATATTGATGCTCAGAAAAGACATACCTGCCTTAACATATCTCTCCATGGTGTCTGAAATTCCAGCCCATGCCTTTCCCTGAAGTACAGCTTCTCTAAAGTCCCCTTGAAATTATTAAGGTGTATTGGGGGGATGCTACCATGTTATCATTTTATCATGAGAACTGAATTGAAATCAGAAGACACATTGTAAGAAAGCTTTCGTTGTGGGAAATATCTTACCTTCTTGCTTTTCAGTGTTTTCTAAATTTCCCTTAAAAGCATACTTCTTGGACTTCCCTGGTGGCACAGTGGTTAAGAATCCGCCTGCCAGTGCAGGGGACACGGGTTCGATCCCTGGTCCAGGAAGATCCCACATGCCGCGGAGCAACTAAGCCCGTGAGCCACAGCTACTGAGCCTGCGCTCTAGAGCATGCGAGCCACAACTACTGAGCCCCCGTTCTACAACTACTGAAGCCCATGCGCCTACAGCCTGTGTTCCGCAACAAGAGAAGCCACCGCAGTGAGAAGCCTGCACACTGCAACGAAGAGTAGCCCCCTCTCGCCCCAACTAGAGAAAGCCCGCGTGAAGCAAGAAGACCCAACTCAGCCAAAAAAACCCCACACTTCTGTTCTTAAAGTGCTTGTTATAATTATATTTCAAATAACACATGATCATAGTAGAAAGTTTGGAAAATACAGAATGGTATAAAGAATTAAAATTCATTCATAATTCATCCAGGAAAGTTTGCTTCCTTCTAGTCCTCTTTCTTATTACCCTATTAAAAAACCTACATATATACATATGTAGGTAAAAAATAAACTTCATCACTTATTTTGTGTCCTACTTTTTCACCTAAGATTAAATTGTGAGCATTTTTTCCTATGTCATCAGATATTCTTAAAGATATGATTTTTAATGGCCACCTAATAGTTCAACATAGTGATGTACAAAATTTATTTAACCAATTCTATATTGTTTCCGTTTGGGTTGTTTCCAATTTTTTGCTAGGTTCAGTTATGCTGCCATGAAACCTTTGTTTTAGTTGCGTATAACAGAAAATCCAGTTCCAATGGGCTCAAGCCAAGGAGTTATTGGTGAAACTCAAAAGTTATGAGGAATGGAACTTCTGACAAGGCTCAGTCTGGGCTCCCGCTCCATTATCCAAGGTTCAAAGTTGAGAAGCTTTGCCCTACAGCAAACTTGATTATTCCCTGAAAATAGATCCCTGAAAGTAGAGTGGCTGGGTCAAAGGCATGGATATTTCTAAAATTCCTGACACAGATTGTCAGATTGTCCTACACAAGACCCTAACACTTTACATTCCCACCCTGGATCTGGGTGTGTGAGGCCTAAATCTTATACAGTTTGGGAAAGCCCGCTTTAAGAAAAAGAATACAAAATTAAGCACAAAAGTGAATATTTAGAATAGAAAAAGAAAAAGCTTACAAATACCTCAAAAATCATAAAATAACATTATTATTTATCAATAGATTGAAACATATGAAACTGTCATATTTGTAGATTAAAAAGCAATTTTATGTTGTTCAACCTAAAACTTTTCTTCTACATTTTTGGCTGCATCTTCTTTTTTTTCTTAACAACTTAATTGAAATATAATTCATGTACCATACAATTCACCTTTTAAAGTGTACAATTCAATGGCTTGTACTACATATTCACAGAGGTATGCAACTATCACCACAATCAATTTTATAACATTTTTATTGGTCCACAAAGAAACCTCGCACCCTTTACTTATTACCCAATCCCCCAACCCTATGCAACCACTAATTTACTTTCTGTCTCTATAGATTTGCCCATTCTGGACATTTCATAATCATATAATACCTGGTCTTTTGGTGTTTGGGTTCTTTCACTTAACATAATGTTTCCAAGCTTCATCCTATTTGTAGCACAAATCAGTACTTCATTCCTTTCTACTGCTGAATAATATTCCATTGTATGGATATACCACATTTTATCTGTCCATTCATCAGCTGATGGACATTTGCATTGTTTCCGCCTTTTGACTGTTGTGAATACTGCTATGAAGATTCATGTCTAAGTTTTTTTGTAGACATATGTTTTCATTTCTCTTGGGTACACCTGGAAGTGGAATTGCTGGGTCATATTGTTAGGGTTCTCCAGAGATACAAAACCAATAGGAGATATAGATAGATAGATAGGTAGAAGATAGATAGATAGATAGATAGATATTTAGATAGAAATAAATTGGTTCACATGACTATGGAGGCTGACAGGTCCCAAGGTCTGCAGACCTGCAGGATGAGTCTGCAAGCTGGAGAACCAGGAGAGCCAGTGGTGTAGTTTGGTCCAAAGGCTAGCAGGAAGAGCTGCTGTTTCAATTCCAGCTTGAAGGCAGGAGAAAGCCAGTGTTCCAGTTCGAAGGCAGTCAGGCAGGAGGACTTCTCTCTTACTGGAGGGAGCATCAGCCATTTTATTCTATTCAGGTCTTCAATTGATTGGAGGAGGCCCACTAGCATTAGGGAGAGCGATCTGCTTTACTCAGTCTACTGACTTAAGTGTTAATCTGATCCAAAAAACCTCACAGAAACACCCAGAATAATGTTTGACCAAATGTCTGGATACTCTGTGGCCCACTTAAGTTGATACATAAAATTAACCATCACAGTAACAGTATATGTTTAACTTTTTCAGGGACTGCCAAACTGTTTTCCCAGGCACCTGCAGCATTTTACGTTACCACCAGCAATGAATGATTGCAATTTCTCCATATCCTCGTTAACACTTACTATTACTGTTTTTTTTAAATAAATTTATTTATTTATTCATTTATTTAATTTTTGGCTGCATTGGGTCTTTGCTGCTGCGTGCAGGCTTTCTCTAGTTGCTGAGAACGGGGGCTACTCTTCGTTGCGGTGCGCGGGCTTCATTGTGGTGGCTTCTCTTGTTGCGGAGCACGGGCTCTAGGTGCGTGGGCTTCAGTAGTTGCGGCACACGGGCTTCAGTAGTTGTGGCTCGCGGGCTCTAGAGTGCACGCTCAGTAGTTGTGGCACATGGGCTTAGTTGCTCCACGGCATGTGGGATCTTCCCGGACCAGGGCTCGAACCCATGTCCCCTGCATTGGCAGGCAGATTCTTAACCACTGCACCACCAGGGAAGCCCTATTATCATTTTTATTGTAGCCATCCTAGTGGGTGTGAAGGGCTTCAAGAAATAATATTGCAATTTCACTTTCTATAGAAAGAATATAAAGAAAATGTTGTATAGTCTTTTTAAAATAGCATATTTGATATACATTTTTCATTACTGATAGTTTTAGAAAGTGCCCTATTGCCATCTCTGTAACTTCCTCAGAGAGGCCTGTTCAGGCTAGGTCTTGCTCACTGATCTCAGGAGGCATGGTCTCCCATGGCAGCTGGTCCAGCCAGCCAGGTCCTCACTGATCTGGTGATCCCACCATGCCAGTCTTTGGGGGTTTATTAGCGATGAAGCCTGGGCCATGGTGGGACATTGTCTTGTTTAGATCATTCTCCCTGGGGTCAACAATGGGGTCTGGTTGCTGGATGAGGGCCACCAAGGGCAAATTGTCACTGGAGGTAGAGGAACAGCCCCAGGACTACCTCTTCCAAGGCACAGAGGGGGTCCCCCAGACTGGAACAGTGTTCCATGCCATCCGTGCAAAGGAGGCCTACAAAGTGAGGAGTCCGGAAGCTTAAACTACAGTGTTTCATAGTAAATCAGCCTTTGATTCCACCAGGAGTTGGTGCTAAAGCCTGTTTTTGTGTATCTTCCCCAACTCTAGCAATTGTTTTTTGTTTTGTTTTTTTTTAATTAATTATTTGGCTGTGACGGGTCTTAGTTGCGGTATGCAGGATCTTTTGTTGTGGTGCATGGGCCTCTCTCTAGTTGTGGTGTGCAGGCTCCAGAGCACGCGGGCTCAGTAGTTGAAGCACGCGGGTTGCCCCATGGTATGTGGGATCTTAGTTCCCCCACCAGGGATCGAACCTGCATCCCCTGCATTGGAAGGTGGATTCTTAACGACTGGACCACCAGGGAAGTCCCTGGCAATTGTTATTTAAAAGCAAACCTCAGCCAATCTGATAGGAAAAGCTTGGAATCTCATTGTTTTAGCTCTCATTTCTTTGATTATTAATGAGGGTAAACATTTCCCCATATGATTATTACCCATTTGCGTGTTTGTGTGCATTTTCTTTTCATGTACAGTGCCTAGCACACAGAAAGTGTTTATAAATAGACCTCAAATAAGTGGTTTTGCCCATTTTCCTTTGGGGCATTGTGTCCAAGACTAAGAGCTGTCCGTTCAAAATCTGTTCTCTTCTTCCTTAATTGTATGGCAGCCTCCTTTGCAGTTGGATGGGTCTTTGCATCTAGAGCTCTCTCTGATACAATGTGAGCCAAAGTACTGTGAGCCATTTAAGGGTCTAACTTTTAAGACAGCAGGGGCACCTCCTCTCCAGACTTTCCCCTTCCTATCAGATGTTTCTGCAAACCAGCACTAACCATGCCGATGAGAACAAAGCATGGAGATGGCAGAGAAACAGGATGAAAGTAAACTGGGACCTTAAATGATTGTGTAGAACAAATTCAAATTCTTAAGGGAGACATATGTGGATTTACATCTTATTTGAGCAGTTGCATTTTGGAGTCTCTCTTACAGAGTGTGTGCTGCCCTAACCAATGTAAGCAGTGACATTATTTGATCAGAGGATTTATGGCCCAACCCATGGAGATCTGTAATTGGACAGTCCCTAGGGATGACCAGCCTGTCCCCATAAAGGTGAAGCACTGGGGAGTGGAGATCAGGAGATCAGATTCAGTGACACTGGCCTTTGAGATCACACAGTTCGTTTTCCTTGCTCTCACTGAACCCTGATGATGGGCTACATTTGCTTACATTGCCTTCAGATTGCCTCCAGCTCTTCCTTGGCAGAACTGTTCCTAGGTACTTAAGTTAATCAACACATTTTTTGGTTTTTAAAAAAAGAGAGAGTAAAATAAAATCCATAAGCTTTAGTGAACTGGTTCAAACCAGAACACGCCTATCTAGAACACTGGGCTTATCCAGAACTCAGGTACTGGAGCCCAGCAGAGGCCAGGGGCATGCGCTGAAGCTCAATCACTTTATTCCTAGGAGAGCCCGCAGTTCCTCCTTCGGAGTACTTTTCTCTGGTTTAGAAGTTCTGAATCAGGATAAATGGTTTTCAAGCCCCCAAGAATTTGGAAAAGGTAAGTTAGAAGAGGGAGGTAAGTTCGATATCAGCACAAAAACACTAAGGGGACACAGGTCCTATTCAAAGCAGACTTGAGACGCATACCAGTGTAGCTGCCCGTGTGGTTTAGTATCAGGCACTCGGTAGTCATGGCGCAGGGGCCTGAGCACCAGATGCTCATGTGACCCAGGTTCTCAGCAAAGGTTAAGATATGTTCAGTAGGGTCTGTTTAAGCTGTGATATTCATAAAATCTCTTCTAAAGAGTCCTACCCAAGATAAATTCTGGTGCTTCAAAGGGTTAACTATCAGCTCTCTGAAAGACTTAGCTATTCAGAAAGATTCTGCATGATAGAGTTCATGCTGCCCTTTCCAAATCCACGGGGCTGAGGACAAACTGAGACCACTGAAGCTGCGTGGCCCTTACAACCCACTGGATTCAACCCCTAACCCCCGACACCCCCCCACTGCCCTCCTCAGACATTCCTAGGCAAGTGACTTCAAGGGTGCAAGGCATGAAGCTGCCTGGGGTCTTCCAGGACCCCTCCTGGGGGTGAAATGTGAAGGGAGCCCCTTCCCTCTTCCCTGGTAGCAGGAACAGCTGCAGGTAGGCCTGATTCAGGGTGGGGCTTGGGGTTGTGTGGTGGTGATGGGGGGCATGAGATGTTCTGAGTGCCCCGGGCGTTCTCCCAGAGAGCGGCTCTCAGGACCATCAGCTGGGCTGGGGGAGCTTAGAAAACTCCCCACCGTCTCCTGCAACTGTGACCCTCTGTGCCCCTGCTTCCCTTTCCCTTCAGAGGCTGTGCAGCCTAGTCCACAGTCCAGGTCAGACCCAGAGAGGTCACCCCAGCCCTTGGTCCAGGCATTCATTCTTGGGCTTTGGGTCCCAGGACCTCAAAATCCCAAAGGGCAGGAGAGGAGAGAGGCATGGGCCCTGCAGGGGTGCTCACTAGAGCCCGTTCCCTGGCCTTTGGGGAGAAACTCTTACCTCTCTAAGAGAGAGCCTCTCACTCAGGAATCCTTGTTTCTCTTAACCAAGGTGCCAGGAACTGTAGACCAGGGACTCGGAGAACTGTGAAAAAGATCTTGAGCTTTGTAACTCCCTATGTCCAGTTCTGCTTTTACCTGGTGTCTTTGTTTTGATGAGCAAGAAAACCCTTAATATAAAAAAAAAAGCAAGACGCTCATTTGGCAGCAGTACGGAGAGGACCAGGGGTACCTCCCCCAGCAGCTTGCCATAAACAGGGGAAACTGGAATGAGAGTGGATGGTGGCTGTTTTAAAGAGGAAGGGGAAGCCAGCTGAGTCTCAGGACCTGAAGCAAGGAAGAAATGGGAGCACAGGAAGAGTTCAGGGGCCTGGTGACAAGGGAGGCGCCCAGCTTCCTCAGGGACCCAGGAAGTGGGCCTCAGGCTTGTCCTCCCTCCTCTTTCCCTTTCCTTCTACCTCCCCCTACACCCAGCCCTGGGGACTGTCACCAGGGATTGGCATCTCCGTAGTCCAGCCATGGCACTGTTTGCCCCAGACACTTCCAGGATGACAAAAGGGGTTGTTCCCATGAGGGCTGACATAGCTCAAGCTCCTGCCACCCCAGAGTCCTCAGGGGCCTCCATGCAGGGGCCTCCCCTCCAGGGAGATGCCTTTCTTAGCAGCACCATTTGCTACCACAGAGCGAGTACCTGGGCACACAGTTTTTTTTTTTTTTTTTTTTTTTTTATTTATTTTATTTATGGCTGTGTTGGGTCTTCGTTTCTCTGCGAGGGCTTTCTCTAGGTGTGGCAAGCGGGGGCCACTCTTCATCGCGGTGCGCGGGCCTCTCACTATTGCGGCCTCTCTTGTTCCGGAGCACAGGCTCCAGATGCGCAGGCTCAGTAATTGTGGCTCACGGGCCCAGTTGCTCCGTGGCATGTGGGATCTTCCCAGACCAGGGCTCGAACCCCTGTCCCCTGCATTGGCAGGCAGATTCTCAACCACTGCGCCACCAGGGAAGCCCCGGCACACAGTTTTAAGACAGCCAGAGGCCCTGCTTTCTCTAGAACAGAGCCTGCCCTCCCCTACGCCCTCCACATCCAAGTGGTTTGAAGGCACCATGAAGATGGCTGATTTGGGCAGCCAGCAGTGGCCACGGCTGCCTCCCAAACCGCACGGCTTCCCACACTCTGGCAGTCTCGGAGAAGCATGGGAGACCTGCCAAACTTCACCATGCCCCTGGAAAGGGCTTAGGAATTAGTTCAGAAAGCTGACTGGCCCTGAGGAGTCTGGTGGTCACGAGAAGGAGACACATGCAGCAGAGAAAATAGTGAGTCCGGGGATCGCAGACCCTCTAGCAATTAAAGAGGCTACAACTTGGTGGAGGCTACACAGGACAGAGGGGCAGCAGCAGATCAGAGATCTTCTCTCATACCTAACATGTTAACAGAGGTCTACCCAGGGGAAAAAGGCGATGGAGAAAATCATGAATTGATAGGTTTAAAATGAAAAATGTGAGAAAACATGTATGGGACCTAATTTTCCTGGAAATGTTAGTTTTTCACTTTCTTTCATCAGGTGGATTGAGTAACCTAAAAAATCAAGTTGTATTTCCTGCACAGAGCTTCCTGGCTGGAGTGGGGGCATACAAGCAGAGATCAGAGTTTATTCTGACTGACATGGCTGGAGGGTGCCCAAGGCCTTGTTATGCCAGGTGTGGTCCAAGGCGAAGCAGCCATCACCTGAGGTGTGTTAGAGAGTCAGTTTCAGGTCTCACCCTAGACCTTCTGCAATTCAACCTGCATTTTAAGAAGATCCGAGGTGATTCATATGTATACTAAAGTTTGATAAGCATTACTTAAGGGGATGATTCAGAAGTTTCAAAAAAAAAAATTAACTTAAACTTAGTTTAACTCCACACAAAATCTTTAGCTCGAAGTAAAAGCAGAGCTGCTCTGTTTAATTTGGGTGGCCCATATCCCTTTGTGTTTATCACTCACAACAGCCCTTGAGGCACATCCGGGGATCTCTAAAACTCCAGGTCCAGGGGGTCTCCAGAGACTCCTGAGTGCTTCAACAAAGCCCTAGGCATGGAAACTGTGATAGTAAGCCCAGTGCAGACTCCACATTTCCAGGGCTGCTCATGGGGCAGCCCACAATCTTAAAATCTACTTACCTAGGGCCCCAGAGCTGGTTCACGTGGCAAGGGAAACCTGGTCGAAAAGATGGCCTCACTGTGATCCAGTGAGATCTGCACTGGAGGACTGGACCTCCAGGCTCCCTGACGGACGCTCCTTTTAGCAGGCAGGAGCCCTCCCCAGTCTTTTTCTACGTTAAGGGACTGGCTCTTTGGGTTCATAGGTGAAAGCTGTCCATCTCCCACATGAGAGCCGCAGTCTTCAGAGAGTGGACAGACTAGCATGAGTCATTAACTTGGGGACAGGACTCAAGCTGTTAATGAGTTTGAAGCCTTCGCTTTTAAGTTTCAAGCCCCATCTATGAACCCTCAGGTAAGGGAGGGACAGGTGAGGAGGAACATTAAGGCTGCGAGCACCCCTTCAATGTGAAATGTTAGCTGTGTTTCTTCAGGGACTGGATTGAAAATGGGTAAAAGGGGGGTATGGTACCATGTCTGGGGACACAGAAGACTGGAGAGCTCTGATCCAAGACTTACATGCTTTTCAGGAGAGGATACTAGCCTATCAGCATCTGGGTGAAGCTACACGAGGATCTGAGTTGTCAGGTCCCTACAGAGGCGACCACTGCTGACCTTGACAAGGTTCTAGAGTCTTGTCACTGGGGGGGGGGGCAAGCTGGGTAATGAGAAGTGGAGAGGATCCATCCTAGTGGGCTTGTTGACCAGGAGCCACAGTGGTGATGACAATAGGGCATGGCTAATTGGGAAACTGACACTGGTTTGCTCTGTGTGAGGCCTTAGTCAAGTTTACCAGCAAGAAAAACAAGACCCAGCATATATGACAGTGCTACTTAAGATCAACAAAATGAAGACAAGGCTTACCCTTGTGATGGGGTGAGCAGCAGCTTCTAAGGAGCCAGCCCACCCCGATCAAGGGTGTGCAGGGTAAGCCGAGGCTTGGGAGGCCACACAGCCAGCACATTCGGAACAGCACGAGCCCTGCTCAAAGGTGACGCAAGAGCATATATGAGTGTTTTATTTAACTCAATCAGAGAAACACTGCCAGTGCAGTCTGGGAACTCATTCTTTTTCCAACTGATCAGAGAGCTAAGTTTTCAAAGCCTGGATGTCTTTGGAATCCCTAGTAACATATTTCACTGTTTTCTTTCATGATTCTTACAAGTACAGCTAACTTTGATAACACTGAGTTCGTTTCACAGTTCCTTAGTATTTCTGCTGGCTTAACTGATTGACAGTGGGTACCGGAACTGCAAACGGGGTAGGTTTCTGGGGTTTATATGCACACATTTGTACGCATATCACAGTTTTAGAAATTGGGACAATACAGTTTCTATTAGTTGGGGATTTTATTTATTACACACTGCCAGGATAATCTCTCACTTGTGGTATTTGGGGAAAGAATCCGTCAGTGTTAGGATTACCACTATGTAACTGCCTAATGGTGGACCAGGTCAAGCTGCCTAAGCCTAAGTCCTGGAGGCAAGGTCTGGAGTCATAAGGAGCCCACACCCTGAGGGCCGAGGCCCTGGCCCGCCAGGAACTTGGTTAAGCCTCCTCTCTGACGGCTGGAGGCGAATTCCTATGCCCAATTAATGCCCACAGGGCACTCCTCGTCACACTGACCACGTGTCCTGACCACAAGAACGATGACAATGTTGGGGCTCTGCTTCCCCTTCATCCTGCCACACTCCCCCAAGAGCCTTACAATGCCCCCAAGGAGAGGCGGCTGCAAAGACCACAGACACCTCAATTTACATAAAATTATCTCACTCCATTTTATTTAAGATTTTTTTTCTCCAGTTAGTAAAAGAAAGATGTGTCTCTCTTTATACATATGTACAAGTTCAGTTATAAAAATAGACAGCACATTCAAAGAGAAAAAAGGCTTGGCATTTTTCTGATTCCCTCTAAATAGCATCTGTACACAGGAGTCTGGGTTTGGGCAGGGGAATCTTAATGATTTAAATTAAATGATTCCCCTACCACTCCTACTCCAAAAAAAAAGTTTTAAAAATCAATCTATCTAAACTCAATTCCGCGATTTTCAGGTGTGCAAATTAGAGGCTGGCCCGCCCAGAAGCACCTGCTCCACCAGGGACATCAGGCTGGGGGCAAGCAGAAACACCACCAGTGCCAACACCATCCCTTTGCCTCTCCTGGAGGGAAGCAAGCTCAGGCTGGTGGGGTCGGGCTGGGAGGGTGGGCGCTGAGCCTGCCCTCTCTCCATCCTCTCCAGCTCACTCCGCCATCCCTTCCTTTCTCAGTGCAATACAGACAGTGCATACAGCCAAGCAGGGGGCTGAAGGGCAAGGGTGGGGAGACTGTGCATTCAGGAAGGGCAAGGGGAGCCTGCAAGAGGGGCAGTGAGGATGTCCTGCTGATTGAGGTGGCTCCTGGTCTGTTTACTGGCTTCTGGGAGTCCCGGAGTGGGAGCTGCTGCTACTGTTGCTGGTGGGACCTGAAGGTTCTCTGGTGCGAACCATGCAGGACAGGGGAGGAAATGCTGGGAAAACAACTGCCTCCAGGCATGCTTCCTCTAGCCTTCTGTCATCCTCACAGACCACTACCTTCTTTTGCATTCGCTGCTCTCCTCAACTGTGACACTCTGGCAAATGGGGTTTGGAGACTTGGGGAGTTGCCCACGACCGAGGACGTCGCATACATGATTTCCTCCCTTCCTAGCCCCACAGGAAATCACAGCCCTAAGAGAAGTCTCCACTGTGGAAGGCTCTTCACAGCACTTGTAGAGCCTTTGCAAGGGACATGGCCAGAGCCGAAGAGTGGAATGGGGATGGAGACTGTGTGCCTGAGCATCTAAACAGGGTCTCTGTCAGGCCCTTCCCCAGTATGAGGTTTAAGACTTGCCTATAAATTCCTTTGAGATGCTGTGGGCCTGATCCCTGTCCTTGGGCCTTCTTCCTACAGGCAACCCCAGAGCATTCCTCTTGGGACACAGGTGATCAAAGTGCTCACGCCAACCACCTGCCTGTCTTTCCCTTGCTGCAGCTGGTCATCGCTGCCCTCTGGCTTGGGATGAAAGATGCTGCACTGGGCAAGCCATCCAAAGGCCATCTGCAGGCCAGGACTCTAGCCCCCGGTTTGGTTGAAGGAAGCTGGAGGGCCAGGTGGTTACCGTCCTCCAGAGGGGTTGGTGCCTTTGCCCTGTTTCCGGACCAGGGAGTCTGGGGCTAGGCTGCTGGTCAAGTGGAGGCTCTTGGGAGTCCCAGGAACACTATTTCCTTTGCTCAAAGGGGAGCTCAAGGGAGAAGAGGCGCTTGAAGGTCCAAAGTCAGCAAGGCCAGCAGGCCGAACAAGGGACGTCTGCAGAGGACTGCTGGCGGAGATTCCTGTGGGGAGGGAAAGAGAGGCAAGACGAGCATAAGCACCAGTCCTGTCCGAGTGCCTCAGTGCCTAACCTCGGTTGCTGGAGTCTGGTCTGGAGATGAGGTCGTGGGGAACCCCCTCCCTGCCACTCTCCTTAGCATATTTGCTTGCTCTTCCTGTCAACTGTCTCATCCACAGTGGAGCTGTGGGTGATGTCCAGATCAGTCCTTTCCCTTGTTTTCCGTTCCCAGTCACCAAGCACTGTCAATTTTTCTTGTGACACTCTACCCCCTGTTGCCTCCGGGAGAAAGCCTGATGAGTGCCATGCTTTGCCCCATCCGTGGGTGAAATCCTGCCATGGCAGCCTTGACCACTGCCATGACTGTTGTTTTCCAAGGGTGTGATGAGCTGGCAAGAGGTTAAGAAACACTGGGGTAGGCTATCATACTTCATATTTGTTGAATGAACAGATAAATGAAGGCCGCTATCCCTGCAGGAGGAGAAAGGGGAGGTAGCCTAACGCTTACTGAGAACTTTCTATCCAACAATGCCCGTATTTGCTGCAGCAACCCTAAATCCTAAGCCCACGTTTCCAATGGGGAGAGAGGTCTGTGCATGGTGAGGGTGCCCTTCTCACCGCTCTCAGATGTCCTACATTCCACCGCTACCATTATCCTCCACAGCTCATGGTCACAATAGCTACTTCCCTTCTCAAACTTCCCAGAGCCCCTGGTCACACACCGGGTAAGCTCTCGCCCAGCAGGTCTTTCCAACCCTGACTCCCGCAGCTCCTCTTCAGCACAGCCTGACTGACCTGCTCGGTGACCCCCAACCTGCCTTGGTCACGGTAAACTCTCTGTCGCCAGTTTAAATCCTTCACCACCCTTCTCTTTCCTTCTGAATTAGCCTGGCAACTTTGTCATCAAATCCACGGTTCCTCCTTCTTCTGATCTACAACCAGAATTAAGGCCTTCCCTCTTCCTTCATTCAGTACACACATACTGCCTTGTATTGCTGTTAAACAAATTCCATGCCCAACTTCCCCTTCTCATTTTCATTATACACTCAGGTAAGGGGTTCATGTGTTATACTCCTACGCACACAGCAGGTGGTGTTTTGTTTTGTTTTGTTTTGTTTTTGGTTTTTTTTGGCGCCATGCGGCTTGTGGGATATTAGTTCCCCGACTAGGGACTGAACCTGGGCCCTCGGCAGTGAGAGCACGGAGTCCTAACCACTGGACCACCAGGGAATTCCCTACAGCAGGTGTTTAACCCTAAGGTGATGGAGCACAAGGCTGGGTAAAAGTTAACTATGCTAGCCTTGACTACTGAAATGTAATTATTAAAATGTGGGTCCGGGGGAAAAAAAATCAGTTCTCAAAGCAGGAGAAATTCTGTTTAAAATTCAGCTTTCTCTGTTTTCACAGTTACTTCCACTTTGAAGGCAGTACTGTGCTAAGTCACAAGGGCAAGGAGAGAGTCAGGACCACTCAATGCTGAGGCAGAATCCAACATGGGCTTGGGAAGGAGCTTTGGGCCTGGGGGTGTCCTACTTGCTCTACCTGGCGGAATGCTCAATAGACCCTCCAGACTGTCCCCGACCAGAATGGAGCCCGCAGTCCCCTGGGGCCTCCGCACCTTTAGACACGTTGTACCCGTATGCAGCATAGGCAGCTGCAGAGGCCGCGGCAGCCCCTGCTTTGGCTCCTGCCATTGCAGCAGCACTGCCTGCGGTGGACTTCCGGCTCCGGCCCTTCCCTGCTCCTTTGGCTGTGCTTCCTGAACCTTTGGGGCGGCCTCGGCTTCGGGCTGAATGACCACGTCCTGCGGCTGGCATTTCCTGAATGGAAATTCCTGTGGGAACAAATGGGCCAAGAGGGAAAAAAGTTAATTTCTTCACATGTTAACAGAATCTTCTCCTGGACAGGGAAGATGGCTTTCAGGGTGTTTGTTTCAGGACCCCCAGGGAGGTCTACGCCTCAATTTAATGGCTGGGACACAGCGTCACACAGCGTTAGTAAGAACTGTAAATAGCTACAACAGCCTGACAACTCAAGCTGCTTTTCATTCTCTAAGAGTGGTGCCATTACTCCTGAATTTCTTCTTTCAACTAGATCATTACTAAATGAACTCCAGAGACGTGCACCTGTGATTCACCTGCACACTCCAATGTTTTCCTGCCTCGGAGAATCAACTTTTACTCCCAAGTTTTTTTTGTTTTTTTAAAATTAATTAATTAATTAATGTTTTATTTTTGGCTGTGTTGGGTCTTCGTTGCTGCGCGCGGGCTTTCTCTAGTTGCGGCGAGCGGGGACTACTCTTCGTTGCGGAGCACAGGCTCTAGGCCACGCAGCCTTCAGTAGTTGCTGCACACTGGCTCAGTAGTTGTGGCTCGCAGGCTCCAGAACGCAGGCTCAGTAGTTGTGGCGCACGGGCTTAGTTGTTCCGCGGCATACGGGATCTTCCCAGACCAGGGCTCGAACCCGTGTCCCTGCATTGGCAGGCGGATTCTTTTCTTTTTTTTTTTTAAAATAAATCTATTTATTTATTTATTTTTGGCTGCGTTGGATCTTCATTGCTGCATGCGGGTTTTCTCTGGTTGCGTCGAGCGGGGGCTACTCTTTTGTTGCGGTGCGCGGACTTCTCATTGCTGTGGCTTCTCTTGTTGCGGAGCACGGGCTCTAGGCACGCGGGCTTCAGTAGTTGTGGCACGCAGGCTCTAGAGCGCAGGCTCAGTCGTTGTGGCGTACGGGCTTAGTTGCTCCGCGGCATGTGGGATCTTCCCGGACCAGGGCTCGAACCCGCGTCCCCTGCATTGGCAGGTGGATTCTTAACCACTGCACCACCAGGGAAGTCGCTACTCCCAAGTTTTAAACTTAGAGGTCCTCAAGAAATAGCAGCAACACTGGGCCCCACAGAACAAAGTGAGGAAAGGCCTGGAAAAGCTAACTATAATTAAAAACTGGCAAAAATAAGGGTGAAATATGAAAGACAGGAATGGCTAGAAAATAAAGAAGTTTGTAATCTTTATGAAGTTCTTATTTTGCATTCCCTAAACCTTCTCATTCTCCCTTTCACTTGAATCGGCTAATGAAAGAATGAGGCTACAAATTCTTTTTGCTCTACTCCACTCTTCTTTAAAGAAAGTAGAAAACAGCATTATCCTAGAAGGAATCAGGACCTCACCCAAGCTGTATGGGACAGCAGCATCACTTACCGTTCACAGTGTCCGACACGGAGCCCGTTATGGAAGCAGGAGAGTTGGTGGCTCGAGACTGAGGGGCTGAGGAGGCTGGGTCATCCACAATGACCAGCATGTCACTGCTGCTCTCGTCGGGGGGAATAGAGCCGGTGTGCAGCTCACTGCTGATGGAGATCTAGAGGCAAAAGGGTCATGATCACCCCCCCTCCTAGCGCCCGTAGCCCACGGCCCTCGTGCCTACATCAGGATGTGCTTCTCAGGTCTCACCACCATTTGCCTCTCCTGCCTGGCTTCACTCCTGAGAGTTAGACCCCCTGCTTTGGCTCCAAAGAAGGCAGCCTGTCCTCACTTGCTTTTCTTCCCATGGATTCCATATGTAACCCCTTCTACAAGGCAGGAGAACTCCTGGAAAAGCAAAGGCTACCAGGTCAGGACACAGTCCCCACTGCTGTGATGAAGGCATCTAAAAGGAGCCTCACCTCACTGAAAGGGCTGGGCATGGCTGAGTCCACACTAATGAAGGAGTCATCCCCGTCTGCAGAGAGGTTGGAGTTATCAGCCGAAGGAACAAATGGGATCACTAGGTTCACACCCTCCTTTCTCCTTTTCCCATCCAATTCATCTTCCTTTTTCTTCTGGGAACACACAAATCAAGAAATATGGAAAAAGGATGAGGATAGGCACCAAGAGAAAAGTGGGGCTGGAGAAGAAAGTGATGACAGAAATTTGACTCTTTGTAAACTTCTAAGTTTCATTTTATTCAATTAGCATATTATTAAAGGAAGAAAAAATCCTAAGGAAGGAGGAAAGGGATGGCTTAGTAAGAGTTTATGCACATTCTGGCACAATAATACAGAGTTGAAAGGCCAGTCACACTGAACTGGAGCTGTGCCAAACCTAATCCTCATAGGGCGGGGTGCACGGTCAGCTTCCAGCACGGCCAAGCTGCAGCACTTCTCAGGGGCTGAATTGATGCAGCCCCATAAGAGGGAGGGCCCGTGCTCTTAGTATATTTTCCGCACATCTGTTTTCACTCTGCCTTCTTTTTAAATATGTATAAGGGGAATGAAGGTTCTTATTACACACAAGGAATACTGAGGTGGCTTTTCATTATTTCCTCAATTTACGCTTAAGGATTGAGCGACTAAGCTACACTAAACAGTTCTAGAGCCAAGTTCAGTAGGGCTTTGTCACAGATGAGAGATGTGGAAGCACAGAAAGTGCTTAGAAAATTCTGGGGATCACACCCATCCACCGCACCTAACGGCATTTGTATCTAGACCTATATCAGGGTTAATAGGGATGTCTTTGTATAGTTTATATTATCACTGGGTATTTATCTGAAACTTCTTATTCAGAGTAGGGATGGCACCTGATGCAAACTCAGTAAACCCTACAATGTCCTGTTGAAGAAAACCACCCTTTCTTCTTGGTATTGTTTCTGAATAGTAGTAAGCAATGGGTTAGAGATTTGAAAGTGGAGTCATAAAAGAGAACCTGAGAACATCGGTAGAAATAGCAGCCCAGACTAGGAAGAACGTGAGCCTTCATTCCTGAGATTTTTTTCAACTCTGTAAATATAGTGAGTACCAAGGGCATCCTTCAGGCTAGAAATAGTTCTGCTTAGCAGGAGGTACAATTGAGGGTGTGGATTGAACTGGTGTGTGTATCAGAAGATGAACATATAATATAGACAGGCTCCTAGGCTGCTGACCATCAGGGCCATACAGACAAAGGGATACGAGGCCCTATACAAGCTTGCATAAGGGGAAGAAGTGGACCTCCACTTAAAACACAACCGGCTTTAACATGTGACTAGACAACATGCTTCAGACAAACCAAACAGTCCAGGGAAATGATACATGGACAAATGTCTGACTTGAGGGCCCAGAGCTATGGCAATGTCTGAAGTTCAACAACACAAAGGTAAGCCAAACCCACCAGAAGAAATTAGGAGTCACTTTCTGGAAGGGAATAAAATGGTTTCAAACCAACAGCCTTTATTTATTTATTTTTAAATTAATTAACTAATTATTTATTTGTTCAAACCAACAGTCTTTAGGCATGGTAAGTCTGGGAACCCAGTCAGAACTAATGGGCTGACTCCTGAAACAAGAGTAAGTCCTGAAGACCTCATTTCTGATTTACATATCAGTAAAGATCAGGGGTAAGGATTATTGATATACTTTGGTAGAAACAGCAAGACAGGGAGAAATGTAGGGGAACTACATCCCACTTTGCAGCTAGCCTGGTGGGCTCAAGTAGGAAATGTCAGAAGGGAGACAAAAACAGCTCAAATCCTTGGCATGAATTGGAGAAAAAGATGAACAGACTGGCCAACGATTTATTTTTCCAGTAGTAGATGACACTGAATGGTGCACTAGCAGAACTATGGCAGAAGGAATGGATCTAATGACCTCTTAGGTCCTTTCTAAGATTCTACAGAATCTAACAATGTAACATCCATCTTACATTTATTAGACTTATGCTTTTTAACAGTCCCAACAAATGGTTTCCATAATTACATGTAACCACAGACACATGTAATTATGTCTGTGTGGGGAGTACAGTTCTACCAAGGCTGCATTTCTCCTGCTTGATTCTCTATCAGGACAGAACTGCTGTATAGCACATGTAGATGGAGCTGGACACCAACCAGTAACCAAGACGACAAGCCTGTACCCTGAAGCCTCTTCTGTAAGGACCACTCCGCACCCCCATCAGTCCCTGTCCACCACCCCAAACTTGACATACCTTCTCTGCGTATTTTTCCCGCTTGCGCTTGCGCTCTTTAACTCGGTTGGTTTCCTCCTGCTGCCGTTTCTCTTCTTGTCGGAGTCTCACTGTCAAGAAAATTTTAAAAAGATCTGATGAAGTACCTGTGGCAATCTTAATCCTCATTCTCTGAAATTAAGGTGGCCATATTCTTTTATATTTATGATTGAAGGTATGACTTCTATCCATCTAAGGCAGATATCTGGTGGTCTTCTAACCTGGAGAACGAACAGAGTTCCTTGGATTCTTAACAGTTTTGGGGTTCAAACCACGATTCAGTGACACTGTCATGGGCCTTTCCTTGCCTTTTATTCTTTTTCCTTTTCTTTTCAGCCTTTTAATATCTCTGCATTGCACAGAGTCCTGAAAGGTTTTTAGAAGGTGGTGTGAGCCCCATAAGAAAGGCGTTTCACCACATTTTCTGATGTGATGCTGTCGAAGTCCTCAGAGGTTTACAAGGTAAGTCTGAAACTGAAACCCATTGTTCTCAAAAGCCAGAAGTACTGGGAGAAGCGTTTGTATGTTACATACAGCAGTGTGCTTTTCCAACTTTTCCATAAAAACATTTCTCTGGATAGAACAGAGTAAATTCATTACTGCTGAGGAGTCAAGGGATATAGCCTTCCTGGTACACATTTATTTGAAGTCATATTACTCTAACAATACACACGAATTTTTCCTTCTACTCCATAATACATCCTTCTTTGGGTTTTAATATAAAATATTAACCAAAAAAATGTTTCTCCCCAGACAGTCTTTGGCTTTGCCTCCCCTTGGCACAGTCAAGGGCGCCTTCCATTTCCAGAAGTGTGGGGCTAAAGAAACATCTCTGTAAGGAGGAGAGAGCGTTAATAAGAGGTCTAGAGTACATACATTTCTTCTCCAATTCTTCATCGTCTAGAAGAAGGCTAACCACCTCTTTGGGTTTCAAGGTATCTGGTTTGAAGTTTCCACCAGAAATCACCATCCGCTGAATCTATATCAAAGCAGATCAAAAAACACCACCATAAGGCATCCATTCCCTTATGGCAAATATTCAGAAAGAAAGAAACATCTTTCTTAATCTGTTCTTCTGGTGAGGCCCCTGGATTTCCTACTTCTTTTTCATTCGTGTGGCTGGCTCATCCAGGTCATTTTTCCAACAGAAAGGACAATGAGAACTTCTTTGCTTGCAACTGTTAATTGATAGCTATAAGGTCCAATAATACTGAATCAAGAAGGAAAAGAACCCAAAATGATCATTTCTTTAGAAACCAGCAAATTTGTCACACAACTCAGAGGACGATCACACCAAGAGTACTAGGGTGAGAGCAAACGCCATTCCTTCTTCCCCTGAATGTGAAACCATGTCAAACAGGAGGGCCACGACTTGGGGTCCTCTTCACATGAACAACAGCTGAATGTAGGTTGTAGACACCACTCTGGTAGAAAAGGAGTAAGGAATGGCCAGCGCAGTAGACTGCTTTTGTACGGGACCTCATTTTATTTTCTATTCAGAAGAAATTTTAGTGCTTTCATGACCAACGAAAGCCAAGAGAGTCTTAGTCTCAGTCCAGTCAATGTGGCTGGACTATTTTCTCTACCAGCACAATACTTCCTTTGCCTTCTGCTTACCTCACTCTTCTCCTTGGCTCGCTGCAGAATGCGTTCTTCAATGGTGCCCTTACAGATGAGTCGGTACACGGTAACCTGCTTTGTCTGCCCCAAGCGGTGGGCCCTGTCCATGGCCTGCTGGTCCACAGTGGGGTTCCAATCGCTATCATAAAAAATCACCTGCATAGGCAGGACAAGAATACAGCAAAGATGAGGCACTCTCAGGGCAACACCAGGAATTCTGACAGCAACCCAGCCACTCATCTATTTCAATAGTCTGATGCCAGATTTTTTTCTACGATATAAAGATGAACAGGTATCTACTCATAAAACCAAGCCATTCCCTCATCTGCCCTGGGCAAAAGAGTCATACCCTGAGCGTTTTTCAGGGTTTTCATTTAAAAAGAGGGAGTGGCAACAATATTAATAGTTAACACTCAGGGCTTACTATTTGCCAGTCATTGTACTAGGTGCTTTATGTGTATTAACTCACTTAAATCCCACTACCACTATGATTTAGGTACAATTTAAAAACCCCTTTTTATAGATGAGGAAACTGAGACACAGAGGAATAAGAGATTTTATCCAAGATCACACCACCTAAATAAGCAGTGGGCCTGGGATGTGAGGGATGTGAAAGCCTTCTCTTTAACCCTAGGCCTACCTTGTAAGAGACAGACATGGCTTTCCTGGCATTCTCAGGTTCCCATTAACAGAGTCATTTCCTGTCTCTTGAATTCCAGGCAAGAAATGTTTAAAGGGTTCTCTGGAAGTTACTCCTAGTTTGCTAAACAGCAAACACAAACAACAACAAAATGTACTCCCCCTTCCCCTGCCCCACCAGTGATCCTAAAACCAACAGACTCCTGGGTCCTCAGCCCTGAGGCTACTATCAATACAGTAGACCTCCTAAAAGAAAGCCAGTTCAAAATGACCCTCATCTCTCATGCGTCCTCCTCTACATTCAACCAAGTCACCAAATCCAGCCAGTGCTTCTTCAGAAACACACCTATCCTTTCTACAGTCCACTGTCCTCCTTGACCAGGCCCTCACCACCTACAGCTGGCTCACTAATGTTTCTAGACCAGCAGGCTTCTGAGAGCTGTCTCTTTCTTCTTCAGTCTACTTTGGGTACCACTGGAGACCACTCCATCTCTCTGTCGATTATGCTGTAACACACCAAGTCCAAACTCCCCTCAATAATCAGGTCCTGCCATACCAAGACAACTTCATTTTTATTCTTTCCTAATATAAAAGCACCCCTTCCCTTTTGTCAGATAGGTCTCTTCGGTATCCCTCACTTATATTATGTTTGTTTGTACTACTTCTTGCTTAAGCTGATTTTCTGACTAACAATCAATCCTTCAGCTCTTCTCTGTTGGTTAAGGTTCAGTTTAAGCTTCACCACTTTCAGGAAGACCTCCCTGATTTCTCTTGCCTGTAACAACGTCTCCTTTTCCTATTCCTCATGAATTCCTATTAGAAGTAACACCGGCTGAAACCTTTTGAGCACTTAAAACAGACGTGCATACATATCTCACTAAATTTTCAAAAAAACCTTATATATTTCCTTCATCTTATAAATTAGGAAGAGACTGGCCTGAGTTCACAATCCTAATAGTCTCCTTCCGCAACGTGCACTATTAGCAAAATGTTGCATCACCTATCCTGGTCCAAGTTCCCACTTAACTGCTACCTTCTAAAGGTGTCCAATTATTTTGTGCGTATTACATATTTAAAAAATCTTCCTGTCTAGTCTTATTTGAGGACAGACACCATCCACCAGTACAAAGTAGAATTCTACAATTAGTCAATTGATACTAGAATCTCTAAGGTGTGATCAAAACTAGACAGAGCCTTAAAATGTAGGCTTAAGAGTGATTCATTTCTCTTGACACTGTTCCTCTAGATGCTTTTTCCCTTGCTTAACACCATTCCTAAGTAATCTATTTTCTCATTTAAAAATGGAAGCTGGGCTTCCCTGGTGGCGCAGTGGCTGAGAATCTGCCTGCCAATGCAGGGGACGCGGGTTCGAGCCCTGGTCTGGGAAGATCCCACATGCCGCGGAGCAACTCGGCCCGTGAGCCACAATTACTGAGCCTGTGCGTCTGGAGCCTGTGCTCGGCAACGAGAGGCCGCGATAGTGAGAGGCCCACGCACCGCGATGAAGAGTGGCCCCCGCACCGCGATGAAGAGTGGCCCCCGCTTGCCACAACTAGAGAAAGCCCTCGCACAGAAACGAAGACCCAACACAGCCATACATACATACATAAAAAGAATGTGAGCAGACAAGAATAGCATTAAAAAAAAAAAAAATGGAAGCAATTCTTCTGCCATTTTCTGCAGAATTCACTTGAGGTGAAGAGGGATAAAAGGCATCAGCATTTTCAATGCTCTTGCCTCTACTAATAAGGACCCCCACTGGCTCTTTCTTATGGCGCTCCTTTTGTCTTGCTTTCTTATGACGTATAATCCCTCAGTTTTTATAGTGCAGGTTAGAATCCTTCAGGAAAAAATTACAAACTGCCTGCCAAAGAAAGAAAATCATTATGAAAGCTTATTGTTAATCCACAGTGTCCACAGATCTAGGATTTGGAAGTACACAGTGTTTGTCACTTGTAGAGGAGTATAGCCACAGGACATTCTGGAGCTTCAACAGGATATGCAAAATTTTAGAAAATTCAGTTTAAACTTTCAGGGAGAACAAAGGAAGAGAAGACAGAGTTAATGAAAATGAGACCTCCGGGCTTCCCTGGTGGTGCAGTGGATTCCGGGAAGATCCCACATGCCGTGGAGCAACTAAGCCCGTACGCCACAACTACTGAGCCTGCGCTCCAGAGCCCGCAAGCCGCAACTACTGAGCCCACATGCCACAACTACTGAAGCCCATGCACCTAGAGCCTGTGCTCCGCAACAAGAGAAGCCCCCGCTTGCCACAACTAGAGAAAGCCTTGGCGCAGCAACGAAGACCCAATGTAGCCAAAAATAAAATTAATCTTTAAAAAAAAAAAGAAAAGGAGACCTCCAATTGGACTCGGGGGGAGGGTCATTATTTGCCCAACATACCTAACATGACCTACATATGTGGAAAATGAGAGTTGATGTCACACCCCAAAGATAGTACCTTAGTAGTCCAAGCCTAAGGCAATGATGGTTCAGCATGAATTCATAATGGGGAATCCTGTATTATGAATCATTTCATAGGTGTTTCCTCCATATTTACATTTTTTAAAAAATTTTATTTATTTATTTATTTATTTTTGGCTGTGTTGGGTCTTCGTTTCTGTGCGAGGGCTTTCTCTAGTTGTGGCAAGTGGGGGCCACTCTTCAGCGCGGTGCGCGGGCCTTTCACTATCGCGGCCTCTCTTGTGGCGGAGCACAGGCTCCAGACGCGCAGGCTCAGTAATTGTGGCTCACGGGCCTAGTTGCTCCACGGCATGTGGGATCTTCCCAGACCAGGGCTCGAACCCGTGTCCCCTGCACTGGCAGGCAGATTCTCAACCACTGCGCCACCAGGGAAGCCCATATTTACATTTTTTTCCTGGAAGTCTCAGTGGCAACCACACCTGATTCAACTTGGGTTCTTTTGAGATCATAAACAATAAGATTAAAGCCTAAGAGACAGGCTTGCAATTTAACTTTAAAGTCCCCCCTTCCCCCAATTTAGTGGCTATGTATCATTCAAATGGATTAAAAGAGGTGAGGAACTGGGGAGAAAGAGAGAATAAAATAAGATTCTACTTAGCCCTATCCAATAAGCTCTTGATGTTTAAAAAAAAAAAAAAAGATTCTACTTAGAAAAAGACCCAGGGAAAAAGAATACGAAATATGTGTAAGCTAGTGGGTTAAGACAAGAACTGAGAGAACTAAAAACCAAGTTAGATGATATGAACTCAGGGAGAGGGAGTCAGGGGAGACCATGTCCATTAGAATAGGACAGAGATGACATCTTTGTTTATGGAGCTCAGTGAGACATTCTAGAGAAAATAACAATTAAAGAACTACAACAGCTGACTTAACTAGGAAAGATTAAAGCTAGTCAATCCACAATGTGTGGCCCAACAATGACTAAGGGGAAATATATTACTTGTCAGCACCTTTATGAAGTTGTAACACCAAGCTGGGTGGGCAATGGGAGGGGAAGCAAGGGAAGAAGGTGAGAGCTGAGATGGGGTGGAGGCGCCTGGCTACACAGGTCAATGAGAGGGAGTTTCAGGGGATGAGGGAGTGAAATGGAAAACAGGAAAATTTAGAGGAACAACTGGAAAAAGCTGACCAACACTTGGAGGGTGGAACTCACTCTTTTTTCCCCCAAGAGAACGGGTGGAAGTTCAGTCACTTGGGAGGGCTGAAAGCTGCCCCATGTTGTCTCACGGGACATAAGACCTCTCACACTGTTACTACGGGACAAAAGCTCTTCAATCTCTCTCTACACATAAACATTTAAAACAGATCTGACACAAACAAAACCTACAGTGCAGTTTATAACAATCCCTCACTAAACAATGTCAAATGCAAAGAGATCCCTACTCCAAGAAGAATACACAAAGAACAACACAGGCAGTGAGGGGCAGTTGCCATTAATTTCATGCTAAAATCATGTTTTTACTAACAGAGTGAGCCAGACAGAATCCCAATGTTTACAAATACACGTTTATAAATGCACTCTCAATCATAAAACATTAAGTTTTTCCTGACATTTTAGGCACACTAACCTCTTCCCTGTCCATAAATGGTTCTGGGGATCTTCCAAAGCTGAACAAATCTCAGGACAAAGGAAAAATACCAGGCAAGCAATTAAGCTTATTGTTTCTCTAATAATCCACACACAGCGAGTATAACTTAACTCCACACAAAGCTTTACCTAGCAACTCATTTAAATCTTTTATTTTATTTACTTATTTTTGGCTACACTGGGTCTTCGTTGCCGTGTGCAGGCTTTCTCTAGTTGCGGCGAGCGGGGGCTACTCTTCGTTGTGGTGCGCAAGTTTCTCATCGCGGTATCTTCTCTTGTTGCGGTGCGTGGGCTTCAGTAATTGTGGTGTGCGGGCTTCAGTAGTTGTGGCACGCAGGCTCTAGAGCGCAGGCTCAGTAGTTGTGGCGCACGGACTTAGTTGCTCTGCAGCATGTGGGATTTTCCCGGACCAGGGCTCGAACCCGTGTCCCCTGCATTGGCAGGCGGATTCTTAACCACTGTGCCACCAGGGAAGCCCACTCATTTCAATCCTGTGGTCTCATTTTTTCTGAGTATTCCAGGAGGTTCTAATTTATGAGTCCCTCAGCCCTCCCCTCAAAATTAAACGTAAATTATTTTGGAATTGGGGACTCAGAATATTCAGAGTCTCTCTCTATGCCCCAGGATATAAAAAGAATTCCTACTTCTACTCCTCTAGCTATGGGGTTAGGGGCCTATTTTGGTTCTTTCTGACTGGCAGGAGCAGCTTACCTGCATAAGGCAAACTGTGAAAACCAGAAGCATGATGCAGATCTGCCCCCCCTCAAACCTGCTTATTTTTTGGCCATTCAAATGAACGACTAGGCGAACTATTCCTTAAGAAACCATAGGCCAAACCTGACATAGGCAGGCTGAGAAGAAGGGAAAGATATTTTAATCAAATGAACCAATGCTAGGCCTCCCCAGGTGACCTCATCCAGCTTCATGGCCTTAAATGTTATCTATGACATGATGATTCCAAAATACATCTTGAGCCTCAAACTTTCTCCTAAATTCCACACTCTATCACCTGGGTGACAATGCCACTTAATGTCTGGCTAAGAGTCTTGAACTTAACAAACCCTAAACCAAACTCTTGATTTCCCCTCTCAAACCTGTTCCTCCCCACACCTTCCCCTTAACCAGTAGTTGGTATCTCCATCATTCCAGTTGCTCAGGTTGAACACCTTGGAGTTCTCCTTGATCCACATGATCCACATCCAATCTAGTAGTAAACCCCATTGGCTGTGCCTTCAAAATACATGCAGATTCCAATTATTTCTCATCACCTCCACTGCTTCAATCCTTGTCCAAGTCACCATCGTCTTGTGTCTAATTCCTAACTGAACTTCCTGCTTCTACGTCTCTCCCTATAGTCTTCTCCACCCCACCCCCCTGAAGCCAGGACACATTTAAACTCAAGCTAAAGTTCTTCCTCTGTTCAAGTTCTTCCAGTAGTCTCCCACCTCAAAATCCTAACCATGGCCTATTAAGCCCCACACAATCTGCTTCTGACACTCACTTTATACCACTCTGCCCTCATTCATTCTGTTACACCTACAAAGGGCTTGCTTCATTGCTTGATTGTGCCAAGGATGTTCTCACCTCAGGGCTTTGTTCTGTACTTATCTCCTTTCCCTGGAATGCTATTCTTTTCTGCCAGATACATAACTGGCTTGTTTTTCTCACTTTCTTCAGATCTTGGTTCAAATGTCACCTTATCAGAGAGGCTTTGCCAGCCCATATAAAACAGCAACCCCTGACCCTGAACTGGGTTTTGAAAAACAATCAGAAGTTTACCAGGTGGAAGAAGACAAAGTGCCCAGGACAAAGATCTATGATGAGGGAGCTGTTAATGTAACATTATGATACAGTATGGTGGGTTCAGGAAACAAGTCAATCGTTATTACCGGAACATAAATTTTTTTGTTTTTTTCCTTGAAAAAGGACGTCTTTGTTTCTGGACAATGCACGCTTTTCTTTAACGATTAAAGCACATGTATAATGTATGCTTGAGGCCACAAAACAGGCTGTTGTAGTTAGCATAGAAATCATGTCAGAGCCAGAATGATTTCCCTGTACCCCAATATGGGAACACTTCTTTCATCCCATCCAACCGTCCGTCCATCCATCCATCCATCCACTGGACCACTGGAAGTCACAGGCCACAAGCCCTTCAGAGAGCACCAGACACAGCTTTCACCTGTGCCTGCCAAGCGCCAAAGGGCGCTCCGGATCCCTAGAGCCTAACAGACCCAACCCTTAGCAAACCTGCTAGTCATTGTGAGGTCAGCCCCCCACCCTACCCCCACCCCACCCCCAGCCCGTGCCCCGTGCTCATGCAGTTGGAGGGCTGGCTTCAACTCTGGTGAGCTGGTTTGGGACTGGAAAGGAGGGAGAGAACAGAGGGAGATGGTGGGAAGTAGGGAGGGTGCGCCAGCCTTCCTCTCTTCAGGTTACCCATGTCCCGGATCTCAGAGTCTGTGTCGCCATCTTTGACCCACTGCCCCCACACTGATGGCTGGAACTGGTGGCAAGATGCCAAGTGGACCCAAATCCGGATCTAGGTGGGAGGTGATGGAGTTCACCATATGGAGAAAGGGGGGTGGGTTGGAATCTGGTGCCTGGTGAGGCGGCGAGTGGCAATGAAGATCCCCGAGTCCCCCCTCAAAACGATGGTCGCGTTGCCGGGAAATCCATTGACCCCGAGAGCAGTACCTCCCCTAGACATGGGGAGAGGCGGCCCATGCCCTGGCGCCACAGTGGGCGGGTTCTCACTCTCCCAGCACCTTGCAGGCAACTGTTGAAAGCCCCTTCTTTCCACCATTCTTCCACGCTAGGCCCCCAACCTCTCCCCGCCTCTGGAACATAAATTTTGGAAGGAGTAATAGTATGGCAATTAGGCTGGAAAGGGAGATAAAGGCCACAAAACGAAGGGCCTTGTATGTGTAAAAGAGCTTATACTTTATCTTGCAGATGACAGAGACTCCCTGAAGAGTTTTAAGCCAGGGAGTAGCATGGTTAATAAAGAAGGGTATAAAAACTAACAGAGGAGGTATGGGGCTAGGGACTCAGACTGGAGTCCAAAAGATCAGCTAGCAGAAAGTGATGAATCTTGTACTCATATTAAGAGTAAGACTAGTTGGGCCCACTGCTGCCAACTCCTAGGCAGCTGTCAGAGAGTCCCCTTTAACCTGGGAGAGAACTTTCACTTTGCTGAATTGAATCTGTGTCTGGGTCAGTTCCTACGTGCTCCTCCCTCTATTTCAAATATGCATTGGCGGGACTTCCCTGGTGGCACAGTGGTTAAGAATCTGCCTGCCAATGCAGGGGACACGGGTTCGATCCTTGGTCCAGAAAGATTCCACATGCTGTGGAGCAACTAAGCCCGTGTGCCACAACTACTGAGCCTGAGCTCTAGAACCCGCGAGCCACAATTACTGAGCCCGCGCACCGCAACTACTGAAGCCTGCACACCTAGAGCCCGTGCTCTGCAACAAGAGAAGCCACCGCAATGAGAAGCCCACGCACCACAATGAAGAGTAGCCCCTGCTCGCCGCAACTAGGGAAAGCCTGCACGCATCAACGAAGACCCAACACAGCCAAAAAACAAAACAAAAAATATGCATTGGCTTCACTCAGCTGGAGCAAAGCTTGGGATGTGGAGGGGGGTGCCGTGGGGCCTTCCAGACTAGATAAATGTAATGACTGAGACCACCCACATGCTAAACAGTGTCTCAAGACCCCTCCAGGAACCAAATAACTCGTCCTCCAATCTGCCCAACTTCCCCCATTGGTCACCTCTTGGTATGAGGGAAGCACCCTGGTGCGGCAGGACTACCAGTCTTCACTCCTGGGTTCACGTCCTAGCTTGATCACCACCTGCCTGGTGTTCTCACATAGGTACCTGGGCCTCTCTAAGGATAACTGTGGTTGGGATGTTGAGACAAAGGCTTCCCGGGGTCGGGGGTGGAGAGGAGGGGAAGCAGGAGACCCAGAGATAAACTCAGGCCCAGTTCCTGGGGGCTGTACAGAGACACAGGAGAGGCATATCAACCAACCCTGGAGGGGAACAAAGGTGCCGGAGAAGAAGCTACTGCCCCCTGGGAAGCCCCTAAGAGTTTCCACCCCTCTTCCAGCCATGCCTCCAGGACACAGCAGGGCTGAACCAGTACAAGGCTCTGGAGTATTTCCTCCACAATCGGCTCTCTTTCTCCACTGAGGCTCCCAATCCCCAACTCTGGCCCTTCAATCCACATCATGTGTGAATTTGTTTTCACCCGCCCTGGGAATCCAGAGCCTTCTCTGGACTCCCATCCCTAGCTTTCCCATAGCAGCAGAGCTGAGCACAGAGCCAGGCAGACAAGGCCTAGGGGAAAGGAGGGGTATTTGGGGCCCAGTATAAATAATGAAGTCCTGGACCTGGCTCTCTCATTTGGGGCTACAAGGGTCACAGGATCCCTGAGGGCTATTAATGTGCAGGCACTGGGGTCACACGTTTCTAGGTAGCATTTCACAACCATGAGAGAAGAAAGGATTATTATATTCATTTTATTGAGGAGGAAACTATGGTTTAGAGCAGTCAAGCAACTGTTTCACTTTCACATAGTGAACAGCAGAGCTGGGATTCAAACCCAGGTCTCATTTCTCTAATTTGAAGAAACCCAAAAACTATGGAATCTGCCCTCTATCACCCACAAACTGACAACCAAAATAATTCATCAAAAAAAAAAAAAAAAAAAGAGTATGACTAACTGGGGCAGTATGCTTGAAAACTAGAGCAGAGAACCAAGGGGCAAAGAGAAAGGTTGCTGATATGACACCAAGTGAGCTACCTCATCAGAGAACCCACAAGAACAACACTACCACCAATGACTGCCTTCTCTTAAGATGACTGAGGCTGATGATGTGCACATAAGATACAGAATCTACCCAGTTATGCCTCCAGCAGTCCCCAGGCCCTGGAACCCTGTCCCAGCACGGTTAATTGGCTGAAGTGGTTTAGATGCCGAGGAAGGTAGAGCTGAGTCCTACGGTTGATATTGTACCTGGTGATGTTACAGAATCTGTTTTTCATTCTTGAAGGCAGGCAGTTCTACAGCGTAGCAGTTAACAAGGAGAAAGAATGAACACAGCCTAGAAGTGGAACCTGGGAAACATGGGATCTAGTTCCAGCTCTACTGTTGTGAATTTATTCAAGCTTCTTCACCTTTGTACTTCATTCATTTCTCCATGACCCTCCAGAGTTTGCATCCTCCTCATATTTGTGGGGATTCTGATGCTCTGTATTTCACAGAGAGGTACCACAACGATCACATTAAATGACATTTGCAGAATCATGCCTTCTACAAAACAATTTCCCATTTATGCATTTTTATGTCTCAGGGTTACTGATATTGTTTTTAAATATATTTGTAACCTGGGAATAAATCTGAGATACAAAAGGAATGCTCTTTTCTTCTCCCTTTCAGATGCTGAAGTATTCCGCTAAGGAGATTGGGCATAAAAGGATAGATAATTTGATGGGATGTCTTTTTATTTTATTTTTTAAATCACCAATTTCATTGCTCTCCAACCATGTTTATAAGTTCAGGATACAAAAATATGAGTTTTTCCTATGATGGAATAATGCATAAGAGTAATAAAACAACTTTTTGATTTGTTCAGTTATAGCTCCTAAAACAAACACATCTGGTTAGTTGAGCTGACTGATTTTTTTTTCCAGTTTGTTTATTCACTGACATATTCCAAGTGTTTAAAACACTATCAGACACATAGGAGGCATTTACTAAATATGTGTTGAATGAATGTGTAAGAAACTTAGAATAAGAGAATGGAGAGAAAAGCCCAAAAGGAAAGCTAAAATGTTCCAGTTCCAGGCAAAGTGCCACTATTGTCTTTTAACACAACAAGACACAAAGAAATAAAAAGTCTGTGACACATAATAAAGGATAATGCCAACCGAACAACATATTTATAGTAGAAAAACCGCATATCCAGTGTATTTTTGTGCTCTTGTTACTTACTGTATCTGCCGCAGTCAGATTGATACCCAGTCCTCCAGCTCGTGTACTTAGCAGGAACACAAAAATGTCATTTCTGCAGAAGAGGGAGGGATATTTTAAGAGGAAAAAATGAAAAAGAAAAATGGCATGTGTCAAAAGAGAGGGATCTCTGGACAAAGAACAGTGTCTAGGCCTAGAAAGAGTTTTGGTGGTTACCCAGACCTGATCCAGGTTTCTCTGACACACTGTACAAAGGTGTTCTGTTGCTAAAATCAAACCATGGCAGTCACCTTCCAATCTGCAGATAAACTTTTGCTGCCCATTAATATTGACTGATAGGCAATATAATTATAAACATTTGGCAAATGTAACAGAAAAATATGCTATGGAAGTAGAGACCTCTCTTTCTGTAATAGTCATATTTTTAGCAAGTCAAACTATTCCCAGTTCATACAGAGGGGACAAATAAGTCAGTATTTCCTGGTGTTTCCCCAAAGAATCATGACTTCCAACAATCTGGGAACTAATGATTTTAACTCCAAAGCACTCAAATTCATATGAAGAAAGTTAGTCCCAGAAAAAATGACCTGAGGTCAGGATTAAGACTCAGGTTATGACTTCTAAGTATTAAGTTGAAGTTAGGATCAATCCATGAAGACAGGCTAAAATGAAAGTACTTTTTGACAAATGCCAACATAACCCTTAACAGAAACAAGACATAGTTTTCTCATTTTCCCTCTACATCCTACATCCTATTAAAGAAACCCAGAATTACAAATAAATCAGTAGGTGCCACTGTCATTCATTCAGGCAGCAAATATTCACTGAATATCTTCTAGGAACAAGGGCCATTCCAGATCACAAAGAGCAGTCTTCGACTGTAAGATTTATCTATGTATACACATACAACTAGGGGCTCGGTTTGAGCCCAGTTCCTGCAGATACCATAAATATATTTCAAGACTATCTTGCATTTTCATGTTCCTGCCACCTCAGGTTATTTTCCAGAACACTTCTAAGGGAAAGGGACTGCATTATACTGGTGAACAAACTTTACAGCCCTCTAAATCAAGCTGCTCACCCCCTTTCTCCATGACTATAATGAGGAATAAAAGTAGAAATTCATTTATATCAGTGTTATTCAAATTGCAGGTCACACCTATCATTGGTCATGAAATCAGTTTGGTGGGTCTGGACCACATAAGTTAAAGAAATAAATAGAACAGATTAGAAAATATTATAATACAACAAAGGTCATAAGGATAAGTATTGTTTTGTGATTTCAGATATGGTAGATATGTATTAAATCCCAATGTAAGATGAATTTTATTCTGTGGGTTCCAGTTAAAAAAAAAAAAGAAAAAAGAAACACACTGACATCAGGATGCTCTCATCCCTTGATGCTGTTCTTCCTTGGTAAAGTCACTTGGCTGCTAAAGGTCTGTTTCCTGTGCTATAAAATGAGGATGCTCTGAATATAGCTGAAGTGACTAAATGATGACGTATCAATGGCAAACATGAATACCAGTGAAGGAACTATTCTGAAATAAGTATCCTGGTTAAGCCCTAAGCTGGGTAGGTCCTAGTAGAAATCTGTCCATTAATTTGCTTTCAATTAAACACAGCTTTCCTAGAGGCAGACATGGATAACAGATCATGTTTGGAGGCCTCTTGTAGGGCATAATTCCAAAAGTATTGTACTCTCATGAAAGTTCTGCTCGTTTATCCTTGAATTTTATCATAAAGTTTAATATTTCAGAATTTTATTTATAAGATGTCATCTTTCACGGTTAAATCATAAAGGGCAAACCAAAAAGTTAAAAGGCATCTGCCAGTTTACAAACACATTTTCCCATAGATATGGGATGATATAAATGGAAGCTTGATACCTCACAGCCCATGGGAGAATATTTAACCACAATAAGGCTTCAAATAAAAATTAATGTAGCCTTCCAGGGCCATACTAATCTCTATAGAATAATCCTTCCCACTCTGGCCTTAGGAAGATTGCTCAGTACTATACATCTCTCTTTCCTGCTCTGTGGACACAGAGGCAGGGGTCAGAGGCTTCTCTCCGCTATCCGATATAGAGCTGATGGAGTCACCCGATGCCTAGGACTTTTTGTTGGTGTGGGGATGGGGGAACAGGGATGGGACAGGGAGGGAGACAGAAGGCAGCTGGGATCTATAGTAAAAGAGTAGAGGCAAAAAGATGGGTCATTTCCATAGTCTGGACAGTCAGAGAGATAAGTCCCCAGATGTGGTAATCATTCACAAACAAGGACTATATATAGAAAAAAAACACCAGAGAAAGGAATATAGGTAAAAATAAATTAGTAGCAAAACTTAGAAACATTAACGGTGGAAAATGTTTTTTTGGGGATATTAACTATTTATTGAGAAGATGCTTTTAATGATGAGGTAGATGGTAAGTAGCAACGTTTGGCTGCATTCAGTGTAATTTCATCATACTATAATGGAAAAATAAGGATTATGGGAACCCTGGGTGATTAAAAATCAAAGAAATCAGTGTCCATCCTGGATCACACTGTTGGATCATATGTAAACAAAAACATCTAAACTGAACTGTTGAGAAGTTCCTTTCTGCTTAATATATCTAGTATTGATAATGTGAGAATTAATGTTTTGGGAGCTAAGAGGAAGAAAACAGAATCCCAGAAGGCAACATGATGGTTTGGGTGCCCTCTAGGGGGCTATACAGGAATCTCAACTCAGGGTCTCTATTGGAAGGGGCCATAGAGACCAGGTTTCAGGAGGGTCTGTGAAGGAGCCTATGAAATCATGTAGCAAAGACATGCCTATGTCTCACTCTTACTCTTCTTTAGTTAATGGCCCCTGAGGCTACTATGCACCAAAATACTCAAATAGTGCTGGGTATGTAGCTGACTGCAGTAAAGACTTGCTGAATGAAAAAGAGCCAGAATTAAAGATACTGGAGCTTTATACTCTCACCAAGAAGGAAAAATTCACACTACACTCATTTTTTCTCATGTTTTCCAAATGGTCACCCGAGTAATCAGATAATCAGGGGGATCCATTTGGCAAACGTCATGGGGTAGGAGGAAGGGAAGCAAAGGCCAAGGCAACCCAGAGCAAAGACCTTGTGAATGGCTTCTAGGATCACGCACTGGTCACATGTTCTGAATGTTGCCCAGTCAGGACATCCTGGCCAAACAGTCTTTAGTCTCAGTCAGACTCTTTCCTGGAAGGATCCCTCATAAATAAATCTTGTATAAAGGGAATGTAAATGGCTTTTTATAGGAGTTCTTGTTTACTCTGGCTGACCTTTGAGCCACAGGGCTTTCCAGTTGAAACTACAATTTTTTCTTTTGATGTCTTTTCATTAATAATAATGAAAATATTTGGCAAGTCATGCTTTTTTGTTTTCAAAAACACCTGTCTTTTTCTCTATATTGGGCTACTGTTGCCATTCAAATTTGTAAATTTAGATCCCATTTGGAGGGACCTGCCTGACAAGCTTCTAATCAGCGTAGGCACAGTTCAGATTCTATACATGAGAGGTAGGAGATTATTTCCTAGCCACAATCCTAACTCTACCATCTAGCTCATATGTAGGAAGGGAAGGAGACTTTAGTCTGTTTTTTCATTTTACCTAATATTAGATGCAGATGCAGGTGTTAAAATGATTGTTACTCATTATCTAAATAAAACTCATTGCTCCCTAAGTAATTCTTAGTTGTAGAATTTGGATGCTCAAGTAAGGTTTTCCAGGAAAGCATAAAAACAAGATATTTACTAAGTAGATCTAGTATAATTTAATGGTGAAAATACCCTTCTTTTAAAGCTAAGCTTTTCAAGACTAATGTGTGCTACTGTGATTGCCCAAGTAATCACAAGTTAAATAAGAGATTTTCGAAGTAGTAAATTAGATATATCTACTGATTTTTTCCACTAAAAGGTCACTATAAAATGTAGTGAGCCCTGGATCTCACAGTCCAGTTTTCCGGGAATTGGTTCAGCTAGAAGAAAAATTGTAGCTCTACCACTCAGAAGCCCAAACTGTTAGAAGTCAACATAATACAGCTCTGATTGGAATCTAAACCAGTAGAATTTTCTACAAAGCAATATGACAATATGCACAGTTTTAAACATTCATATTCCTTTACTCAATAATCTCTCTTGTTTGAATCTATATTAAGAAAATAATCTAAAATGATGACAAAGCTTTGTAACAAAGATACTCAACATTTTAACAACAGAAAGGTGGTATATCCAATGTAATGGAATATTGATCATTAAAAATAATGATTACAATGATTCTTTTTTAATGATATGCGAAGACCTTTATGATATACTGTTAAGTGGAAGAAATGAGGACACAGTCATCTCTACAATATGGTATCAACATATAAATCTAACTACATATACACATCAAAGACAAGAGGAATAAACCAAAATGTTAACAGTGATGGGACTGTGGGTGATTTTTACTTTCTTCATCAAATATTTCTCAAATTTTCCTCAATAGGCATGTTATATAATATACAATGGCCCCAACCGTTACTGGAAAAAAAAAATTAGCTTTGCTATAAATGAGATTCTCAAATGTACAATATCGAACATATTAGTGGAAAAAAATCACAAACAGTAATAGGCAAAAGATCTATTACTTAATGGCTTTTCTTCTAACACACAACTCATGCTGCCTCATACCAATATGCCCAAATCACTGAAGTGCTGGTATTCCTGGAGAAAACATAGGCACCCTGGGGAAAACATACAGTCTATAGATCTTGTATGTAAGATTCTTGTCATTTGGAGCTCTGAAGGTTGGAATAGATCAGGACATAGTGAAATGTATTTCATTTGATTTCAAAATCAAGAAAAGATAAAGATCAGCTGGTAAACTTTTTTGGGGGTGGGGAGAGGTGCACAGCAGTATGGAGTGCTAGGAGGCACTACTATGATTATACATGTCTCAGTCAAATAATCAATTTAAGAATCAGTCAAAAGCTTCTGCTAGGTAAGAAGCTAAGTTAGGTCATCTACAAGCTGCTTCAGGTAACAAACTAAAAGAGGTCCAAAGCAGCTCTTCCCCTCCATTGTTGGTCAAACAGGCACCTGAATGCAGAAGTAGTTTCAACCTAGGAGTTATTGGTCTGAGTATATACTGTAAACCAAAACATCGGGATGTATCTCCTTACCCATGCTGTGTTATAAAGGACCGTGCAACAGCAAAAATTCTCAATCAGAGGACACTCTATGTTGAACTATGGATTTGTTTTATGCTGAAGTAAAACATGCTTTAAAATTGAAATGAAAGAAACTAAAAATTGCAACCTAAATACAAATGGCTATGTGCTTAATTTTCAACCCAAGAATTCGAAAGTTAAATATTAACAGACTACACAATTAAAGGCCAAAAATTCAGAATTGTTCTGACTTACAGAACATTAAGATCTACTCTATTCCTTAGTTCTCCAGGTCTAAGGAAAATTAAGGGTGGAGTTCAGGAGACCTGTCACTAGCGGACCCTGGCTTTCTCCTTGGAGAGAGCAGTAAGCAGACCCTGCTTATTACAATGAGAACCTGCACTTGGGATAATTATGGCTCTGTAGGCCATCAGCATCCAGCAGGCAGTATTTGAAATTTCATAGGCTCATTATCAGGTGGGAGAAGTACTGTAACTGAGAGCTGCCAGATGAATAGATTGCACACTACTGCAATTTGTCATACTGCACTGTACTACTACAATATTAGAGGGAAAGCAGGAAAAAGGAGGTATTTTTCTTTAAACTTATACAAAATGAAATAGGTAAGCAAAAACAAAAAGAAAATCAACTGTAAGTCAATACCCAGAGATAGCCATTGTTAACATTTAGGAATATAGCCTTGTGGACTTTCTTCTATGTACATATTATTCACATAAGAAGGATCCTGGTTCATGCTCAGAAATCATTTCTTTTATTGCCCAAAGAAACGGGCACTGATTTGGCACTAAAATTGCCAACTATTCATTTCCTCTCTCTTTCACAGACACAGATCTAAACCACTATAAGCAGATCTAGCTACCTCATAAAATAGCAGAAATTATATCATGATTGCTTAACAATCTGAGATGTGTTGGTATTTCTTTTAACTCACCATCTCAACTAGAGGAAAATCAAATGACCATTTTTGTAATTCCTATTAACATTACCTGGTCTGAAAATCAGCAACCATGTCCCGCCTCTCTGAGATCTTGGATGAGCCATCAAGCCTCATGTAGGTATGCTTCCTGTAAACCACATATTCCTGCCAATCAGAGTAAAAAGATATAGTAAATTTGATGCAAATTACTGCATTCTAATTTCCACAAGCATCTACCCACCTCATCCATACTGGGGGCAAGTCATTCTATCCAGAATGAGGAGAAAGCAATCTCAGAAGTACAGGAATTTGATTCGTAAATGAGTTTATTGTCAGTGTGCAAAAATAGAGGGTACCCTGAAGATTACAACGACTCTCAATTTCAACTTAGAAACTAATCTTATTCCTGCAGATTTCTGTAGGTTTTGTAAAAAAACAAACTAAAAAAAAAAAAAAAACAAAAACAAACTAAACAAAATGAAATCTGTAAACCAAAATGGCTTTTCAGTCACCAACCAGATGTCTTTCATGGCTATGGAATGGTCAGTTTTCTTTCAGCAACACCCACCCCAATGGGTTTCCCTCCAGCAAATTCTTTCTGACCAAAGTCCTTGAATTTACAGCCTAAGGTCCCTTCTCACAGCACAGCAAACATCACTGTTAAGGGAGGCCTAAGCATCAGAATGAACAGAAGACAAGGTAACTTTCCACGGCAGAGAATGTTCTTGGCATTATCTGTAAGAGGAATTAAAACTTTTAAGAACGGAGAAGAGATTTCAAGAGATGCAATAGATGGGATGTATCTCCATTCTTGGAAGTTGCAATTCCTCTTACAGATATGTCCAAATGAGCACTGATATCCTTTCTTTACCCCGATTATATGGATTATGTTTCAAAAAGTCCACTTGCAGAGGGACTGTTACCAAAACCTAATACAGGGACTTCCCTGGTGGCGCAGTGGTTAAGAATCCGCCTGCCAATGCAGGGGACACGGGTTCTAGCCCCAGTCCGGGAAGATCCCACATGCCGCGGAGCAACTAAGCCCGTGTGCCACAACTACTGAGCCTGCGCTCTAGAGCCTGTGAGCCACAACTACTGAGCCCACATGCCTAGAGCCCGTGCTCCACGACAAGAGAAGCCACTGCAATTAGCAGCCCGTGCACTGCAATGAAGAGTAGCCCCCGCTCGCCGCAACTAGAGAAAGCCCATGCGCAGCAACGAAGACCCAAGGCAACCAAAAAATAAAAAGCTAATACAGCTGCCTATTTATAAGAAACACCATGAAGCAGTTTTTCCAGTTCAAAAAAACCTTTTTCCTATTGAAAAAGACTAATCATTTCTACATTTGGGAGATGTTTCTATTAATTAATTTTCTGTGGTCGAATGTTCTTTCATTGTAATATTCTCATTATGGACCTCTTATACCTGGCTGGGTACTTCAGCACAGAAGGTTGTTACAGTTTGGTATGACTGGTGCAGTGTATGTGGCAGCACTCTTAGAGCAAGTTGATATATATATATATAAAATATATGTATATGTGTGTGTGTGTGTGTGTGTGTGTGTAGGTATGTATGTATGTGTGTGTGTGTATATATATATATATATATATTTTTTTTTTTCTTCTTTTTTTCACTATTTCTTTCTGTCTCCAGGTGGTTCTTTAAGGGTTTTGGTAATCACAGGGGGGGCAGAAAATACTCAGTCAAAGCAAGCTTCACATTTAGTGGTAGAGCCCTATAATGGGAATGGGTTAATGGCAGAAGAGCAGGGGGTGTTTTGGATGAGGAATTCAGGAAAGAAGATGAAAAATGACAGCATGATGATGGTCTTTAGAGGCTCACTATACCTGGGCAGCTAATCCAATCAGGAGATGTGGCCATCCAGAACAACAAAATACCTAGATTATAGAGAGACAGCCCACAGATTTGAACTTTAACCAAAAGGTGGGCTTCCTGCATAGGCACTGCACTCTTCTGCCTTTTGAACCAGAACTTCCAACTTTAGTGACAGGACTGATGAATGAATCTTCTTGTAGATCTTGCTGTTCACATCATTTATATATCAAGGTCAGAACAACATTAGAGATATTAATCCCAGGCCATAATCAAACCAACACTGATCATAGACAACCTGTTACTGAGGCAACGGAAGTAAATCTTTCCCATTTGCTGCTTTAAGCCTTTGCTCTCTTACCCAGGGGAATAGTGGGATTTCAGAAGGCTTAGTTGAGTTTAGATCCTATTTCAGTAAATAGCTTCAAAACAACAAGTAAATGGACATGGAAACAGCAGTTAAAAGCAGGACAGAGGCATAGCTATATCCTGACAATACAGAAAAACATCTATAAGATAAAGACTGAGCTAAAAAGGCAATTCAATATTTCTTTCATTCACAAATTCTGGCTACACCAAAGCTATCCTAGACATCTCTCTAGAATTCTAGGCTATTTGGGAAAGATACTTAATTTAATCAAATGCTCATCCAGAAAGAAAAGCCTTATTTTTTCCAATTGTTAATTTCAAGAACTGTTCCATTCTTAGTTCAGTTCTCCTATGATCCTAAAAACACCTAATGATTTAATATAAAATTCTATTTTTTAAAATAAAAAGAGAAATTGACAACAACAAATGATTTGATAGTAGTCATAACACTTTTGAAAAGTTTAAAAATCTATTTAAAAAAATCTATCCCCAGTTAACAATCTCTATATCAAAAGGTCTTCTAATATCCATCTTAAGAGTCTTGCTTAATATATTCTTTTCAAAGCCAGCAGCTGAGACTGGTTAATTAGTAACTATTTGCTGAGTTTTGCAGTTAAATGTCTTTTACTTTTATTTATTTTTTAAACAAACTTTATTTATTTATGACTGTGTTGGGTCTTCTTTGCTGCGCACGGGGTTTCTCTAGTTGCAGCCAGCGGAGGTTACTCTGTTGCGGTGCACGGGCCTCTCATTGCAGTGGCTTCTCTTGCTGTGGAGCACAGGCTCTAGGCTCGCGGGCTCTAGAGCGCAGGCTCAGTAGTTGTGCTGCATGTGCTTAATTGCTCCGCAGCATGTGGGATCTTCCCGGACCAGGGCTTGAACCGGTGTCCCCTGCATTGGCAGGTGGATTCTTAACCATTGCGCCACCACTGAAGTCCCTTAAATGTCTTTCAAGGATGGCACAGCATTCTCATTCATCCCCCAATAGTCTGTAATTCACTCCCATGCCTGAGGACCACTGCTGGATGACTACTGCTTGCTGGATGACTTTACTGTGTTTTGTAGGAACCGTGTCATGTTAGCACTCCTATGCATTAAGAAGGGCTTATGGTACAGAAAGGCCAACCATTACCCAGTTCTTCCTGACACTTGGCACTCTGTAGAAACCAAGGGCATTTCTAACCCAAGTCTACTTGGGTTATTTAGGAAAAGCTCAGAAAATGATCCATCAGTATGATTAAATTTCTTGGAACCTTGTAAACCAAGAATTCCTTTCCACTTAAAGCAGCGAAGAGAGAAGAGAAACCAAATGTAGACCTTCCTCTCCCAGAAGTCTCATAATTTAGTATCCTCCTTTAATTAAATAAATATGAACACCAGTATTCTCAAGTGGATCAATAACCACTAACCAAAGTAAGCTCTAATTCTGCTTGAACTAATAAAATAAAAATTATGGCTTTTAACATTTAGGAAGTCTTTAGACCTATACAGTTCTAGTAGATACTATTTTTAAAAATTATTGAAGAAGCCAAAGAGGTTATGGACAAGATGTACTCTTGGCATCTGAGTAGTGATTTTCAGCCGGGATTAAAATTCCTGGGTCCCACCCCCCCCAGGAATTCTGACTCTGTAGGTCTGGGTTAGGGCCTAGACTGGTTTATTTTTAAAAAGCTCCAAAGATGATTGCAATAGACACCCTATTTCTAGAGCTGAGAACAACCACTCCAGAGGGAAGGCAGGGCAGGGTCCCTTAGAATCATGCTATCTCAGCATGGCTCTCAGATGAGCAACACATGAAGTTTGTCAGAAATGCAGAACTGAGGGGCACACCCCATATCTAGTAAATCGAAATCTGCATTTAACAGGTGTGACTTGTAAGTACATTTACACTGTTATAGAACATACCCTTATGCTATTTCTAAAGCACTGGAACACTTTTTTCAAGAAAACTCTTATATGGAATCCCTCTAATATAAAATAGATTTTTTTAAAAATTACTATTCTAGCTAACAAAGAAGGGTAGGGAGTCCAGGCCCCACCTGTTTAATGTCTACACCTAGGTCTCCTGTCCTGTACCCAACCCCATCAGTTGAAAAACCACTGTCTTAGAATACAAATTGAGAAGACAGGTCAGTTCTGGAACACGTCCCTAAGTCCTACCTTTTAAGCAGTAGCATGTGAACAGAGCTATTAGCATAACTCAAAATAGTTTCAGCAAGTGCCTCTCAATCCTTTAAAGTATACTAAATAAAAGCAAACATTCACACACCCAGGGGCGTAACACAAAGGGTCTAGGTTCACCTTGTAGTAGTGATGATGATGATGACTAGCATTTACTGAACATTTACTAAGTGACAATCACTATTCTGTGTATTTTACCTGGTTTTGCTTATCTAATCCTCACTACAGCCTTTCAGGTAGGTGTTATTATTGTCACTCCCATATCTTACAGATGTTAAGCAAGGTCTCTAAAGTGACACAGGCAGCAGGCATGGAGCTAGGATGGGAACTCAAGTAGACTAGATCCAGAGCCTTTCGCTTAACCCCTCCACCTACTGCTTCCCAGATAGAACAGAAGCTCACTACCACGAGCGGAAAAAAAGGGGAGGGAGAAGCCCCACAAGGTTCTTAATATATTATGACTATAACCCCCATCCATCATCATAAAGAAAGGGTAACTGGGCACTTGAAAAAATAAAGGCAAATGTTTATACATCCCTAACGCAAACCTTCCATTCTGAGACTTTTTCTCTATTTTAAAGTTGTCTCTGATGTTCATTTTAACCCAATTTCACTGTCACAAAAAAATTTGAGGGGAAGACTCAGTATGATCCACAAACCTGCAGACCTAGTGTAACTTTATTTTCCTGGACATGCCCCTTTCCATCTTTGGTGTATATCACCGGCAAAAAGTGAGGCTCCTCTCAATGTCTATTACAACTTCTCTTTTGTCCAAGCAAATTGCACCAAGTAAGTGAAATATGATAGTTATCCTTCCCTTATCTAATATAGAGCCCTCTGGAGCAATCACAAGGCATTCATGGGCCCACCATAATCTGCCTTCACCCTACTTGTTATTCCCCTTTCTTCTATACCATATGCTCCAGTTACACTAAACTACTCCCCACTGCCCAATGTCTTGTACCTTCCCACGTCTGTGCCTTTTTACATCTGGCTTCCTTAGTCTGGAAATGCCCTTTTTCCTCATGGTTGAAATTCTATTTAAGTTCAGTTCATATGTCACCGTATGTGAAGCCTTCCCGAAGTGACCCAGTTGGAAATAAATGTATCATCCCTCTTGCTATCTTCAGCTCTGTTTATGCTTTATTTTTGGCATTAGTATCAGGGTACACTTGACAGTTATTTGTGTGAGATATATATATACATACATACATAAATCCTTCACTAGATACATCTCTTAAAGTCAAAGACCACATTTAACTGGTATTTACCTCTGCCTAGCACAGTGCCTCGCTCATAGTTGGCATGAAAAAGAAATGAACTAAACAGAATAAATACAGTGTGGTTGTAAGCAAACACATTTCTTTCTATCACTTCTAAGACCTAATGAAAATGCTAGTTAACAGTGACCCCAATTTGCTTTTCATTCCACGGAGCAGTTTTAAAATACTCAGTTTCCCTGTATGTTCAGAATCACAGCTCCCAAAGGTTACTTGGAGTTCTAAGAAAAGCCAGCCCATAAATGATAGAATGTCTGTTTGGGATGAATCCTTCCCCAGTGAGGTACTTGCTGACTAGGCAAGTTACACAACCCAGTGTCTCATATATCATCATTAGCTATGGATTATCTGTATTTAATTCTGTGTTGCATTATTTTCATATATTGGTGCAGTGCAAGATTTGTCTGGGTTTCAGTACTTAACAATCACACATACAGCACCAGTTGGCTGACCCTTTCCAAGTATTTCTGTATTGCATAGAAAATACTGAGGCTTATTTCCTTGAACTACAGACTCAGTTGCTTGATGCAATAGGAATGAATCTCAAAAGAGATGACTCAGAGATAATGTAAGTCATCTGTAGTGAGTTAAAAGCTCTCTGCAACTACTAAACTATGGGGAGGGACGGGGAGTATCCCAAACTACAGGGTAAAATGGTGGTGGTGGGAAAAGTTTTGTCTGACATCCAGCTGGATGCCACCATCCCAACAGCATAGGGGCTATGTATGTCTGTGTCCATAGTACCCCCATCAGGCAAGACCCTGTATGTGACTCAGGAAATAAAAAATAAACTGATAACATAACTTAGTGACCTGTGATATCCTCCCTTATTTATGTCCTTGACTTCTACCCATGGCACACTAAAAATTCCTGGCCCTGGAAATTAAGTAGTCTCCTTTTTAAATCCCCTATCTGGAAATACTATTTGGATACCGTGGGACAAGATGAAATATTTCTGAATATAGAATTCTATTTGGAAGAAGATCTGATATATTCACTTGAAATTTAAATTAAAGTCAGATTTTTGCCCAAGAGAAGGAGGCTATCAATCACTTTAGAAAATACTGAGCAAATACAAAGTGCTTAGAACTAGTATTTTTCACAAAATGGAATCCTGGCCATACAAAAGTGTGTGAATTTTTACTATCTTTTAGTTCTTCTGAGTCCCAGAAACAGACAAACACATAGCCAAGGCTAAGGCACAGAACAAAAAAACCCCAAAAAGGCTGTTAGATAAAAGAGATGCTGACATGCTCCACAGCTACACAGCAGAGCTTCAACAGCCCCATGTGAGCTCAAATTCCTGCTCTATTGGAAGTTTTTCTTCCATCTTTGATATACAGGGTACAAGATATCAAGGGAAAAAGAGAATCCTGAAAACATTTTTTTTTAATCTAAAAAAACAAACAAGCAAACAAAAACCACAACACTCTGAGAATGAAGAAGCAAGGCCAAGAGTCAAGGTATTTTTAAAAATTAATACTAGGTCATGTTTTAAAGTGGAACATGGCTCTAATGAATGTTTACAATGAAAGCTTCCATCATGAAAGTGACTGAAAAACCCATAATACTCTTTGAAAAGATAATGAAAAGTAGACCTAATCCTGCACTGTCCTAATATCCACAGTACATTTACATTTCTATAAATGATGAGACAAATATTAAACATTGTGGGCACTGTAATTCTATGCCCACAAAATATATTTGGAGGACTAAATTCTTGGAATACAAAATGTGGTTCGTTTGAGTAAATAATATTAAAACAAATAAATAGACTGAAAAAGAAGAAACTTTAAAATTTAATGTTGAAGGAAAAAGAATAGTATAGTAGTAAGGAAACTAGACAACAGTTTCATTTTAATTCTTCAGTACAAACAGTGGCAACATTTTCTGGCTTCAGCATCCTAGAAGCATGTTACACACATGGCTAAGGAATGTTAGCAGTTGTGAAATTCAGGCTTTGAATTTGCTTTTCCCTAATTTAGAATTCCCCATAGAGCGATGCAACTACATTTAGAGAAGATTCTCAAGCTGCCTTCATTGCTAAGCCTACCCACAAAGTCCACATCCCCTCTAAAAATCCTGCTGGATTATAGAGAGACAGGAAGTTACCCTGGTGGGTAGTGTTTACAGCACTCATCCTGAACAAAACTCATTATCATACTTTGAATTACTTATCTTAGTGATTCTTATGAGTACCTAGAAGTGTGCAATATACAGAATAAGGGACTAAAATGCAGGACTGTGTCACTTAACCTACTCACACTCACCTTCATCTACCAGAGCTAGCTTATTTTTTGGTGGCTCACCACCTTTTCCTTGGAACTTCCCTTATAATGTGAATCAGCTTTTAGGACTCTATAATATACTGATATATAGCCTTGGGAAAAAAAAAGATTATTAACTCCCTTACAAAATCCTTAGCATATTACCTTTTCTATAATTCTTATCAGTGAAAGATTACTATTTCATCTATACTTTCCTGACTCTTCAGGAAAAGGCAAGTGCACTTTATCTAAAAAGAGTCCCACTGAAAGAAAGTTACTCATACATATTGTTTTGGCTGTTGGCATCATTTAGTTTGAACAGAATTTTTTTTTTTTTTTTTTGGCTGCATTGGGTCTTCGTTGCTGCGCGGGCTTTCTCTAGTTGCGGCGAGCGGGGGCCACTCTTCATTGTGGTGCATGGGCTTCTCATTGAGGTGGCTTCTCGTTGTGGAGCACGGGCTCTAGGTGCACAGGCTTCAGTTGTTGCAGCACACGGGCTCAGTAGTTGTGGCTCACGGCTTTAGAGCGCAGGCTCAGTAGTTGTGGTGCACGGGCTTAGCTGCTCTGCAGTACGTGGGATCTTCCTGGACCAGGGCTCGAACCCAAGCCCCCTGCATTGGCAGGTGGATTCTTAACCACTCTGCTACCAGGGAAGTCCCTAAACAGAATATTAAGGATGCAGGCAGTCCTTTTATTTTGGATTATTGCTGTTAGGACCTTTAACACAGTCAAGATTTACATCAAACACAACGGCTTAATCACCTCTTACGGTGACTCACAGTCACTTATAAGCATTTTTTCCATCATTTAGAAATAGATGACCTACTCACAATACAAAAAGGCAGAAACTTCTGCCTGTTGACAGCATTCCAGAGGCTAAACACTTTTTATTAAACATAAAACACAGTGATTAAATTGACCTCAAATATTATTTGTTATGTCTCTTGCTAAAAGAAGTTGCCTGATTATTTAAGAGCCTGCCACCGAATTCAGATAAACTCACTGCAAAATTCAGCGAGCCAGCCTTGGCTTCTGAAGAACCTAAAATTCTCCCCTATTGTTACCCTTCATTCCTTCTGTACTGATAGAATCTCTACTCCTTTATTCCTAGATACGGATAATCATGGTCCAATTTCCACTTATTTATTACCAACTAGTCCCTGGAGTAGCAGGGTTAAAATTTAAAGCCTTAAATATGTAAAACACACAAAAAAAACATGAGAATATTTATACACTACTGACATCCAGATGCTTTAGCCTCTCAACAGATGGCTTTCCAACTTTCTTGCACGAAAAACTTACTCTAGTGGTCTGTGATTATTTGTCCTCACTTTCAGTCCTCTGTTTATATGTCCATGACTTTCTCTCCCTCAAATAATAAGCCACTACTTCAACAACAAGAAAGCAGAGAGAATGTCAACTCAGAAGTAACAGAAGAAACAAAATCTGCCCTGCACAGTAAGACAGAGCTGTATCTTTCACCATAACCCAATGGTTGTCAACTTAGGTTATATATTAGAATCACCTTGGGAGCTTTTTATCCTAATGCCTAGGCCTCATTCCATACTTCTTATATAAGTATCTCTGAGGATGGGACATCAGTATTTTTTAAAGCTCCCCCAAAAGACTGCAAAATGTAGTCAGGTTGAGAACCACTACACTAACTCAGGATGAATAGCTGCTCTCTAATAGAGAACTAATCCCAAATCTTGTTTTCCATACAGAATTTCAGAGGACTTTTCAAGAAATTCCTAGGATCTGATCTGCTTTAAAATTCGGGAATTTCTTCACTAGTAAAGGAAGGGAGGAGGGGTATTCTATTTCACTGCTATAAGGAAGGAGGAAGAAGTCCTTTGCACACTTTCATATCCGCCAGGAGTTGCTTCTCCTCCCCATATAGATGGTCAAATCACGAAGACAAGTTTTGGGTTCCCATTAAGCAGGACTGACATTAGTCATACATCTATGATTCCTGCAATTTAAATGTCAAAGCGTCCTAGTCCCCAAGGTTCTTTCTCCTACCTCCAGCAGGTCTATCATCCTGGTCATCTGGGAGTAGATAAGGACCCTATGTCCTTGAGACTTGAGCCGAGTCAACAGGACATCAAGGGCATACAGCTTTCCACTGTCAGTGATGAGGCTCTCCTTGCCTAGGGAGAAGAAAAGGGGGGAAGCGGGAAATTATATTTAATTGAAGCAGCAAAATCACTCACTGCAAAGCTGTATGCAGCCAAAATTACTGCAACCAGGATGCTTGTCATCATGAGAGCAGGAAAGTACTCTAGAGAAGAATGCAAAGCACTGTTAAATCATATCCAGTAGTGCTCTGGGAAGAAACATCCTGAAGTAGGGAGGTGTAGGTCCCCTCCCAACTGACAGTTCCCAATCAGACATCTGCTGCTAAGGCATCTGAAAGTTTCCCTGCTCCACATTTTTATTCAAGAGACAGCAGGTATATGTGGACATCTAAGAGTAATATCCATGCCAAACCTGCTGTTAAGTGACCTGAGAAATCTTTTTCCTTTGTTCATCTTATCTCCAGGTATCTGTTTCTACTAGTCCTGTGGCTATATGGTTTACCTCCCAAAGGCATGAGAATGTAGAGAAACAAGGGCTGCTCTTGCCTGCCCCATAAAGACACTTGAACACCAAGAAATGCACTAAAAAACAAAAACAAAAACAAAACAAAAAACCCCCCTCCCTCTTGGATGATTTCAAATAGGTTGGCTGGTAAATGTCATTATCCTAAGCTGTAATTTAATAAAGACACTAGGGCTTATTCAGCTTTTCAGAAAGACTGACTTTGGGTTTCTGTGAAATGGAAGCTGCTTTCACTCACTAATTTGTGCTTCCTCCTTCCTCTTCCCATTAAAAAAAAAAAAAAAGGCATTTCAGCCAGAGATCTTTAGAGAACACTTAACTCACAAATTTTCATCTTATCCATTCAGTATCATTCAACTCCCATCACATTTCAGGAAGTAGAGTTTCCTGTTTGCAGACTGGTCCATAAACATACCCTAAACAATTGCTGCTACTAGGAGGGGAAGAGATGAAACTTAAGGGGCTGGGAGATGTAAGAGTATGTTTGCAAGTGGCTGTGGGACGCAAAAAGAGAGCCAGAAAGGCTAGAGAGTTCACATACACAGCTAACTACTAAAAGTAAAAAAAGAAAACTGTTAAGAAAAACATACTGTCTACCTTTAGTTTAGGGTTTGAACCTGTGGTTTTTCCTCTGAACTATAGAAGCTGACTGTTGAGAGCAATCCAAAAGTTTTCAACGGTCATTTCTCTGTTCTCGCCACTATCTGCCAAGTGCACAATTAATTGTATAAACCGAATGAGAACAGATGTGCTGACAGCACCTCAACAAATCATCAGCCACTGTGTTTTTGCTACAAAGCTACAGGTCCTGGATGTTTACTCCTCTGCACTGCAGCCTGCCTTTTCCCACCTTCGGAACATTGCCAGGCCACATTTCTTCCTCCACCACCCCCTCCCTGACGCTGTGGCACACACCTTTGTTCAGCCTCTTTGTTTGGTCCTGTTTAGATTATTGAAATGCTCTCCTTGTTGGTCTCCTTACCAACGCAATCAAATGACTGCAGCTGGGACAGAACCGATTGCTAAGCCCTCTTGCTGGCACCAGACAAGGAGGCCTATATAAATTCCCAGTCTGATCAGGCAGCAATGCTTTCGTAACAACTCAAGGGTTTCTTCTTGCCAATTACCCTTCTCCTTTAATTGGGTTCCCTGGGGTCCCTCAATTTTGATAGCTCCTAAACATTCCCCAAAGAGGTACCAATCAGCTTCAGACAGTAAGTTTCTTTTTTTCTCATTAAAAGCACAGGAAAGTGAAAAAGAAACCCATATATTTTTCAGTCACTGAGTGAGAGTGGGCAAGCTAAGCGCATCAGATTTCTGCAGCCTGCTTATCTCCTCTTTCCATTCGTAGATAGTCCCTCAACACAAATATTTAAGCATATACAAAGTTGTCTTGTGTCTGAATATTCAGAAGCTTCAATTCATCTCAAAATCATGATTTAATGGTTTTCACACATTCCTGCTTCCCACATCTACTTTACTTTGCAAGCAGAACGAACTGATGCTAGGATTAGGAAAACTCAGAGATGAAGAGGTACACTTAGACGAGAACTCTGATGCACCTAAAAAAAGCAAGAAGTCGTACCTGTTGTTAGCTTGTTATTGTTTAGGTGGGGGAGGTGGAAGTGGATGGACAGAATTTCTTTGGACTTGCCTGAAGGAAAAGGTCTAAGAAGAAAGTGACATCAGCAACAGCCTTAAAACACATAAGCAGAAAAAAAGTTTTCTTTCACTGCACACTGTTGCCTTCTGGGCCTGGCATCCATTACCCAATTTTCAGGAGCTACCAAAGTTGCACTGGACAAGAGCACCACCTGTTGCTAAGCAGGGTGTAGAGCCAAGAAGAGCACAATTCCCTAGAAATTAGGCCGACTCTGCCAAGTCAAACCTGTGCCCAGCCCCTTCTTTCAAACAGAAGCTCAAAAAATGTTGAAATGAACAGACCTACGCTACTTTCTTGCAATCTTTCCTACAATCCTACAGTACAATCTTACAGTATTTTCACTTAGATACAAGCTCTTACTGACCACAGTATAAGATCCTGGTCACCGACAAAATGAATGTATCCAATGGCAGTAAAATTAGGGTAACAGATAAAATAATATCTCCTTTTTCCAAGGAGAGGAGACTTTTGAAGGGATTGTACACACTTCTCTTGGTGAAACACAGAGAGACATTCAAGGTGTGAAATCCAGAAGATTTTGGTCAGTCTCTCAAGGAATAAAATAAAACCAACCCTTCCCAGGGAAACAGAAAATGTAAAAGTATAGAGGAAAAAGAGATAAAATACAGGTTCCAGTGACCCCTCCAACCCCCACTGCCCTGCCCAGCCAGTCTACCGAGCACAATGGGGTCAGTGAGGAGCTGGTTGGTTCTCACAGTAAACAGCCAGTGAGGCTGGTGCTTTTTATCGATGCAAAAAGAACTCAGACACTTCCTGCTATTTAAACAAGGTCCATTTTTCTTTCAAAGAACAGGAAAAGCCACAAGAGATTCCCACAGCGCCAGCAATAAGCCTTCTCCTTCTGTACTGGGAACTTAGGAGTCAAAATGAAAAAGGGAGAAAGAAGAAATAAGGTGTTATCTTGCTTCTTTTAACACCTGTGCTCATCTTCTGCCAGGGACTCTGTGGTTTCCAAACCTGCTGGCTTCTATTCCTCTATTCCTACTACTATTCAGACCTGCTTTACACCTGGCTTTCCCCTTATTTTCTAACAATATACCTTCACCCACTGCTTTCATCTGTTTTAAGTCAGATATGAGGCCATATACATATTGCTCTTGTACACAAAACGGTATCTTCCAGTTCAAAGAACCCCCAAAGCAACTAACAGGTTGACCCAAAGTCCCTCGACACCTGACAAAGTTAACATTAAATGGAAAAGCCAGGCCTTAAAGCCTAGAACCCAGTTATCTCTTAGAAATAGCAAAGCCTCTGTTTTGAACCCTTAACTCTAGTTTACTTCCTTTATGTGCCAGTAAGATGAATACAATCAAAGCATCAGAGAATTTGGACAACTGAAACGAACATGGTAGCTTTAAGCTATCACTCCAGTGTGCCTGCAGGTGTAAGCAAGGAACATAAGCCTATGAACCCTGTGTTCGGTTTCCTTAAAAGTAGTCTCACTAAAGCAAAAATGAAAACCTAGTTTCCTTTCAACCCTCGACCTTGACTCTAGTAGGTCTGGGAATCCGCTAGCATTTTGGCACAAAACACTGTTTTTCTTCTGGTTATCATTCAGATCTCTAGTGCTTCGTGCAGGACACTGTTTATGCTACTTAAACTAGGCTTTCTGTGAGTGACGACATTCTCATTCATTCCACTGGCAATGGCACAAGACGACTGTACTCACTCGACCCGAAGCCTTTCCTACCAAGTTTATTTCCCTACACCCCCCGCCCCCACCCCTAAGAGTGGTATTCCTCTCTCAGCTGTAAGCTTGTCACAGGAGAGCATTTAGGCAGAAATCTAAAAAAAAATTTCTATTTCCACTCAAGTCACAAATTACTTAAGCATTCTTACCTACAATCACTAAGGGTAAAAGAGGAAATAGAAACCTCAAGAACTTTGAATTCTGAATATCTGAAACCACCACATGGAGTATTTTCCTGGTTCTTCCCTTGCCAAAGCTGGGAACATATGCCAAGAGAAAGGAGGACTCACCTGGAATCCTGATGAAAGACCAGCCATTCTGAGGCCTAATGCTCCACAGTCCTCCAGCTGGTTCTGGAAAGAACTGGGACCGTCGATTTAGCCAGTCTGCCGCCAGTTCAGGGGCCCCATTCAACAAACACTGCTTGGCTGCCAGACTCCCTCCTTCCTTCAGCACTCGCCGCTCATATTCTGCACTTCGGTCATTGCAGTAAGAATCCAATGGCACTGCGGTGACCTGCAGTGAAAGATTCACGTGAGATGGCTCTTTCACATTTTCCACACCCACTAAGCCTTTTGGGAACTTTGACTCTGAAATCAGACTAATGTGGATAATTCTTAGACTAGCGGTTTTAACTTCCCTGCTCTGACAAACTAACCTGTCCTTAATAACTGACTTAGTGAGCTTCCCCACGTAAAAAGCCAACCTCCATAACATGAATTTTCAACAAACTAAAGATCCAAAGAGTGCTGGAGTTTGCAGATAAACTGGGATACCAGGTCAGGAATAATTCTATCACAAATATATATATATACATATATATATGTATCTGATCACTTTGTCATCTCCCTTCATTGCCAGACAGTGCTTTTGGCAAAGTTCTATTAGCCATACACAGGATGGTGAGGCCATAAAGGGAGCTGGAGATAGTCATCATTAAAGAACTAAAGAGTATCCTCCTGGTGCATCTGAAGCTATCTTTAAGGCTTCTGTGGCAAAGCTCCCAAGTTTGTCAACATTTCTTTTTCCTCTTCCCTGACCAGGTTACTGACTGACAAACCTAATGGAAGATAAGAGAATCTTTCTTTCAGGCCATAAGCTGCGGGGAGCATTATGGGGTAGGGATTAGAGAAAGCAATTGCCAGAGAGTAGTGAATTCATTTCCTGGCTAGGGCAGAGGCTTTGCACAAATTCTTATCTCACATTCAAATGCTGCCCCCCAAAGGAACAGAAGGCTCCTGCCAATTTAGAAACACAGGTTTTATCCTTCTTTAATGACCTGGGTCTATTCCCACTCTAATAAGCAGCTATGCATTCAGATGTCTGTGAAATCATCTGATAAGGAGTCTGAGGTTACCTTCTGTTAAAATTTGGAGGTTGTGATTACTTGTAAGCCCAGGTTGATAAAAATGCTAAGGTCCCATTATTAGCAGCGAATTGCTCAGAAGAACCATGGAGCTAGACCAAGAGACAGGAAGAATGTGGATATAAGGAGCAAGGGCAGAGGTATGGGAAAGATCAGAACATAAAGTACTGGCTGTACGTAGTTAGGTAGTTCTATTCCTTCTATTATTTATTGGAAGTTAGACATTTAGGAAAATCTACCTTGCTACTAACTTTTCTATTTTCATGCCCATCAATATTTAGGGCAATGGTTGTCAAGTTTTGGTGGGCATAAGAACCTTCTTAGGAGCTTATCTAATGTGCAGATTTTGATACAGGCCTAAGGTAGGAGTCACTAGTTCTCGGTTTTTAACATGCACCCCAGCATCTCAGGCCAAGCCTTGAGAAATACTGCCTTGGGGTACATAAACAATCAGCTAGCTGACTGCGGGGCTGCAGGTACCTCTGCTGGAAACTGGAGGATACCAAAACTGGAGAAAGAGCACCATTTACCAATAACCAAAGACTACACTACTCTGGCTTACAGATGAAGCTAAATTCACTTTGCTAGGGAGCAGTGCCATCTATGGTCCAGATGCAAAACTACAGTGGGTCACAGCAAGCTGGGCCCCTGGCGCTCCAAAACCCAGAAAAGCTCACACATTAAATCACCTTACTTAGTACTAGGAATAGGTTTTGGTAATCTCATACCACATTTACCCACTCCAAAAGGAGTTTGTTCTCTTGCTTCCAAGTTATTCATCTTTCCCACCGAAAGCTGAGCACGGGCAAATAAAGACCGAAACACAAAGCAGGTGATTAAAAATTGGGTCACGACTTCCCTGGTGGTGCAGTGGTTAAGAATCGCCCTCCAATGCAGGGGACTCGGGTTCGATCCCTGGTCAGGGAACTAGATCCCACATGCATGGTACAACTAAGAAGCACACATGCCCCAAGTAAGACCTGGTGCAACCAGGATAAATAAAATAAATAAAAATGAAAATAAATAAGTTTTGTCTTTCACTCAGGCCCGTGGCGCTGGCAGGATGGGCAAGTGTCGCAGTCTTCGTACTGCCAGGAAGCTCCATAGCCACCGACGAGACCAGAAGTGGCATGATAAACAGTACAAGAAAGCCCATTTGGGCATAGCCCTGAAGGCCAACCCTTTTGGAGGTGCTTCTCATGCCAAGGGAATTGTGCTTGAAAAAGTAGGGGTTGAAGCCAAACAGCCAAATTCTGCCATCAGGAAGTGTGTCAGGGTTCAGTTCATCAAGAATGGCAAAAAAATCACAGCCTTTGTACCCAATGATGGTTGTTTGAATTTTATTCGTCATTTAGGAAAATGATTAAGTTCTGGTTGCTGGATTTGGTCGCAAAGGTCATGCTCTTGGTGACATTCCTGGAGTCCGCTCTTAAGGTCGTCAAAGTAGCCAATGTCTCCCTTTTGGCCTTATACAAAGGCAAGAAGGAAAGACCAAGATCATAAGTTTTCATGATGAAAGCAGGAGAGCAATAAATTTCCATATGCCAAAAAAAAAAAAAAAAAAAAAATTAGGTCTCTCCCGCCATGGCTTGTCCTGGCAGTAGCCCAGCAGATACTAAACCAGAGCAGACATCGGCCACCTAGGATATGAGTTTCAGAATGTGACCATCAATAGTGGCTATACTTCCACAAAAATGGTTTGAGAAGCAGTGGTCTGAACCACAGAAGCATGACCAGTTCTATATAGCTCAAACAGCAAGCACACTCTTGGATGAGTAAGCATACTTAATCTTTTCTAATTAGAGACTCATATTGACCAATTTTACACTCAAAGATAACTGCTTTTTTTTTTTCAATCTTATTGGAGTATAGTTGATCTACTATTGTTGTGTTAATTTCTGCTGCATAGCAAAGTAACTCAGTTATACATATATATATTCTTTTCCATTACGGTTTATCACAGGATATTGAATATAGTTCCCTATGCTATACAGTAGGACCTTGTTGTTTATCCATCCTATATATAAAATAGTTTGCATCTGCTAATCCCAAACTCTCAATCCTTCCCTCCCTCCCCCCTACCCCTTACTTTGATTTTTCTTTTTTTTTTTTAAGAAAAGCAGAATATATACTGGAATTATATATAAAAACTTTGTGCCCATATTCTCGAGATGAAAAATCAAAAGCTAGAAAATCATGAAGGAATAGGGGGAGAACAGTGACACAGGAAAGAGTGTCATTTCTAGACACTCTTATAGTTTAAAAACAAAACAACTTTTTCCAGTTATAAACTTTCACCTATTTTCCAATTTCATTTTGCTGATAGCCTTCCAAGTCCAGGATTAAAAACTAGGAGGTTTGCAAGGCTCAGCTCTTAGTGAAATATTTTTTAATGTTTTGATAAGCTTATTTGGCAGGAGCCCTGGATCAAGATATATACAGAATCATACAGTGTCATGTTGTAAGTACGTAAGCAGTGAACTCATGAGGTCCAAAAGGAGGCAAACAAGTCCATTTCTACTTAAATTGTGCTTTCTAAGTCAGCTCTATCCTAAACAGCCTCCACGCATTCTGCTAACCCCAAGTGGTCTTCCTGATTGCTCAGAAGCAGGGGGAGATGAAGCATGACATACCCATTCTTGCCTCCCCACAAATGGAAATGCATACTCCCTTTAGTCCCACATGAGCAAACCCCTGTTTCTTGCTTCATTAACTTCCTAAACTATAGTATCTTCAGGGGCTGCCTCCTCAAGCATTCAGCGCGTCCTTCCTGAGGACACGTATATTCCTGCTCTAGCTCTAGGAAGCGTGACCGCTCCAAGCGCTTCAGTTTCTTGGTGTGATGAATTCCCAGGCTCTTAGTTTATTAACCCTGCAGAATGATTTCTTAAGCTAATGATAATTCCTTCCTTAGTGACACAGTTCTTCCTGAATTGACCCTAAAGTTTTCACAGCATGTGCCATGGAAATTAATTTGTCTTAACTCAATGCCAGGGTTGAGGCGTCAAAGGAAATCAGTTTCTCTCCACCGCAGATGGGTTAGAAATCAATATATGATCATTAAAATACCTCATAAAATGTTGCCTTATTCACACCCCCGGCCTGATCTACAGATCTTGTGTGTGTATAAAACATTCAGATATGTTTAAAACTCTTCTTCCTGTCCTCCTAACTATGGGGTGATTACTCCCATTTCAGATTTAGCACATGCTACGTGAAGAAACTCTACAGACAAACATGGGGAGAGGGGCTGAACAGGAAAGGGTGATGGGGAGGAGCCCCTCAGCCAGATGAGAAAAGCTTCCTCCTGCTTCCTGCCTGCCACCACACCTTTAGGCTAACAGTCTTCTTCAAGTTACTATTGTTTTTTAGGGAAACATCAGTACCAGGCATGATAGTTTAGACTTCAGGCTCCTCAGAAACAATACTTAAGTAGTACAGTGGGGGTCTGTATATGTAAGTGTGTCAGAGAGTGGGGTTATTCTCCAGAGTGGTTGGCTATAGAGCTCTGAGTGGTATCAATGAAGAATTTTTATGTCCATAAATGCAGTTACAGTCCAGGGCAGTTCACTTTTTACTGGCTCCATAAAACATGGGGAATATGAGAAGTAAAAAATGTCTTGACAACCCTCTCTCAAAAATCTAGGCTTCCTCTTATAGGCCTCTCCATGTACATAACAGATTAGGAGAGTAAAAAGGAAACAACCATACAACTATGAAGCCTGAAGGCTGCTTTCTATGCAAGCACTTGGCTTTAGATGTTTTCTGGAAAAAGTGCTTTTCCCTAGATCAACTTAAGCTTCAAAGACCAAGAATGCTTTGGAAGAACTGGGTACCTACAAAACCCAAATACTTTCTGGAGAATCAATATAAATCAAACAAAGTTGATACTGGTAAGAGAATCAAGTTTGTGTAGCACAGGACCAGCAGAGAAATCTACACAGGCAGGAATCAATGGGACTCTACTGTCATCTCATTTCCATTCATCATCTTTCTTTGGACCCTCTGCCAGATCCTGACCTTTGATAACTTAATAAAGTAAGGATGTAAGCTAATATAAATAATGGTAGAGAAATATCATCACAAAGAAGATTTAGAAGTCTTCACCTTCTTTGAATGGAACTGTGAAAACAGTAGACTTGCTAGGATGAGTGAAGAAAACAAGATAAAAACACAGAAGGGTAAGAAAAGTCAACCTCTTAGAGTCTCCTGGCTAATTGAAAGTTGCCCTTAGAGCAAATGGAAACAAGCTGGGAAGACAAACTCGTTTTTGCTCTAATTGCAGTCTGGCCACATCTCTACTCTGCCTCTCTCCCTTCATGTACTGCTTCATGGTTGTAAGAGAGTTTCTGTCTGGCTCTGATCAGAAAGACATGAAAGAGTGGAAGATGTAAGCGAAGTAAACAGCCGCAGCGTGCCAAGGGGAGCCTTTGCAGCGACACTGTCGGCAATCACCAGAGTGCCCTGTTTTGATAAACAGGGTATCAGGAAGGATCTAACAGCTGTCCAAAGTTGAAACCACAATAGAAACTACTCCCAATCTGCGAACAAGACTACTACCACTGACTGGTGGATATGGCCCAATAGTCACTTTTCAGAGGGAACATACTTGTGAACCACAGTCCAGGCAGAGCTGCTGAAGAAAGCGAGAGAATACCAGCTAAGAAGTTTCTTGATGCTGGAGTGTTATGTTTCCCTTTGTTATTTGGAGACTGTACTGAGGCGATAAGGCCAGATCAAATCTCCCTCCCAATCGGGCCCCCTCCTCTGAAAAACCCTCAAAAACCTCAACACAGGTGACAAATGGCTCCCTCTTCTATTCAAATATTCCACTGTTCCTGTCCCTGCTATTGGGTGATAATCTACCTCGTAACAGATGGCTTGCTCCCATGTTAGTTTAGAGCCCCAGGCTAAATGAGAGGAACTACATGGAAGCAACATCAGGGAAAGAAGTCACTTCTATCTACCATACAACTATTCTCAAACCAACAAAATTCAAAGTGAGGAGTGCTGTCTTGGGAAAGCCAGGACCACGGATGCCCTTTCTAAATAACGAGCATTTATATGTTTCTCAAGGTCCAAATAGCTTAAAACAGTTCTGGTTAAGAAATGGATGCCTTGAAAACTGGTTTATTTCTTCAAACACCATCTATTTTATCTCTTCCCTCCTGTGGCACTTACTCGTGGACTGGCCACACACAAAAAAGATGGCAGCTCAGTGAGCAGGCAGCAACGAAGCGAGGAGGTAGCTGATCTCCGCTGATGGATGACCTGGTCTGAGTAGCCACTCACTGCTTTACAGTGGCTGCTGAAAACCAGAGACTACAAAACAAAAATGCAAATTAGTGCTATTGACAATTATTTATTGTAAGCAAAATAGAAAAAATGTCACATATAGTCAAAGTTCATTCTAATTTCAAACTGTGCTTTTATTAATGTACCTTAGGTAAATGTCATCTCTAATTCTGCCTTTTTCTGGAAGAGATTCTGTTTATTATAAATAGTTACAGCAAAATTTTCATTAGACAAAACAACATTTTGTGTATGTCAGGGGAAGTTCGGTTCATTTGTTAAACCATGGATACAAACCCATTTGTCTTGAGTTTAAGAAGATGACCAATAATATTTCCTCCTAAATTTTTCTTTTAGGCAGATCTGTTTAGTATTTCATGTGTGTACTAATAGTGCAGTATAGTTCTAGCAAGGTTGGAAGTTCTATTTATTTGGAGACATCAATAAAAGTGGTCAGGAACAGGAAACAATATCTCTTCAGTTCCTCTAACCTAACTACCATTTAAAAAATTAAATACATTACTGTATCAATTCATTTTAACAGACTTAAAGCTCATGTTAAAGCTTCAGTTTGCAGCCATTCATATGAAAGATTTTTAAGTATGGAATGTTCACATACAAAGAATTTGTCAGTGGGATTACAGTGTTGTATCAATATATTGCAGGTGCAGTTCTTTCTTCAGTTCAGTATTAGACATTTTATCTTTGGATCTTCATTCTCGATTATTTCACTTATTTGTCTTACTGGTTTCTCAAGGCAGGTTGGTAACCTAAATAATCATATGAATGAAGATAATACAAAAAGCTGCAAGATGAACAGTAACCAGGACCCTCTGCAGGAAAATAACAGTTATAATTCCAATACCGAAAGTGTCCAGTACCAAATCTCTTCAAAGCTTCTTTGTTTAGTATATATTTCCTCCTGAAGTACATGGGTTCTTCAGGATCACAGTTTGAAAGAAGCCATCTCAAGCTGTCTAGTAGGACAGGTGTATCATAATCTGCTTTCATGAAGCAATCAGCACCTTCTAAATAATGGGCATGAAAAAACTGAAAGGCTTTAAATGTTTCCCGCAGAGTTGGGACGTCTTCAGTGATTTCTAATCACACTGTATGGAAGTCTTTACAACACTTTAGTACAATGCTGAACTCATGTAGCTTTGATATGTTTGACATTTTTCTCTAGATGTTTAGGTCTCATCATTAACCAGAAAAGAACATTAATCTTCTGATATCGTTTTTCAACAATATCTGTGTTCTCATCTTTATGTTGGGTAGCATCTGCACTGAGATTTAACCACCTCTCTACATGTTTATCTCCATTATCATCTGAATGCCTAGTGTGAGGATCATTATGAAGATTAATAGACCAGGTGTCACCCTGTTCTTCCAATACTGAATACTGACGAGCTAGGATCATTACTAAAAAAATCCTATTGCTGATACACAGATGAAAGTTAAAAAAAAAAAAAAAAATGTAGCCAATTTTCTTGTTTTCTGAAAGTTCACTTCTGATTATTAGTGATAGCTCTTCTTGCCCCTCCTGGGGGTGAAGAGATGACACAAGCCTAGCAACCGCTGCTCGTATCTGTCGTAGTTCAGGGCTGCTAGCTGGGGTGTCCACTGCCACCCAGGTGGCTGAGATAGCAGCAGTGGCTGGCCTAGAGACTTTTGAATTCTTTACTAACTTCTAAAGAGCAGTATCTAAACAATGTCTCAGGGAGGGATCTCTTAAAGTCAACCTCATTTTCAGTATTCTTAAATGGCAAAATCCAACAGATAAGAGCTGAAAGAATGACCAATTCCTTCAATTATTTTCTCTCCAACATTGTAGTTATTAATAAGGGATACAACAATCACGATAGGGAGTCTTTTTAACACAATATTTTGCTTGTGATACCTTTCTGGAAAAAGTCTAATGATAATTTTACTTCCGGGGTGGTCATTCCTAAGTTAGAACATGTTCACTTGTCTTATATCAGCTAGGTTAAGACAGGCTTCTCATTGGCAGTCACTAAATCAAGGTGATTTGTAGCTGATTCCAGATTTAAAAAATGATTCACTAGCTCAACATGCTCAACATTCACAAGGCTTAGCTTTAGAGAAACCCTGACTACCCCCAGTATACTTCACTCAATCTATACTTTTCTAGATCATTTTCTCTTAACATTGGTTCCATCAAATCTTCCTTGGCACAGGTGGTCCTTGGTACCATACTATCCACATTCCCTTCACATAATGACATGAACTGCTAGGTACTGCTAAATACAGAAAATTTTAATGCTTAATAGAGAAGAACACAAAGGACACCTCAGGCACCGTTGTGTAGGATGCAGGGGGCCGGCGGGGGGGGCGGTGCAGAAAAGAAGGTTCATTACTTCTTTAGTCTACTTTGGTCTAAAACAAATTAGAAAAAAAAGAAACAATGTCACACAATGAGAGATGTGACTTGGTAATAATGTGGTCACAGTTTTTGCTCTTCTGTTGTCCCTTCCTCATGTTCTTGAGTTATCTTACTACCCTGCAGGCAGTGGCAACTGTGTGTGTCTTGCTGCCAGTACTGCAATATACACACAGCATCGAAGGCAGGCTTTTGTAGAATCTTTTGGCACCATGCAAAAGTCTCAAGTGAAAAATAACAGGGCAGTATGATAGGCCCCTCAGCTGTACACTACCTGCCACAGTGGAGCACAGAGAACACACAGATGTTTTCCCCTCAGATACATACTTGTCCACTCAACAAGGGGCCGTTCTTTGCTTTCCATGTCTTATTTAAAATTAAAAAGAATACGTATGCTAACGTTAGGTCTTCATTACTTAGAAATTAATTTTCTGTGTTTTCTCTTAAAGAACACATCAAACTCAGATATAGAGAAAAGGTCTCACTTAAAATGAAAGGGTGTAATGTTTATAGATCAATTGCTAAGATTGCATGGATTCTATTTTCACAGATATTCTAAGTGACCAAACAAAAAGGGGGAAATAGGGGCTTCCCTGGTGGCGCAGTGGTTGAGAATCTGCCTGCCAATGCAGGGGACACGGGTTCGAGCCCCGGTCTGGGAAGATCCCACATGCTGCGGAGCAACTAGGCCCGTGAGCCACAATTACTGAGCCTGCGCGTCTGGAGCTTGTGCTCCGCAACAAGAGAGGCCGCGACAGTGAGAGGCCCGTGCACCGCGATGATGAGTGGCCCCCGCTCGCCGCAACTAGAGAAAGCCTTTGCACGGAAATGAAGACCCAACACAGTCAAAAATAAATAAATAAATAAATTAATTAATTTTTTTTTAAAAAGGGGGAAATAAAATACAGAAAAACTCTGAAAACAATGGCTTCCCAGAGCTTTCCACAAGGGGTACTGGCAGCTCTCATGATCTCAGGAAATGATGATATAGATACTGCAGTCGCAAATTAACCTCTAGTGGAAGAGTTTTTGGAAACTTCCTGTTTGGGGGATTCTTCATCAATAGCATTCTAAGCTCTCTAAGCATTTAATATAGTGTTTAAAACTTAAAATACACACCACTCTTTTCAAAATAACTCTTTATGTTTAGATTCTTTTGTATATATATTTTTATATCTTTTTTTTTTGACTGTGCCATGTCTTAGTTACGGCCTGCAGGATCCTTTTTAGTTGAGGCATGCAGGATCTAGTTCCCTGACCAGGGATCGAACCTGGGACCCCTGCACTGGGAGCACAGAGTCCTAACCACTGGACCACCAGGGAAGTCCTGTATATTTTAAATTGCAAAATCTGAAATGCCCTCAATTTCTATGAGTTAGTTGGCTCACTAGAGTTGTACAGCATATAAAGCTTTCAACACATATAATGCCTAAGCAGACCATAACCATGACAACAGTTTCACTAAGACTGGAACAGGAAATGAAATTAATGCTGGTACTGTTTCTGCCAATTATCATTTTTAACATAGTATTTAACTGGATACAGTATAAAATCTGTTCTGCCTCCCCAAAAGATGGCTAAATGGTGTATTTCCTACAGATTCTGGTTTTTGTCTTTATTCTTCTACGCAAAATAAGATTAAAAAGAAAAAAAATTCATATGTGTGAGACTTGCACTCTAACCCTTGTAAAACTGTACAAGAAAGGAGCTCTGGTCAGAGCGTACAGTGGGGAGGGAGGTGTGTGAGAATGAATTCATAAAATTTTTTAACTAAACGTTATTCCTTCTTGAACTCATCACCAGTAAAGCAGCGTAGAGAACAATGAGGTTAAGAGGACAACACAGAATCATGCTGGCTTTTGTTTTACAAGCATTACAAGAAAAGGAAATATCAGAAAAGCATTCACGTCAAGTAAGAGATTTTAAAAGGCCCTAAACTTCGTTCAAAATACCCTAAGTGTCATCTGATCCATGTCCTTAGCCTAGTTCCTAGTTCCTTGATGTTTCTGTACCATCCCAAAGCCAGCATTATGAGAATGGTACTTCCCTGAACTCTGTAACACAGAATTCAAATTTAATATTCACTGCAGGGTAAGAAGAAGAGTTTTACAGGCACACTCAGTGGGGGGAAGAGCTTCTCACTGTTCAGATTCATTCACGTCCATGGGTGGCAAGGAAGATGAGAGGATTGGGTTAGACTGCTGAATATAACTCAGGTAGTATGTGATTTAAGATAGCTTACCAAGAACAAGATGACAACATGTAGGTAAGTCAACATTCATTAACTATCTCCTCAGAGGAATAAGAACAAAGCCTTCACCTTGATCTGATGACAGGAAGCTGTATTTAGGAGACAGGCTGCTGGAACAATACCTACTACTCTTTATAAAACAAATGAAGGCACAGAAGAGAACAGAATGAAGGGTTTTCTGCAATAAGAGGATAAAGGCAAATATGGAAAAATTAATTCAAAGTTAATCTGGTAGCTCCAAAGGAATTTTATTCAAAATTATTTTTGAATAGTACAAGAGAAAGAATCCTGGCACTCGCTTCCAATTTTAGCATTTCCCCTTGTCTCTTCTCTCAGGTTTGTCTGCTTGAGAATAATCCCCAACTTTACTTTTAAGACTGATCTTGAACATGGAAGCCGGATTCATGTTCTCCCATCAAAACACTGAAACATAAATTTGTGTTTACTTTGCATATTAAACAAGGCTACTCTACTTCACAGTATCACAAAAGAAAGCAAAACAAGGATTTGGAGAAACAGCATCTCTTCAGCATTGTGTTTACAAATAATCAAAGTTACACAATCAGAACTAAGTTGGCAAATCAAATGAAAATGCAAGATACAGAAAAAAACAGAGCTTGCTATGAAGAAAAATTTGCTCACAAGGAGTTAGGGCTTATGAGCAATGAATTCCGGTTGAAGATGAATGGCACGTATTATACTGCATTTGCAGTAGATAATAAAACTGTGAACAGACAGGTAACATGGAGAACAAGGAGAGGTGATACCAGCATCCCTTCCAATTTAAGAACTTCCACAGTGTCACAGTCAGAACCCATCTGTCGCCTAAGCCAAAATCTCAGAACAGGGAATACCAGAACAAACGTGGTAATGAAGTAACTAATACAAAAGGCATTGAGGCTCCTCCTTGCTCTCTCTCTTGAATCACTCACTCTGGGGGAAGCCAGCTGCCATGCCATGAGGACACTGAAGCAGCCCCATGGAAAAGTCCACACATCGAGGAACAGAGTCCTCCAGCCAACAGCCAGCACCAACTAACCAGGCATATAAGTGAGCTAACCTGGAAGCAGAAACTATGGCTTCAGTCAATCTTTCAGGGAACTGCAACCCTAGCTGATACCCTGACTGCAACTTCATAAGATTTTCTGAGTCGGAATCACCTACCTAAGCTGCTCCCGAGTTCTTAACCAACATAAACTATGAGATATTAAAAATGTTCATTGTTTTAAGCTGCTAGATTTGGGGGTAATTTGTTATATAGGTATAGATAACTACTACAGGGGCTAATATCCACAATTGACACCCTTTTTGAAGATGTCTAAAAATTAGCTTCTTTCTGCTGGTATATTTCTCACTCCCAAGAAATGCCTCTAGTTCGCAGGTCAAATGCAGGGCAAAAATAACTAGTGTGCAATAAACTCAATGCATGATCAAACAAATTAGCAATGCCATCCATACTTACCAACCTCCAAGGAAAAGTTAGAACTCTTCACAAAATTCTATTTTAAATACAGAGGAAGACTATACTTCTAATTTTAGGGTGGAGGACATTCCCTCAGATAACGAAACACAAAGTTCCAAAGGGAAAAACAACACTAATACAATGCACCAAGACTTACTAAGTCATTCAGTAAACATTTATTTAACCTTGTAAGTGCAAGGTGCCTAAAATAACCCGACCACAAAGACAAGAGGGACTATGTCCAAACATCTAAATTCTGTTCTCACACTTGGAAGGAAAAAAGAAATGAAGAAAAAAAAGAAAGAAAAAAATTGACAGAATTGTGGGGGTTTTTTTGGCCATGCCACGCAGCATGTGGGATCTTAGTTCCCCGACCAGGGACTGAACCTGTGCCCCCTGCACTGGAAGCGTGGAGTCTTAACCACTGGACCGCCAGAGAAGTCCAAAAATGACAGAACTGTTTAACAGCACTTTTTTTTTTCACGTTAAGCTTGGTTTCAGTCTTTCTGGACATTGTAAAATATTCTTTGTATTAGAGAAGTATCTTTCTATTAATTATAGAGCTTCTACCTGTATTCACTGGTTTTCTACCATACAAAAAGGGTAGTTAACCACTTCTGCATCCCGTATCAATCATCTTTCTTGCATGTTTGATTTCCCTCTTAGCTGCCTTTTCTTCCTTTTTCGTCTTCAAATCTGAGTCTCCTCTCTCTTACAAACTCAGCTTTTAGTTAAAACCAACTGTCCCTCCTGAAATGTCTTCCTATTCTTTTTAACTGTCACACTTCATTACCTATTTCCTAACCAGAATCTTTCTCCTTGTAAATCCCTGCACCTGGACCTTCTCTGTTATATCTGCAATCATAACATCAAAGAGCTCCTAATCTCATCCCTAAGTGTTCACTTTAAACTTGATATAGAATTCAGCACTCCCTCTGAATCCTCTCTTGAACTCTGGGTTTTGGAAGTTATTCCTTCACTGCCAATGCTCATCCATATCCAAATCAATCAGAGTCCATTCACCCTTTCTTCACCATCTTTTGGTTACAACTATTTCTGTTGGGTCCTTTGTACCTGATACTTGGAACTTTAGTTTAATACCCTCCTTAACATGGATTCCCACATCCAATCTTTCCTGTTATCACACTCTTGAGATTAGTCATCAAGTACCAATGGCAGAGATCCCCACTGATGTGCTGTAATGACCTGAATGATTTAACAGCCTTCCTAAAACCAACTACCTGATTATTCCTTCCCATGGTTTGACAGTAGCCACCAAAACTTTATTCCCCCAGGATTACAACTGTAGCATCTATTGAAGAAGGTGAGCCAAAAAAGGGCTGAAACTCCTGGTTTAGTATCTAAACCCCAATAGAATGGCATTCAAAGATTCCTTGGGAGAAAAGGTGACTTACCTTTCTGGCCTTTTTTCTCATTACTGCTCTGTATTTTGGCTCAAATCTTCAACTTGGAATATCCTTCCTCCTACCCAGGTCCCTACCACTCAAGATTCAACTTAAACAATACCATTTCTATAAAAGAGTTTTCTGTCCATTTTAACCTGAAGTGATCTCCCATCCTGAACTCTACCACTAATCATCTACCATTATTTTGGCAGTTAATTATGTTTTCTTTCAACTCTGATCCTGAATCATTTTTATTTGTAAAGTCCTTTTAACTTTGTGCATGTCTTTTTACTATATGCATGAATGAGTTTTCAAACCAGAAAATAAGAGACCATGACTGTTAACACACCTTGCCCACAATAGGCACTGATGTGTGACAGGTTTGTAAATAACATTAATTACATGTGCTTTTTCTCTGTGGGAGTAGACTGACACTGGCAGAAGGCTATTATGAAAGAACATTAGAAAAACCCCAACCCTTAAGCCAAGATCACATTCACCCACTGCAGATTCATTCAATCAATAAGCTCTTCTGATATACATACAAATCAATGGACCCAATCACTCAATCCCATTGGCCCTTGGGATCAAACAAATGAAAACAGCAGGAGAGAAAGAGTGAAGAGTGTATGGAAAAAGAAGAGTACTTTCTCCAGTAAATAGTGTGTCCTCCCCTCTATTAACATTCCTTACTCAATTAGGCTTCTTTTACTGCCCAGATCAGTGGTCTCCAAAGAAATTACATGCAAGCTTCACAATGTAAATAATATTAATATGCTATTATTTGTGTATCATTTTAAATGAAATAATGCATAGGTATTGGCAAAATGGATAAAGAATGTTTTAATAATGGGGGACATAATCAAAAAACATGGGGCTACTGGCATTGCTGAGAAGAATTTAAACTAAGATAAGCTGATTCAAAATTTACATGAAAATGCAAAAGGCCAAGAACAGTGAAGGCAATACTGAAGAAAAACAAAGCTAGAGGACCTGTGCTACCAGTTATCAAGCCTTATTATGAAGCTATAGTTATTAAGATAAAGTGGTACTGGTCAAGGATAGACAAATGGACTAATGGAATAGAACAGGGTCTAGAAACAGACCCACACATATACAGCCACCTGTTTGACAAAAGTGATGCTGCAGTGCAACAAGGATGGTCTTTTCATGGATATCTGTAAGTAAAAAAATGACAACCCATAACACAGACTGAAAACCCAGTTTCTTGTAGATCTGAATGGTAAATCAAAACAACCTTTGGAGAAAAACAGAATTATCTTTATGACCTTGGTAAAGGCAAAGATTTCTTCAACAGGACACAAAAAATGCTAACGATTCAACAGAAGACAATATTTAGAGTGATAAAGTAAGCTACAGAGTAGAAGACATCTGCAATACATAAAGAATTACAAAACACCACGAAAAATACAGACAGACTAACAGAAAAATAAGCAAGGGTCTCAAATAAGCATTTCATAGGAGGTTATCCAAATGGCCAATGAGCATTAGAAAAGGTACTCAATATTCATAAGGGAAATATAATTTAAAGCCACAGTGAGATACTACCACATAGAAGGACTAAAATGAACAGACAAAACAATGTCACATTCTGGCAAGGACATGGAGCAACTAGAACCTCTTATACATTGTTAATGGGAATGAAAATGGGCACAACTGCTTTAGAAAACTGTCTGGCATAACCTATTATAGATGACCATACACATACCCTATGACCCAGCAATTTGACTACTCGATATATATACCCCACAAAATACATATGAATTTTCATTAAAAGGTGTGTACAGTAATGTTCACAGCAGCACTACCTGTAATAATAAAAACTATAAGCCACCCAAATATTTGCCTACAGTAACTCTTGTGGGGAGGACACTGAGGAGGAACAATGAATGGAAGTGGGCACAAAGGGGCCTCTGAGGTACAGTTCTGACAGTGTTTTGTGAAGTTATCAAGCTGTATGTACACTTATGATTTGTGCACTTTCCTATATGTATGTTAATATCTCTAGAAGAATAGCCAAGGCAATAAGAAAAAGGCTTACATTTTTTAATATATTATACCTATTATTTCTGTCTCTCTAATCTCCTTGGCCTGTTGTCTACTAAAGGAAAGCAAATGGTCATATTTTCAGAATCAACTTAGTTGCTTCTTGGACTCATGAATTCAAATGGTTATTAATTAATTTCATTAGAAAAAAATTTTAACTCTCTAATAAATGATTAGGGTACTGGTTATCATTTCCAGGTTTTCTTCCTACCCCCTCAAGCTTTAAAGATGGACCCACATTTGTATGTCAGTCCTTTTCTAATCTTTCAAGACTTTTCTTGGTCTTCCTGAGGTTCTAATTCACCATATGAATGACAGCAAATACCTCTCAAGTCATATTTTCAGGACATTTTCTAAAACTAGTAAGCACAATTTTAACTTTGTTTTCTGTGAAAATAAAAAATTTTCTCTCTGATTTCACAGTAGTAGCGTCCCTGTATAAGCAAAGGAATCTTCCAGAGGATCTGTAAATTGTATTAATAATGCCAGAAGTATTTTTGTAGATTTCAATGACAACAAACAAGTCATGCCAGGAAAAGGCACAAAGCACATACATGATGAATTTATCCCACACAAAGCAACAAACAAAAAGAATCCAAGACCTTGTATCTAAATCCAACTGACAAATCCAAACATCAGAAAGACAGATAATTATTACATTTAAGTCTCACCACTGCTGTCCATACTTGAAGAGTTACCTTTGAAAAAAGACTCATTTTTGTCAATCATATTTGTGTGAAAAACTGTAAACCGGCAGGATTACAGCAGACTATGAAATCTGGAAGTGTGTTTCTGATGTGTGTGTGTATGCTAAAATATCATGCATCTTAAGTTTTAGCTTTTACTTTATACTCTTAACAAAGGAATTTTGGAAATCTGTTATAAAGGATTAGGTGTTCAAAATTTCCTTCTCTATCCTTCTTTGCAAAACAGACAATGTAATATTCTCTAGAATACTTCTTGAATAAGAAAAACTCAGTTCAGGACTTCCCTGGTGGCACGGTGGTTAAGAATAAGCCTACCAGTGCAGGGGACACGGGTTTGAGCCCTGGTCCGGGAAGATCCCACATGCCGCGGAGCAGCTAAGCCCATGTGCCACTACTACTGAGCCTGTGTTCTAGAGCTCGTGAGCCACAACTTCTGAGCCCGCATGCCACAACTACTGAAGCCCACAAGCCTAGAGCCCGTGCTCCGCAACAAGAGAAGCCACCGCAATGAGAAACCCGTGCACTGCAATGAAGAGTAGCCCCCGCTCACCGCAACTAGAGAAAGACCATGCGCAGCAAGGAAGACCCAACACAGCCATAAATGGAAGGGAGGAAGGGAGGGAGGGAGAAAGAAAGACTCAGTTTGGAGAAATCAGTGTGAGAAACAGTACAATAGTGGTAATAGGCATATTCTAACAAAGCCATTCTTGGGGGATAGTTCTCATAATAAACTACTTTGTTCAAGTTTGAATCAGGTTTTTTCAAAATTCTTAACTTTATTTATATTATCCCTGAATAGGAGGGATATAACAGGTACATGCCAAAATATACTAAGACAGAGATGGACCTTGATCACTAACTACATGTCAGGGTAACTCTGCAATGAAATGTGCATATTGCTCTCTGAGTGACTTCTGGTGGTCTCTTTCATATTCAGAAAGTGAGACCCTTCCTTAAGTCCCAAAATGTCAGTTTCTTTCCTTTCTTACTATTAAAAAGAATGACCCAGAATCTTTCTATATGGTGACTTTCTTTACCTAGTCCCCTTGCTATTCTAATATCATGCAGTCACTGAATGCTATATTTTTCAAACTGTGAGTAGTAGGGTCATGAAATCATTTTTTAGTAGGTTCCAACTAACATTAAGAAAAACAAATAAAAGGAAAAAACTCTGTGCACTGAAGGAGGGTAAATACTGTTTTGTGAATATTTTGTCTTAAAAATTTATGGATGTGTAATATTTATATATGTATGTAATATCTGATATGTCTACATAACTAAAGGTGGTGTAAAATATTCTTGTGAGTCATGGTCAGACTTCAAAAGCCACAGATATAATGGGCTTTATTATATTTTTATTGTTACACATGGAGCTTCAACAAAATGATTCTTCATTTAGAACCCAGTCTAACCTTTAAGGCTAGATATCACGTAAAGATTATTCTGCTTAGTTGAAAGCAAATATTTCTTAGAACAGATGTATCAACCAACTCTGGTAAGATACATTGGTATTTCAACATATGTATTTTGGAGATAAGGATGGTGAGACCAAAAGCAGAACAGCATCTCTACACATACATGATTAGCTTTCAGCTACCTGTGGCTCGGTAACTCGGTGTACATTCTAAGCCACTACAAGAGCAAAGGTCTATCTATAACACGAAATAAAAGTAAAGAGGACATGGAAGTGAATCTAACTTTGGAAAAACCAGTTTCACATAAAGCATATTGCCCACATCTAAATTTCTCGGAAAGTAATTGATATAAGGACCTCACTGAACAGGTGCTCTGAACACACTACTGTATTTTCATAAAGCAGAAGAATACAAATAAGTGATGCATATCTTTCAGTGTTAAGTAAGATGCAGGTATCTACATAACAGAGCATAAAAAACCCCTGGGAGAATGGTGCGCTCTGTACCAAAAATAAAACTAGTAAAAAAACTTTAACTGTAGTAATATAGAGTACCAAATGTAAGGAAATTGGTCTACAGAGGTTAAGCAACTCTTCATTAGACATATCAGTATTCACTAGTAGGAAGTCACCTTGCCACAACTGACTATATTATTCCCAACAGGCTGGAACACAATTCTATTCTCCTTCTGCATTAACGATCTTATCTTCAGAGTCCAAAAAAGTATATGGAGCAATGCTTGAGAAACCAACTGGGAAAACAGAAGAAAAGGAAATCATACGGGTTCTTCAGTATACAGGGGGCAAATAACCAGATGCAGCCAAAGAACATCCTACATTCGATAGCTGTATGACTGATGACACATTAAATTTTCTAGAGGATACAAAGAAAAAGTTCTACCTTCTAAACTTTTAATCTAGTTGAAGAACTATAACATATAAACATACAAGTCTCTTTTTAAAACTCTCCAGTGTTACACCCATTTCATTCAGAATAAAACCCAAATCCTTAGCATTAACTTATGAGGCTTCACGTGATCTGAATCTGCACCTATCACCTATCACTTATTTCCTATCCCTTTTCCCCTTACCTACTATACAATGGCAAACAATTATATGAAAAAGTGCTCAACATCATTATTTTCCATGGAAATGCAACTGAAAATCACAAATTCAAAGAAAATGGGCCGACAATACCAGGGGTAGGCAAGATTTACAACAATAAATCTCTCACATTGCTGGTGGGAGTTTAACTTTGAAAAACCATTTTGGAAAAATGTTTGGCAGTGGGAACTAAACCTAAACATACGTATATGTGATGTTACAGCAATCCCATTTAGTTGCATGCCGCAACTAAGACCTGATGCAGCCAAATAAATAAATAAATAAATAAAACAGTAGATTAATAAATTGTGATTAGAAACAGACAATGGAACACTTCATAGCATTAAAAAAGAATGCTACAGTGCAACATGGATGAATCTTACAGACATAATAATTGAGGGAAAGGAGCCAGACACAAAAGAGTACACACTGGATCATTCCATTTACATTAAGTTCAAAAACAGGGTAAAATAATCTGGGATGATAGCAGTAGAACAGTGATTACCTTTATTTGTTGGTTTGTTCTGAACTAGAGGTTTCAAATGGGAAGAAGTATGAGGGAGACTTCTGGGTGCTGGAAATATTCTACACCTTAATCTAGGCAGTTGTTACACAAGTGTATACACATGTATAAATTCAAAGAGTTGTACACTTAACTGTGTACTTCACAGTAAAGTTATATACAAAACATATATTAAATATATATATACACACACACACATATAAAATGTCTATTAAGTGATATGTAATAAGCTATAACACTACACTGCTTCCACTCCTCTGGGAACTTTTTGGCTCCCTCAGATCATCATTTACTTTATTACTTTTATTGATTCAAAGAAAAGGGAAGGGAGTACTACACAGATAACTGATGCTGAAATAATTGCTTACCTTTAACAAAGGGCAGCTGGAAAGGTTGGGAAAGGAGAGTGGAAAATTAACCCCAAGAAGGAAATCCTTGTTTCTCAGATATTTCTGCTGGCTCTCCCCTTCTGGCTCTCCCCAGGAGCGCAGCTGATGGAGCCTGTAGGAGGCTTTCAGAGACAGGAAAAGAGCTAACCATCTGAAACAAACCACAGCAGACATGCTTATTCAGTGCTCCATGGAGGGCTGAGGGTAGTTCATAGCAGCGAGGAACCTTGTCTCTCATTAATATGTCTCTTTTGTAAATCTTGAACATTTTAGACACAGCTCTTTCCTACTTTCAGATAAAGCCATTTCATACTTTTGTTCTATAAATTCTATCTTTGGCATGAATTGGTTTGCTACTATGAAAACGAAAATCCTCTGTAAAGCTCCTCTCAGTATTAAGGAATATTCAACTCTATCACAAAAACTCTCATAAAGACATCCTCATACTAAGGAGATAGCCTCTCCTAATGAGGTCACTATTTTTTACACAAATACAAAGTAATAAATTAAGTAAAAGCCATTATTCCTAAGAAAAGAGAACTAAGTTTCCCTGAATACGTAAGGCAGGCTATATGCTGCAATCACTACTAACTAAAGGAATCATCAGTCATCATTTGCCCTGTAAAAACAAATAAAACAAAGTAGTCTACCTAGAAATTAAGAAGAATTGAAGACCTTCTGGTAGCATTTGGGAGAAGAGCCTAAATAGTTTTTATTTAAGGTATATCATGAAGCATCATGCAATTATTAAAGGATCAAAAGTATGATTTCCTTATAAAAATTTTAATTCTTAACAATACAAAAAGAATGAGAGGCTCTGTAAGATGATATAATATTAAATATTTAATTTCACAGTATTCAACCTTCGCCCCTGTTTATTCCCATCTGCTCTCTCATCAAACAATGAGCAAACTTCTCACCTGGCCAAAAGTCCCTGAAGCATGAGGTTTGCCATTTCAGCTGGAGATACATCAATAAAGCGAAGGAAAGAGAAACAGCTTTCTTCATTAACACCTGGAATATCAAAGGACAAAGTTAAACCCAATAAAAAACCAAGAGGCAATACTCAACTAAAGCCTGATGAACTGCTGAACTTTGACTTAAGAATCAAAAACTATTCTAAAGGTTCCAATACAGCCACTTTGATATAAGACAGTGTGTCATATTTTTTTGTACTACAATCATAAGTAGAAGAGGCAGACCTATGAGATATGGCATATATGGGCCAGAGTGGAGTTGGCTCATCAGTTACCTCTGGGGTTTTGGATCCTTGGCTAACTGCCTTCCTCTTTTTATCGTGCCAGGAAAAAAAAAAGAAAAGGAAAACACAGAGGTGAAAAATTCTGAACCTCTGCCTTAATACTTTGGACAATGCTCAAAGTTGAGCAGCTTCCTTTCCTTAAACTAAGGAGGAGGGACCTAAGAGTCCCACACTAACAAGAGTCCTGCATTGTCTCTATCACACCTCTATTCAAAGGGTGTAAGAAATTCTTAAGAGGCAGGTATAAAATAAAGTTGGAAGGTCAATCAAAATGGAAAACAATTAATCAAAAAAAAATTTTCATTGCTTCCTGTTATAGCCAAAAAGCCTAGCATCTATACATGAAGACAACTAATTTACTTAAATCTTATCAAGACTTTATAAATAAAGGCCTAGCATTCAGGCAAAGCCACTACTAGTTCCAACTCAGCAAAACAAAGAGCATCCTGATAAATCCTTGGCATACTTTCCTTCTCAAAGATCAAAACACCTACCTTTTCTGTGAAACAGAGACTGCTGGATATAGTCCGGTGCAAATGGAGAAAGAAGAACCCTTAACCACCTGTAAAGTAAATAAAATAAATCCAAACCCAAATATAAATATCAGGAACTTAACTAAACTGGAGGTTCCAAACTAAAAGAATCATTTAAGGTTTGAAACTGTTTCTACTTCTGAGAAGTTTGTTGCCAGACAAAATCATAACATATATGTCAGAAAGTACTAAGTACTTAAAGGTAGTAGATTACAATAAAAGTTCAAAGTGGTCTCATTTTATTTCAGAGAAGCACAATTCTAGCACTGCAAGTTGCTATATGCTATATTAAACAAAAAGCACTACAACTCTGGTCCGTTTCCCCCTGCCCATCTAGTTAAGTATTAGCCTGGAGCTATCACAGACAAAGAATTCTTAAAATTAAACACAAGAAATGTGTCTCAATTTCAGTAACATTAGGCTAGATGTTGTTGATGATTATTTCCAAAGTACTGTTTATATTGTTTCTCTACAGAAGGAGCGTTCTAAATCTATAGTTCTCAAGTGCAGGTGTGCACAAGAATCCTTTGGGAGCTTGTTAAAAAATCCAGAAGCCAGGGCCAGCCTCACTCAGAGGTGCAGAATGGACATACACAGCCATTTTCTGAATGGAAATGGTTTCTAGCATATTACCATTAACGATCACTTCACTTTTACCAAATCTGTGATTGCTGATTCTGGGAAGAAGATAAATTTGATTAATTTGAAATCCAATCAGTTCTTCCACAAGTGCTATTCCAAGTGTGAAATAAACCATCACAAAGCAATTTCAGTACTGAGGCAGAGACGTCTGCTGATCTCTCCTGGTACAAGTACATATTTGCACACAGGTGCACATTCCTCACTCAGAAAGGCAACTGGAAGTGCCAGTTAAACTCTTGATAGTGCACAGATCCTATCACAAGATCCCTCAACAAATGGTTGTCCACCCATTGCTTAAATACCTCGTTGTTGTGGAACTCACTCTCAATTAAATTTATCTACTAAGCCACAAAACCCTGAATTATACAAAAACACTCTTAGAGCAAACAGATATTAATATTTGCTCACCTGTCTCGTGAATGGTTGAAGACCCTGATCTGTCCATGACGGTAGATAAACTTTGAAATCTGGTATGGCTTTAGGGAAATATGAAATGGAGACCAAGTTTCTTGTCGTTCAAATAACTCTGGGTGATTACACACCTAACAGGAAAGGAAACGATAAGACAATATTGTCATGTGCAGACATCACTCTATGAAACGATGGAAGAATCCCAAACCCTGCATGTTTACCTTTATGAATATATACTTTCCCATTTTCATCCTTTTTTAACTGCCTTTGTTTATTTGGCATCAAGGCAAGATAGAGCCTTTTTCTTGAAGTGGGTTAATAATAAAGACAACTCCAAGGCAGCTGACCTAAGCTCTTACCTTCCTAAACTGCATGACCAGATTCATGAGGCTGCTGGTGGTTGTCTGTGCTTGCTGGGTAGAGCCCATAGAAGACTGCAATAAATCTTCAATGGAAATTTTGTTCTTTAGTGCCTGATATAGCAGCTTCTGTCGGCTGGTCAGTTGGCAATACATTAGAATCTCAATCTAAAAATCAATAAGGACATTTATATTTTGAAAACAGTTTGTAAGAAAACTCAGTATCAGCGTAAAGTTGGAAACTCATGCAAGGCAGATTATGATTGGAAAAAACAATATACATATCTCTAGAAACTCAGTATCTCTATAAACCTGTGATATGGCTAATTATCCAGAAAAATGTGCCTTCTTTGACCCTCTTCCCTTGTCACTCACTCTACATGCTGTCCCTGGGCGACCTCTTCCATTTCTAATAACACCAACTACCGTCCATCACAGTGACTTGCAAAAATATATTTCCCAACATCCCCAGCCCAATATTTCCAACTACCTACCATAATAGTATCACTCAGAGTCTGCAGCAATTGCATTTGTGACATATCAGAAAAAATATTCTCTTTCACAATTTACTTAATTCATTAACAGCATTATCACTCAGTTGCCCAAACAGAAACTTCAGTCAGCTCTGATTTTTTCTCTCATACCCCATGTTCTATCATTTCCTAAGTCCCTCAACTCAACCTGGAAATCTACCTCTAACCACCTTTTCTGACCATTCCCATTGCTTTAATACAGAATCTCATCATATCTAATCTATACTGCTATTACCGTGGGAGCTTCCTGCCTCTAGTCTCTCCTGGTTCCAAGAAACTTTCCATACAAATCTTATAAGGTACTCAACTGTTGAAAAACCTTCAATGTAAGTTACTGCCTATAGTAAAATATTAAAAATTCTCCTGTAGGCAGAGGCCTGCCATAATCTAACTCACCGTATTATCCCAATCTCATCAAGTCCTCCTATATATATTAGCTACAACAGTCTGAATAATGTTTGCCAAACATGCTGCCTATTTGAATATTGCTCTACCTTTGTTCACTCTTGTTGCTTAGTACCCCCCTCCCTACCATATTTTCCTAGTAAATGCCAACTCACTATTCCAGATCTAGCTCACATGTCATCTCTGCTTTGATGCCTTCTCTAACCTTCCCTAATAGAACTACTCCCTTATCTATGTTCCCATTATATTTCACAGAGATAATCATTGCATATCTTATGATACAGTACTAGCTATTTATGTATTCATCCCCCTTGGAAATCTGAACAGAACCTGGAAGCTGCATCTCTACGGACCAGTTGCTGGCAGACAGTAAGAGTTCAATAATACATATACTATTTAATAACAGATTAGAAACATTACTGATGTTTAAGAAATTTATACTCTGCACAGTGGTTAAGAACCATATGTCTTCTGATCACCTCCGTAATGACCACTAAATAACAGACATTATGATATTGCTATTTTTTTTAAGCTGTTTCTGATATAAAAGCCTCAAGGATCCATTTTTTTATAAAGTATTTTCTTTCTATCAGGTACACATCTGTGTGACACTGCTATTCAGTTAAAATCAGCCAGTTTCACAAAGCAGCCGTAAAGATTTTTTTAAAAGGAATAAAACAAAGGTACACTTCTATTCCTCTCTTTGAAGGTGTACATCTCCACCACAATCTTATAAGAGAGTTACTAATTTCAAAATGATCCAGCCTTCTGGCAGTGACAGAGAGTATCACCTGATATTATCAAGAACCTGGAAAGATGCCTTTTATATAGAGAGCAGAACTGTGAGGAACAGGTGCAATCTATGGGAGATGGGAAAATACCCCAAAGGACTGGGAACTGGGTGAAAAAAGAAGGAAGGAGAATATGGGGAGGATTCACAAGAGATAATAGAAAACTATAGAAGTCTGGTAAGATCCAAAAAAAGATTATTTATAAACCAAAATTACTGACTTTTTATGAGAAAAAATATTACAACCCAAAGCACATTAAACTTCTAAATCTATCTCTCAGTCTGCAGAAATACAGGAGACAGAGGAACATGTTAGACAACACCACAATGATGCAACCAGCAAAATCCAGTATGTGGAAAAACTCTACACGACAAACAACTTGGTTTCTTCAACAAAGAATTGCAAGGGGAGAAAAAGTAAGGTGGGACTAAAAGATGCTTAAGAGACATAGCACCCAAATACTATGTGTGGACCTTGCTTGGATTCTGGTTTCAAAAACTGAATACTTTTTCAAAGAGAGGGAAAGAAAAAAGCATACACAAAGACAACTGGGAATATCTGAGCACTGACTGGATATGTGATACTACAATGAAATAACTGCCTTTTTTTAGTAGAGGTGATAATGATATGTGAATATGTATTTTAAAAAACACTAAATCTTTCAGAGACACCTATGAAAATATTTATAAATGAAACAAAAGACATCTGGGATCTGCTTCAGAATAATGTAGAGGGGTGAAAAATGGTCATGAGTTGATCATTTAAACTATATGGAGTTCATTATACTATTTTTTCTACTTTTGTAATGTTTCAAACTCTCCGTAATAAAAAGTATAAAACAAAAAGAAGAAAAAACTATTACTTGCCTTCATTATTTGACTCATTTTAAGTCTTCTTTGACCCTCTCAAGTTTAAAGGTCTCCTATCAATCAAACTAATTACCCTTCAACTAAACATTTACCAAGGAATTTCTTTTCACCCTGGAACCCTAGGTTGGTGCCTATTAAGGCATAAACTCACAAGGTCTTCTTTCCTTACCTTGTCAGACAATTCATTTTCCACATCTTTCTTGATTCTCCTCAGCATAAATGGCTTCAAGATCATGTGTAAGCGAGAGAGTTGATCTGAAATGCCAGGAGCCCCACCGACAAATAATACATTATATCAATTTAACACAAACAAAAGAAATATCATGACCACCCTTCACTAAACCGTTCTAACACCTTTTGGCTTAATGATTCTCTAAAAGAAGACTGAAACAATCGCAAGGAGGAAGCCAAGGGATCTGAACTTTCCACAGCACCTTCCTGGAGTCAATTGTGCAAATGCATTTTGCTCTCATTTACTCAAACCAGTAAGGATGTCTTTATTTTTATTAGAATTCACCTTTAGAGTGTTTTAGAAACATTCTATCAATAATAGGGTTCTCAGACAGGTCTAATGCAAGCTATCTGGGACTCCCAGTGTTCCCCCAAAATCATTTTTTCAAAGTATATCAGCAAATTAACAACATGTAGTATAAGAAATTATTTAAGGACTTTTCTAATAGTTAGTAGGTGTCACTTCATGTTATGTAATAAATACCTCATAACCCTCTTAAAAGATATTAGTCAAGAGGTAAAAAAAATTGATAAACAAGGTTAAAAAATGTTTACAGAAGAAACAAATCCTAATATATAGAGAAAATAACAAAAATTACCCTTCTAATATTTTCTGGTTTTATCACAGGCAAAAAGTCTTACCCCATTCCACAAAGAATATAAAATTTTTCAGGATCTACGTGGAAAATGAGGATTTCGTAAGCCAAAATGTGAATTTTGCCTGCTCTGCCTTGATTAGTCAACACTACAGGAGCATCACTTGAGTTAGTCCTTTTTGGACTCTTTTAAATGTGCACAAAACACATAATTATTTTAAAAGAGAAAAGACTTTTCTCTCAGATCCTTCTATGCATACCAGAAGAAAAATTCTTCACATTCAAGAAAATACAGAATTATGTAGTTGCCTACACTAATAGGCAGAAAGAATGAAAGTTCATAAAAGTACTCACTCTCATCTATGGCAGATTTGTTTTCGGCGTGGCTCTCAATGTCCTTGGAAAACCATTCATTAAATTCCTCATGTGAATCAAATAATGTTGGCATAATGAAATGCAGCAGAGCCCAGAGCTGGAAACAAACAAAAAGCGAAATAACTATAGAGCAATAAAATGACAGTATGTGAAGATATGATGAGAGTTTGGACAGAGAGAGAGTGAAGTTGCAGGTCTGTGTATCTGTGTCTAGGTGTATGTGTATGTGTGAGTAAGTGAGAGAGAATGAGTATGTAAGCACACTGCCTCATCAACCAACTCTAATTTTATAAGGTACTATAGCAAAATGTGACTATTTTTTAATTAATTTCACACTGAAAGTCTGAAAGTGCAAGTCCTGCTCAGCTTGTGCAGTGAGATAGTTTTAAAGATCTTATATAAAGATCCATTCCACAACTGAACACAGTCTGAGGCAGCATAACTTGCTAATAATAACTCTAGATCAGGGGTCAGCAAATTACGCCTTGTGGTGCCAAGTCTGGTCTGCCATCTATTTTTATAAATCAAGTTTTATTGGAACATAGTCACACCTATTCATTTATATATCATCTATAGCTGCTTTCACATTACAATAGAAGGTTGAGTAGCTGTGCAGTGACTATACGGCCTATAAAGTCTAAATATTTATTATCTGGCTCTTTACAGAAAGTTTTCTGACCCCTATTCTACAAGATAAAATTATCTTCCCTAAAGAAAGAATTTTAGCTCCTCTCAGTGTCAAAGAATATTACCTTTTTATTCTAGTATAAAAATATCTCTGCATTAGATGAGTAGCATTCTTAATGTGATCACGATTTATTATATAAGTAACCAAAGAATAAAGAAATTTATTTGCCTTTTGCCAGAGAATAAGAAAATAGTAATGATGCCCCCCCCCAAAAAAAACCACTTAGGGCAAGCCATGGTCAAATTCTTCCTTTTATGTGGGGACTGTAATTTATACAAAGCCGTAACACTCCAGGTAGGCATGCGTAAAGAATTTTATTCTGTGTTGGAACCACTCTGTTTAATGCAGACATAAAACTGAGGTCTTTACTAGTGCCTACCTCTGCCATGGTGTTCTGAATGGGGGTCCCAGTTAGCAAAAGCCGATTCCGACACTGAAACTGCAAGAGTATCTTCCAGCGAACACTGTCCAGTAAGATGAATTACAAATTCCAAGTTAGCAGTAAATATTCACCCTATTGAGACCCCTTATTTCTAAAAATGCTTTTCAAAAAAATAACAAACACTCAAAATCAAGTATCAATACTCTACCATGAACACAATTGAAAAATATTACTCAACAAAGCTGACGACAGGAAATTTCAAAGGAACTGACTCTATACTGAAAACGTGGTATTAGGGTATATATTAAAAAAAAGCCCTCGAATAGCAGAGTAGGATCCTTTCTGGCTTGATAAAAGTCCTCTACTACCTTTGGTCAGTTTTGTTGATACAAACCATATAATTATAAAGTATTATCTACAGTAGTAGGTTTTAAAATTATTACTCTATGCGCTTCCAGTGTGAGTTTGGAGGGAGCAATGGAGAAAAAGAAAGGGTGTGAGAAGAAAACGCAAAGTGAGTCTACTGCTCCTGGCCACAAGCATGCTCTACTTCAAAAGAGTAAAATATGAAATAATGCTCTTTAGAGGATGGAAAGTTCCATGGAAAATACCATCCTGCCAGTTAACATGGACTTCTAAGAAAGCCCTATGGGCTCACCAAGAGTTAATAAAAATCCATCAAACCCAAGGTCTAATACCACTGAGTAACACTTTACAGCCAAGCACTCATTTACTATTCAGTTTGGGAACTTAAAGGTATTAGAACATTTTAAACACGTAACTTCCAATAAAAGGATTCTTGGGCATCTAATAACCATTCAGGGACTAGGATAACTTTCATAAAACAGTAGAAGCAACAATCCACATAATGTAACATTCTACTTCCTACTAAGACCTCCTGTCTAAAATAATCCCTGAAGCAAAGAGCAGACACCGTTCCTTCACAGAAAATTTCCTTGAAGAACAAAAATCGGTTAAAATGCCATAATTACTGAATAGGGAGAAAAAAGTTGAGAAAAATCTTTATACTCTAAACATTAATATGTATATTCCATGAAAACGCAAAAGAGAATTTATGCCTTCTGGTCAGATATATGGCTTATGCAGAGACCATAAGCCATATACCATGTTTTGAAATCTCTCTGATCTTCATTCACATGTGTGTGTATATCATACACACATATCTATATATCTATATATCCTCAGTCCACAGACTTTATTTCTACTACTCATGTTACCTGGAACTACTCTTGAGTGCCTGAGCCTCATCCAATACCATGTACTGCCACTTGACTCGCTGGAAATACTTTACATCCTGCACCACCAGCTGGTAACTGGTGATAACCACATGGAAGGGGGCATCCTGAGTGTAGAGGGTCTTCTGTAAACATAAGAGGGCAAGGGTGAAAAGAGATACCTAACAAGTCATAATAAGACAATGAGGAATGGAATTTATTTTCTAAGGCCAAGAAGTTTAAGATAGCTCTAAAGATATACTTCTCCAATGTAGGAGATGTGCAGTGAATTAAAAGCATAACTGTTTTTAAGGTAGTTACCTTAACCACAAACCTTGTTAAAAACTAGTCTTCAGCTTATTAAAGAAAAAAGTTCTTACTTAATCCTGGACTTCAAGTCCAGCTGATTGTCTACAACAGGAAAAGCATTGTAAAAGAAAAAAAGTACACTTGCCTAGTGTCCAGAAACATATAAGAAGATTTTATGTAAGTGAAATTACTCAAATCAACTGGAGAAATAATGACTGCACATATGTGTGAACACGTATATGTGTGTGTGCCTGCGTGTACAGTAAGCTGAAAGTTACCTGACTCCAGAACCTCCTGATAACTTTTCTATCATGAGGATTTCCCCAATATGGTAGCACCTGGAAAAAGGACCAACATACAGATTATTTCCTAGTGATAATCTTAAAAGTATCATCACAAATACATTATTCAGAATGATTTTTTAAAAACCTAATAGAATGAATATAGCAGTTCCTCTACTGTCACTGCCGCGCTAGGTGCTGGACTAGCACTCCTCCTACTGATTATTATTGCCCCAGAAAAAAAATTCCTATAGGCAAAAAAATCCACAACAAAACCCCAAACACACGTTAATCCTCTCTCAGGAAGAAGAAAACAGTATCCAGAGCCCACAATTATCTCTACAATTTTTCCTATACAATATCTGGCATTAAAACAAAAATAAAACAAAACAAAAAAATCAGATATATGGAAAGACTAGACCACATAACTGAAAACCAACATGAAATATAGATAAAAGAAACAAACCCACAGGAGATCTAGATAACGAAAATTTTAGAAACAGACTTTTTAAAAAATGCTAGTTTTGGGCTTCCCTGGTGGCTCAGTGGTTAAGAATCTGCCTGCCAGTGCAGGGGACACGGGTTTGAGCCCTGATCCGGGAAGATCCCACATGCCACGGAGCAACTAAACCCATGTGCCACAACTACTGAGCCTGCGCTCTAGAGCCCGCGAGCCACAACTGCTGAGCCCGTGTGCCTAGAGCCTGTGCTCCGCAGCAAGAGAAGCCACCCAATGAGAAGCTCATGCACCGCAATGTAGAGTAGCCCCTGCTCGCCACAACTAGAGAGAGCCTGCGTGCAGCAACGAAGACCCAACGCTGCCACAAAAAAAAAAAAAAGCAAGTTTGTTCATTGAATTAAAAGATTGAGAATTTCAGTGGTATACTAGAAACTATAAAAGAATCAAAGGGAATTTTTAGAACTGAAAAAATATAATAACTAAAATTAAGAATTCAATGACGAGGGCTTCCCTGGTGGTGCAGTGGCTAAGAAGCCACCTGCCAATGCAGGGGACACGGGTTCGAGCCCTGGTCCGGGAGGATCTCACATGCTGCGGAGCAACTAAGCAAGTGCACCACAACTGCCGAGCCTGCACTCTAGAGCCCGCGTGCCACAACTACTGAGGCCCACGTGCCTAGAGCCCGTGCTTGGCAACAGGAGAATCCACTGCAATGAGAAGCCCGCGCACCACAACGAAGAATAGCCCCTGTTCGCCACAACTAGAGAGAGCCTGCGTGCAGCAACGAAGACCCAACGCAGCCAAAAATAAATAAATAAATAAAACAAATTTATTAAAAAAAAAAAAAGTAGCCAGAGAGGAAAAAAAAGACACATAACATACAGGAAAACAACCATAAGAAGTAGAACTGGAAAACACAGAACATCTTTAAAGTACAAAAATTTTTTTTTTAATTAAAAAAAAAAAAAAAGCAATCAGTGACGAGTTTAACAGCAGATAGAATCAGCTGAAGAGAAAATTAATGAACTAGAAGAGAAGTCAGAAGGAAATATCCGGACTAAAACATGGAGAAACAAAAGAACACAAAATTCAGCACTTTTTCTGTGATGTTTCTAAGTGTGACTTTCATTCTTTTATTGTTATGGGGCTCAAAGTGCTTCTAGAATCCGTAGCTTGATGTCCTTTGTTCTTTTGAAAAATGTCAGCCAAATGGAAGCACAAATATGCAAGGAGGAATGAAGATCAATGAGCAATGAATATGTGAGTAATATGAATAAATCTAAGTAAGTTTTAAATGTATAAATAATAATGTCTTCTGGGGTTTAAAATACAAAATATATACAAAAACAACAGTATGTAAGTCTAGAGAAGGGGGATGTAGTTACAGTACTATACTAAGGTCTTTGTACTGTCTGGAAAGTATTAACAGTACTAATTTATATTACTTTTGAAAAAGTTAAGGGTGCATGTGGTATTCTCCTGGGTATCTACTGAATAACAGAATAAATATATAATTAGCAAGTTTAAAAGGGGAAGAAAAAAAAAGGAATGATAAAATCTAATCAATCCAAAAGGATTCAAAAGGAAAAAAAAGTAAAGCTGAACAGGTGAAAGAAGTAGAAAGCAGGGACTTCCCTGGTGGCACAGTGGTTAAGACTCTGCACTCCCAATGCAGGGGACCTGGGTTCAATCTCTGGTTGGGGAAATAGATCCCACGTGCATGCCGCAACTAAGGAGCTGGTGAGCCGCAACTAAAGACCCGGCACTATCAAATAAATAAATAAATATTTTAAAAGTAAAAACTAAAAAACATAAACACAATAACAACCCTATTAAAAAAAAAAAGTAGAAAGTTAAGAGCAAGGCAGCAAATTTAAACACAATATATCAATAATTACATTAAAAGTAAGCACAGATATTCCAAATAAAAGGCAAGAAATACACCTTAAATGTAAGGATATAGAATGGTTAAAAGTAAAAAGACAAAAAAGATACCATGCAAATACTAACCAAAAGAAAGCTATTTAGTATCAGCGAAAATAGACTTTAAGGCAAAAGTCTTAAAGGAGGAATTTCATAATAATAAAAGATTCATTCACCAGGAAGATAAAATTATAAATTTGTATACATCTCACAGCCTCAAAGCAAAAACAGAAGAAAACAGAATGGATAAATCCATAATTGTTGTAAATATTAACACACCTCTTTCAGTCAGTAATAGGAGAGGCAGACAAAAAAATCGGTAAAGATACAAAAGAGCTGAACAAGTTAACAAACTTGACCTAATCAACATATATACAACACTGTACTCAACAAGTGCAGAATAACTATGATTTTCAAACACACACAGGACATTTATAAAAACTGACCATATGCTGGGCCATGAAAGCAAAGCAACAAATTTCGAAGGATTAAAATAATAAAAAGCATGTTTTCTTATCAGTGGATTTAAGCTATAAATAACAAAAAGATAACTAGAAAATCATCCTTTGTGTAGAGAGTAAAAACAACACTTTTAAATAACCCATGAATCAAATAAGAACTTACAGTAGAAGCTGACAGTATTTTGCACTGTAAGATAATGAAAATGTGACACATCAAACCTTTGGATGGCTATAGTCATGCTTAGAAAGCAATACCCTTAAATATACATTAGAAGAAGCTGAAAATCAACAATCTAAGCTCAAGATGACAGAAAAAGAAAAAAGTTTACAAAAAAAGTAGACAAGAATAATAAAAGACAGAGCAGAAATAAATGAAATAGAAAACATACAGAATAGCCAATTTCAGGAATGAAAAGTGGTACATTAACTAGAGAAAAAATGTAAATCTTATTTCATGAGGAAAAGGAGGAGGTCAGAGGCACTAATCATATGAGAACCATAAAATGAGTGTTACTCAGATACCTGCCAAATAAAATGAACTTTCTGATGTTATCATCATAGATGTAAGTATCTTTTGAATGTAACCAGACTATAAACCTGAGCAGAGTCTACTTCTAACTATGTTCTACAGGGAAGCAAATACATTTCTGACAATTTAAAGGAGTAATGGTAATAGAAACAATGAATCAACAGAGCAGAGGTCATCAAACTTTTTCTATAAATGGCCAGATAGTAAGTAATTTTAGCTTTGTAGGCCACACAGTCTCTGCCACAACTACTCAACTGTGCTGTTGTACTGTGAATGCAGCCATAAATAATAAATAATCAAAGGTGTGGCTGTATTCCAATACACATTTATTTAAATTTCATATATCATTTGCTACGAAATATTCTTTTTTAATCAACAATTTAAAAAAGTAAAAACTATTCTTAGCTCATAAGCTGCACAAAAGAACACGTGGTGGATTCCTCAGTAAGTTAAATATAAAGTGACTTAGCAATTCCACTCCTAGGTATATACCCAAAAGAACTGAAAACAGGACAGGTGTTCAAACAAAAACCTGTACATGAATGTTTATAGCAGCACTATTAACAATAGCCAAAAGGAACAACCAAAATACCCATCAACAGATGAATGGATAAACAAAATACAGTATACCCAGATAATGAAATATTATTCACTATAATATTATATATTATGACTGAAATATTATTCAGTCATAAAAGGAATGAAGTGCTGATACATGTTACATGATGAACCTTGAAAAACCTACTAAGGGAAAAGAAGCAGCCAGACATAAAAGGGCACATTCCAGGTATACAAAATATTCAGAATAAGCAAATCCACAGAGACATAAAGCAGATCTGTGGTAGCCAGGGGCAAGAGGGAAAGGGAATAGGGAGTGACTGCTTAATGGGAAGGAGATTTCGGTTTTGTATGATAAAATTCTGCAATAAGATAGCAGTGATTATTGTACCACACTGTAAATGTACTTAATACTACTGAATTGTACACTTTCAACTGGCCCACAGGCCATATTTTACTGACCCCTAGACTAGAGCTTCAAAAGGAAACTCCACATGTAAATGAAAACTCAGTTTCAGGCATGGGTATAAAGTCAAAGGAGAGGTACCAATGACGTAAGTAGTACTACATTGCCATCTATCGGCCAGTGAAAGAAATATTGAAAACTTTAGTGGTTTGGAAGAAAATTTTAAGACTTAATTTTTCAAGCTCCTAATTGTTTGACATGTACTAAACGACAATAACAACAAGAAAGCAGAAAAAAGATGAGGAGCTCCTTATTCAATGTGAAAAAACCCTAGAGAAAATATTCAATAAATTGCCTTAGAACAACCTCACCTCCTTAGAAAGTTAAGAATGAGTCAGCCAAGCTAAAAGCCATATACCTAATGTGCCTTGTAAACAGTTCCTAAGTCTATTAATTCAGCCGCAAAGGTGGGGCCACAAACACAAAGGTGTCCCAAAGTGGAATATCCCAGACACGTCCCTATTCCTTATAAAGTATAAGCCAGAAAAACACCTCCCATGACCTCTTAAATTGCATGGAACCCATGATTATTATGGAGACCCAAGATCAGAGATCATGTCAATATCTCTTGATACATATCTCCAAAAAATCCTTCTTACCATGCAACTTCATTATCATTATATTCCTTTAGGGACAAAACAAATATTTAACTCATTTCCTTCTTTTTACTTGCAAATAACAAAAAATCCTATCCATTCTTTCTTACATCTCAACAACTCTGCATAATTAAACCCCTATTTAAATCTTGTCCATACTTGATGCAGCATATTTCCCTGCTGATCACATCCTACCTAAATCTCAATTCTTTTCCTCTGAATTAATTAAATGCAACTTTCACATTATCTACCTTAGACATTATAATCTGGACCAAGACTGAAGAGCTGGCTTTGGAGTGTCAAGAAAATAGATAATCTATGACTACATCTGGGGGGGGCGGGGAGTGTGGACAACAATGCCATAAATTATAGTATATGTACCTTGATTTATCAAAACCTATATTAAGCCAGCAAGGTAGACATTTTCTATTATGGCAGTACAACCAGGAGCTACAATTCATGTGGTCAATGCAGCAAATCACTCAAACTGGACTTTGGCTTTCTCATAAAACATAAGGATGTAATATGCTCTCTTACTGCTCCCATCAGTAACTTTGATAGGAAATGTATGCAAGGTTATTTTGAAAAAAATGTAAGAAATTAAAAGCTATTATGAGCAATTAGGTAAGGCAGCAAAAAAGGAGTCAGAAAGTTTATTTTAAAAAGCAAGAGAATTTTGTTGATTTTTACCTTAAATTTAGGAACAAATCTAGTAAACTCCTGGTGCCAATTGTTAAGTGTAGAAGCAGGTGAAATTATTAAGAAAGGTCCCCAAATGTTCTCTCTCTGAAACAGAAAAACTGGGTCAGCCAACTGCAGGAAAACTGAAGAAATTTAATTCAAAATTATAATTAACGACAAGAGGAGTTTAAGAATAGGAGATGCATTATAACAAGAGAAATGGTTCCTATCTCCCATACCTGCACACTCAATGATAATATCCTATGTTAAGAAAAATAATATTCTATGTTAATAATAACACAGGCTAGGAAGTTGCTCGCACACACCTTGAGAAAAAAATACCAAGCAATTACTCCCCACCCGCCCTTACAGGTCCTAGTTTATATCATTCACAAAGCACTTATGACATACTGACTTGTATGTGTTGCTTTTCCTTATACTAGATGATCACAACTATTTTACTATTATTTAATTGGTATAGAGTTTTCTGCATTTTTCAAAATGCTTTCACGCATTTCTTCTCACTTAATTCTCACAAATTTCCTGTAAGGTAGATATTATCCCCACTTTGCAGAAGTGGAAACTAAACCTCACAGAGTTAAAGTGAAGTCAGGTCAAAAGAGGCTAAGTGAATTGTCCAAGTTTACACTGCTAGTAAGCACAGAGCTGACACGTGAAACAAGGTCTTCTGATCTAACTAACTACAGTGTTTTTGCCACTACAATGGTGGTTCTCTACAGAAGTGGGAGATAGGGAATGAAAACACACATGCTTAGAAGCTGTCCTAGTCTTCTTGAAAACCAGAATGTTTCACCACACTGTATCACCCTGTAAAGGCCTTGAAGGCAAGGAGCAAGTCCTACTGTCTTGGTATGCTACAGAGTCTAGCGTACTGCTTGATAATGGCTGATTCTCACTAGAAAATGACCCTAGGATGGAGAGAGAGGAAGATGAAAAGACTGCATGCATCTACCCACCTCAGCCAGATGGGCAAGGAGGGCAATGCTCTGTACTGTCTTACCAAGTCCCATTTCATCGGCAAGAATGCCATTAATACCCTGGAAAAAAAATACACATAGTCAACACCTCTCACATTGCATTACACAGGGTTCAACTTACTGCCAAAAAGAACTACCCAAAATGTCAGACTTGTTCAAAGGAAAGTGACTAGAGATACCCAGCTTCAGCACTATTACTACTGTAATGATTCCTTTTGCCAATTCCACAGCTACAACTCTGAATCATGAGACAAACACGCCAAAGCCAGTTTTTCAGCTAATCTAATCCAGGTACAAATGCAATCAGGTTTATTACTAAGACCACTTAAGACAAACTTTATACATGATACAAATAATCCCCAATAAAATCTCCAGGTTAGAAATATAGAGACATCTTTCTGATTCTTGTCAAACGATAAAGCTTTTTTAAAAGGATGAAATCTAAAACATTATCTTGTGCTCATTTCACAATACACTGAACCAACGACTTTAGGAAAACAGATAACAAAACAGAGTGGGTATGACATAGTTCTAAAATTCACCTGTTCATAGAGATTTGCCAACCAATTCATGCCTTTCAGCTGATAACCTTTTAATTTGCCATTAAAAATTGTAGGCTGTGGAATATCCTCACCAGCCCGGATAGATGGGTTTGCCAGGCTATAACTCTCCCCAAACCCAGTGCCAGACTTGTTTGCTGCCCGTAGGGCAGCTGCTCGACTTTCTTTTGCATCTTCATCGAATGACCTTGTCTGGAAAATAAAAATATATTAGAAGAAATATGTAAGAGGAAAATAATTAAATTCAAATAAAATTCATAATGCCAATATATCTAACTTGTGCTAGTTGGAACAAACTTTCTGATAATATAATGTAATATATTACATGTAAGCATAATACACTTGACTCTTGAACAACATGGGTTTGAACTGTGTGGGTCAACTGATATATGAAGTTTTTTCACTAAGTATGTGCAAGAGTACTACTTGATCCTGTGGTTGGTTGGATCTGTGGATGTGGATCCATAGGTATGGAGGGCTGACTGTAAAGTCATACAAAGATTTTTGACTGCAGGGTAGGTCGGCACCCCTAACTCCCAGAGTTACTCAAGGGTCAAGCGTACATTAAAGTATATTACTAATATTTTAAAATTATTTTAACAATTATATTGAGAATACGCTTTTGATAGACAGGCACTAAGCCATATCACACAATTACTTGCTTCATCAATGAATTTATTAAAGATTTGATATAAAACCTGTTTGGTTGGGGTTGGTGAGGAATAGGTTGAGTTTGTCTCTATCCTTGACTTGGACCCTGTCAAAGTTACACAGGGGCTTCTATGCAGTATATTAAACTGTATTTTCCTTACTTAATTTGATCTAACTGCAGTTTCTTTCTGATTTCATTAAATGTCACTATATCATGAATAAGCAAGTTATTACTAAAGTGAAAGAAGGTGCTAACTTAGCAGTTTTAACACAGGATATCACTTTCTTAACAAGCAACAGTGTGGACTTTTTCACTAAACAACCATGATGCACTTCATTCTGTATTACCCATGATTACCAGGGGGGACAGAAGAAAAAAAATAGACAAACTGTCTTAGCGTCAATCAACACATTCTTAAAGCTCAGACAAGTGAATGCTCGTTTCCCATCTTTCCTCAGGTATTCCTCTATTACTCTAAAGTAAATAGAGACACCCCCCCCCAATGCAGTCACATACACACGTACACATCCATTAATGTTTTTAACTGAAAATACGATTAAGATTAAAGGAAGACCACCTAAGTAAAAAGTTGTATTTCCAGGGCCCAACATTTCATTTTTAAGACTCACCCGAGCCTGATGAATATGGTAAGCATTTTCAGCATTCTTCAGGGCCTGGGCTTTGAAATGGTTACTATCTGAAAAGGGAAATGTGTAGATTATAACACCTCATTAACTGATCTCCTTTAAGGATGCAATTTATACTAGCATATGTGGATCCCTGACGCCCACATTCTATTTATCCCTAAGTTCACAGAGGGTGAGGGAGAAGAAAGGCTCAAATTATTTGACAGAGGTAAGGACCTGGAAGTGGCAATGGAGGCAGAGGGCTGCCATGGTCTCTAGGAGCCAAAGCCAGCTCACAAAAGCCACCAGGAGACTGAGCCCCAGTCTCCCAATCCTGCGTTTCTTGCACGAAGCAATGTCGAAGCCGGGAAAAGCAAGACAATGAGGATTCAAAATTGTAATATATTTATACCGGGTGAAACTATTCCAAAAGAAGAAACAGAGACTGTGTAAATCCCAACATAATCTGAAGCACTCTCATTTTCTCTTATTCTTACTCAACATGATCTTGACCACTATTCTGTGAACTTCCTCTCAAACTTTACCCCAATTCCTCCCTCTCTGTGTGGTCACAAAAATACCAAAACAGTCTCTTCTCATACTTTACTCACATCACCAAGAATCCTGTTACGTGAGAGATGATTTTCTCTAATTAGATATGTTCACTGAATTCTTCTGATACAATACCTTTTATTTCTACTAACAAATCAACACACAAAATATTCCCAAATTTGCAAGATCATATAACCACACCGTTTCCTTTTCAAATTCTTTAATAAAAGTTTTTTATATGCTTATTTTATACAAACATTCACACTTTCCCTACTCCAATAAAATAAATCCCCCTTTTGATCAATATTACCTATCAATCAAGACAAAACTTGCAAGAATTAATGATGAGTATAGCCTGAGATATGAAAAAATTTTGGGTATCTCCTTCCTCCCACTCCTGATTCAGGACTCACCATAATCCTCCTGTGTGATGTTAACTACCACCCCTCCGCCAATGTCAATTTGTCTCTGTGTAGAACTATCTTCCAGTTTCCTTAAGATTTCTTCCTGGATCCCATCGTGACCCATGTCTCGTTTGCGACTCATGAAATGGGCATACAACTCTGTCTGGGTGATGAGGAAGTTCAGTTTTCGCTGCTGCCTCTTGGCCTAAAGGGGAAAAAAGATGAAAGTGAAAAGAGTCAAATCACCAATCACATACAAGGGTAGTCAACAGAATTCACTAAACTTATACATAGTTTGCAAACAATTCCTTTACAAATTCTTTACCTTTAGAAAGGTAAAAATTGCTAATGAACAAATTTTATTATAACTAAGTCAGTGGTACTAAAAGCAAGGAATAATCTTTATTTGTAGCCTAATAATAACCTACGTTTTGCTCTCCTTTACAAAATAAAATCTTTTTTCCACTAGGTGTCTGTCTAAAATGCTTATTTCTTTACTATATTACTTTTCTTTAATGGCACTGAGATACCAACTAAATTCAAACAACATGCTTTACTTAATAACTTGGGTGATAAATACACGTGTACAGCTTTATTATTTTTAAAAACATAAATGTGTCCAAAACTCTTCTTTAACACCAAAAGGCAAAATAAGTGATGAAGAGCTATAAATTATTCTGAAAGTCAATGCAGGAGGTATCTGAGAATAAGAAGCCCATGAAAAAAAGAAAATGTTCCCCAAAACAGCCTACTGTTCATCTGTGATAATGATAGCTATAAAACATGAATATAGACCAAATACAAAATCACAAACACATATACCTTTTTTTAAAGTATGAGAAAGCTAAATTCAAAGTGCCTCTGAAATAACCTAGTAAGGAAAATAATCATTATGTCAGTAAAAATCATTCTTCAAGATAAACAATAAAATGAGTAAGCAAATGATCCAAAAGACTGAATTATATGAAATAACAGCATACACAATAAATATCAAATCAAAGAATCATTATTCTGCATGAACTATTTTATAATAAAATTCATATGAAGTATACTTGATTTATCTTTGATCCACCTCCACAAAAGAAAAACAACAATAAAATAAGGAACATGGCCAGGAAGGACATAAGTCCCAAAGTATGCTACACAAAACTAGGCTTTCTCCTTAAGGTTTTATAACACTTTAGCCAAATTCAGATTAGAAAAAAAAATCTGGAAGTTTGAGAGAAAACTGATTTATTTTCATAAAGGATACAGATGTTCATGTTCTAAAGCTAAAGTACTGACAAGAAAACCTTTCTTGGAACTTCCCTGGTGGTCCAGTGGTTGAGACTCCGTGCTTCCACTGCAGGGGGCACGGGTTCATTCCCTGGTGGGGGAACTAAGATACCGCAAAAGGCGCGGTACGGCCAAAAATTAAAAGAAAACCTTTCTAAATTAAACCATAAAAAGTAACATTTCCTTTAACCTTAAGGAAGTCAACTACTATGTGTCTAAATGAAGAAGGCAAATTAAGGGAACAAGGATACATCAAAAATGTCTTAATTCAAAAATTCAGGGCTTCCCTGGTGGCGCAGTGGTTGAGAATCTGTCTGCCAATGCAGGGGACATGGGCTCGAGCCCTGGTCTGGGAAGATCCCACATGCCGCGGAGCAACTAGGCCCGTGAGCCACAACTATTGAGCCTGCGCATCTGGAGCCTGTGCTCCGCAACAAGAGAGGCCGCGATAGTGAGAGGCCCACGCACCGCGATGAAGAGTGGCCCCCGCTCGCCGCAACTAGAGAAAGCCCTCGCACAGAAACAAAGACCCAACACAGCCAAAAATCAATGTAAAAATAAATAAATAAATTAACTTAAAAAAAAAATTCAGAGAAAAAGACACATAAGTCAACATAATCACAGATGAAAGTCTCATCAGTTAGCTATCAACATAATTGAGAGAATGTCTCACAAACCTAGATCATAAGCCAAGTCAGTTTCAAAACTTCAAGATCTGTGACTAACTCAAATGCCTCTAAACTCAGTGAGCAAATATTTCCATTAGCATCAAAAGTTTACTAACTCAATAATATGTTTATCTTCCATGCAAAGAAATAAGTCACCCAGGGACTTAAGAGAACTGGGCAAAATCCATATTCCCCCTCAAAGGCATGAGACAGGAGGGAAGACCAAGAACTCAAGAGTCTCCACGGCTCTGCTTTGACAGGAGTACTACCTATACCCGAAAAAAAACATTCAATCCTCTGATTGCCTTCCTTCTCCAGACCTCAACTGTCCTTCCACTCATCCCAATGGGCTTACCAATGGCAACATATCTCTGTCCTCTTAATCTCTCCTCTTGCTTCCCTGAATAATACTCTCAGCTGATATCAAGCTTAGCAAGAGAACTGACTGCAAGTTAAAACAGAAAACTAGGCGGCAGCGGGTGGGGAGGGGGGGGGGTGTCTCAGAAAACTGAGCTAGCTGTCCATTGTCCCTATCTGGCCCTAAATTTGGCAACCAGCCCTCATCTTCCAACAAATCGAAATTATAGCCAGCATCTGGAACCAAGCCCAGATAAGCTCTAAGCTGTTTTTTCTTTCATTCCTTTTATTTTTTTTGTGGGGGGAGGCTGGGGAAGGGTGTCCTCCAGAAATATTCAAAAGAATAAGGCTACAAAGAATAGAGGAAATGGGAACTTCCCTGGTGGCGCAGTGGTTACGAATCCGCCTGCCAATGCAGGGGACACACGTTCGAGCCCTGGTCTGGGAAGATCCCACATGCCGCGGAGCAACAAAGCCCGTGCGCCACAACTACTGAAGCTCGCACACGTAGAGCCCGTGCTCTGCAACAAGAGAAGCCACTGCAATGAGAAGCCCACGCACCCCAACGAAGAGTGGCCCCCACTTGCCGCAACTAGAGAAAGCCCACGTTCAGCAACGAAGACCCAACACAGCCAAAAATAAATAAAATTAAAAAAAAAAAAAAAAGAAGAGAGGAAATGAGCATAGAAGAGAGGTGAAGGCCAGGGAGAGGGCCTTACTAAAAGAATAGAAACAGAACTGATTTACTGGACTAAAATCACTATACTCAAAGTTATGTCTTAAAATATTTTTTCAACCATTTCATTGGTTAGATTTATAACTTATGAAATGCTAACCCATCTCTTAATATGGCTGCAGCAATTATGGTTTTCAAAATTTCATGCTATTGCCCTACCTCCCGCATTTCTTCATCCAACTTCCGCTGCTCCAAGGCTTCCTTCTCTGCACGTTTGCGGTGTTCCTTCTCCACCTTCTCATACTTCTTCCAGTATAGAAGCATTTCCTTGGTGAGGCGGCGAGCACGAGGTAAGGTCTCCTTACAGTTTTTCTGGGCCTGCAAGGCAGCTCGACGCACCTCCTTCATGCATTGGTGGGCGAGCTGCAAGTGACAACGTTATCACGATGGAGGAGGACCAACACCGGGGCCAGTTCTCCCTGGACTGTAAACCACAGCATCCCTCAACCTGTTCAGGGCATACAGTCCTCCTATGGCCACATCTCTTTCTCCCTAATCTGATTAACGTCTCTATACAGTCCTGTGAGCCAGTCCCAGGCCACAAAGTAATATCAGGGATGAGAAATCTGCAGACACATTGCCTGAGAAGATGAAAAAAAAGTGTAATAACCTAAGATGTTTTGGGAAGTTTTGAAATATTATCATACACATTAATAATAAAAGCTTTCAGGAATTCCCTGGCGGTCTAGTGGTTAGGGCTTTGCATACTCACTGCTAAGGGCCTGGGGGTTCAATCCTTGGTTGGGGAACTAAAATCCCACAAGCCGTGTGGCGTGGCCAAAAAATTTTTTTTAATAATAATAATAGCTGTCAGTGTTTATTATATGCTAGGCACCATTCTAAGCTTAACATATATTAAACTAATTCATTCTCCACAAAAACCCTATGAAGTTGATATTTTATATATAGATGAGGAAATGAGGATGAGTAACTAGCCCAGGGAAACACAACTAGTAAGGTTACCTCATCTAATTCTCACAATACCCAAAGAAAGTTGCGTTAATTCCCTCTAAGGGAAAGTATTAACACCATCATTTCTTAGATGAAGAGACTGAGCACAGGATGACTGCATGATCTGCCCAAGGAATTAACAGTAGGCTATGGTCTTACCCCAAAAAATTTGAAAAACAGAAATGCGAGGAAGAGCAATTTTATTTTTAAAATAGATTGAAAAAGAAACGAAATTGAGTTATTTGTAGTGAGGTGGATGGACCTAGAGTCTGTCATACAGAGTGAAGTAAGTCAGAAAGAGAGAAACAAATACCATATGCTAACACATATATATGGAATCTAAAAAAAAAAATAAAAAAGGTTCTAACGAACCTAGGGGCAGGACAGGAATAAAGACGCAGACGTCACCACCTAGAGGGGTGGGATAGTAAGGGTGGGAGGGAGGGAGATGCAAGAGGGAAGAGATATGGAGACATATGTATATGTATAACTGATCCACTTTGTTATAAAGCAGAAACTGACACACCATTGTAAAGCAATTATACTCTAATAAAGATGTTTAAAAAAAAAAAAAAGACGCAGACGTATAGAATGGACTTGAGGACACGGGGCGGGGGAAAGGTAAGCTAGGACGAAGTGAGAGTAGCACTGACATATATACACTACCAAATGTAAAAGAGATAGCTAGTGGGAAGCAGCTGCATCGCACAGGGAGATCAGCTCGGTGCTTTGTGACCACGTAGGGGGTGGGATAAGGAGGGTGGGAGGGAGACGCAAGAGGGAGGGGATATGGGGATATATGTATATGTATAGCTGATTCACTTTGTTATACTGCAGAAACTAACACAACATTGTAAAGCAATTATACGCCAATAAAGATGTTAAAAAAATAGATTGAGAACATTTAGAAACTCTCTTAAGTACTATTAGATTAAGTATCAACAGGTCACAGGAGACAAGAGCAGCAACCATAGATCTAAATAATAAGAACACATTCCAGCAAAACATAAAATGGGAAATATAATCGTACCTTGCGGCTATTGGTGAGAAACAGGTTACGAGCTGAAGCTTTCTGCTTGTTGGCCTAAAATAGTTAAAAACAATACTTCATTTAGGATTCTTTTTTGAAATAAGATTGTGTAGACTGGCACCGTACTTTACTGATCTCCTCAAAGATTAAAAAATAAAATGCCAAACCAAGCGTAGTCAAAATACATTACTTCTTTCAATTAAAATAAAATACATTACTTCTAAGAGTCACCCAAATGTACCAACTCAGAACAACACATAAAGCTCCTAAAGCCTCATTAAAAAAAATAAACTGGTGTTGTATCTGCCTTAAATTGAGTCTTCTGTATCCTTCTGGAAAGAATTTAAGCTATATTTAAGGCTTGAAGTGAACTAGGAAAATGTAACAACATACCCTAATCCTAGCACCACCCTGATTAGAACACTGCTTTCTAGGGTCAATATGCAAAGAAGCTGAGACAGCAGGGCACTCAGATACAAAAATTATTAGGAGAAAGGTAAACTAGCTTCTTAGTTTGTGATTCTAGCCCTACCTCCAGCCAAGGCAAACCCACTGCCACTATTACTTAATTTCTACCACCACTTGACCTCATCTTCTTCAACAAAAATTCCGAGGCAGACCTAACACAAGATGACTCAGCAGCCCACAACCAAGTCTCAAGCTGCTTATTATGTCTACCACTTCACTTAAAAAAAACTAGCTTCAATAAAGAAACCTGATTTTAACCATGATGGTCCATTTATTTGATGTGGGAAAGAAGAGGCAGAGCTGAGTGGCTCTCTGACTATTAAAGAGATCTCCCCCAGACTGTAAAGAAACAATGGGTGCGAAGTTATACAAAGGGCCTGAAAGCCATTTCTATAATAATCCCACCTCAGACTGTCTGATTAAGGGAATTTTTAGGGCTTTTAACAAAAACTTTCTCTAATTCTAAAGCAACTATTGCCACTTTAAAGATAAAAATCTCAAATATTCCCACTGAATTCCTTATCATCAGAGGGCATCATCTGAAGCCTCTTCACCAAGTATGAAACAAGTTTTTCTGTAACTTTTCCCATCACGAATGTTCATACAAAGTCAACAGGCACATGAAAAGGTGCTCAACATCACTAATTATCACAGAAATTCAGTCAAAACAAAAATGAGATATCACCTCACACCTGTCAGAATGGCTACCATCAAGAGGACCACAAATAAATGTTGGAGAGGATATGGAGAAAGGGAACCCTAGCACACTGCTGGTGGGAATGTAAATTGGTACAGCCACTATGGAAAACAGTATGGAGGGCCCTCAAAAAACTAAAAATAGAACTACCATATCATCCAGCAATTCCACCCCTGGGTATACATCCAAAGAAAACGAAAACACTAAGTCAAAAAGATACATGCACCCCAATGCTCATAGTAGCACTATTTACAATAGCCAAGATATGGAAGCAACCTAAGTGTCCAACAACAGATGAATGAATAAAGAAGATGTGATACATATACACACACACCCCGGAATATTACTCAGCCATAAAAAAGAATGAAATTCTGCCATTTGCAACAACATGGATGGACCTAGAGGGTATTATGCTTAGTGAAATAAGTCAGAGAAAGACAAATACTGTATGTTATCACTTACATGTAGAATATAAGAAATAAAACAAACAAATGAATATAACAAACCAGAAACAGTCTCATAGATATAGAGAACAAACGAGTGGTTGCTAGTGGGAAGGGGGAAGAGAGGGAACAAGATAGAGGTATGGGATTAACAGGTACAAACTACTATGTATAAAAAATAAATAAGCAACAAGGATATATTGTATAGCACAGAGAACTTAGCCAATATTTTATAATAACTTTAAATGGAGTATAATGTATAAAAATTTTGAATCACTATGCTGTACACCTAACATTATAAATCAACTATATCTCAATTAAAAAAAAAGAATGCTCAAACACATACTCTCTCTCCAGAAATATTTATTAATTGCTATGGAGGGAGGGGACGTCATTGCACAGTACAGAGGCACCATCATACTAAGGGATCAAAGCTAATATCACAATATAGGGACAGATGTGTCAAGTGCCTCCTGATGAGATATGTCAAGAACATATCACTCTCTAGTAATATTGCCAAAAATGCATAATTCAAATCTAATCCCAAGGAAACATCACACAAACCCAAATTCAAAAATATTCTACAAAATGATATACTCTTCAAAATAACAATGTCAGGAAAGATGAAGGCTAAGGAATTGTTTCAGAATAAAGGAGATTAATGAGACATGACAATTAAATGCAACATGTAGTCCTAGATTGATTCAGGGGTGGGGAAAGTGCCATAAAGGACATTATTGAAACAAGTGATGAAATATGAAAACCTATGGGTCAGATAATAATTTTTAATACTGCACTGTGGTTATGCACTAGATGATTTCCTTTTTCTTCGGAAACACACAATTATTAGGAGTAAATTTAGCACAAAATCTCAAACTAACCCTTAAAATGAGTGAGAAAAAAAGTATGCATTTATATGGCAAAAGCAAATGAGGCAAACAGGTGCTAAATACGAGTAAAAGATACATGGCAGTTCCTTGCATTATTCTTGCCATATTTTTTCTTTTTTTAAATTTTTAATTAATTTATCTATTTTTTGGCTGCGTTGGGTCTTTGTTGCTGTGCGCGGGCTTTCTCTAGTTGGATCATATGGTAGTTCTATTTTTAGTTTTCTGAGGGACCTCCATACCAATTTACATTCCCACCAACAGTGTGCTAGGGTTCCTTCTTCCCCACATCCTCTCCAACATTTGTTATTTGTGGTCCTTCTCATTAACAGCCATTCTGACAGGTGTGAGGTGATATCTCATTTTTGTTTTGATTTGCATTTCTCTGATGATTAGCAATGTTGAGTATCTTTTCATGTACCTGTTAACCATCTACATGTCTTCTTTGGAAAAGTGTGTATTCAAGTCTTCTGGCCATTTTCTGATTAGGTTGCTTTTTTGATACTGAGTTGTATGAGCTGTTTATATATTTTGGATATTAATCCTTTGCCAGTCATACCATTTGCAAATATCTTCTCTCATTCTATACATTATCTTTTTGTTCTGTCAATGGTTTTCCTTGCTGGGCAAAACCTTTTACATTTAACTAGGTCCCATTTGTTTACTTTTGCTTTTATTTCTTCTTTTGCCTCAAGAGACAGATCCAAAGAAATACTGCTACAATTTATGTCAAAGGTTGTTCTGCCTATGTTTTCTTCCAGGAGTTTCATGGTTTCAGATCTTATCAGATCTTCTCAGGTCTTTAATCCAGTTTGAGTTTATTTTTGTATAAGGTGTGAGGAAACTGAACTAACTTTAGAGTTATGGAAAACATGCAAAAAATAGTAGAGTTCCCTTACTACTCCCCACCCCCGCTTTCCCTAATTTTAGCAACTTATATAACCATAGTGCAATTATTAAGAAAGGAAATTAACTGCCCTCTAGAGCCCATGAGCCACAACTACTGAAGCCCGTGAGCCACATCTACTGAAGCCCGCACGCCACAACTACTGAAGCCCATGTGCCTAGAGCCCATGCTCTGCCACAAGAGAATCTACCGCAATGAGAAGCCCACGCACTGCAACAAAGAGTAGCCCCCACTCACCACAACTAAAGAAAGCCCATGCAGCAACGAAGAGCCAATGCAGCCAAAAATAAATAAATTAATTAATTAAATAAAGTTCCCTTTAAAAAATAATAAATAAATAAAAAGTGATGCTTCTCAACACTTACGAATTTAAAAAAAAAAAAAAAAAAAGCAAGGAAATTAACACCAGTAAAGTATTAACCAAATTATATATAGGTCTTATTTGAATGTCAACAACTTTTCCACTATCCTTTCACTGTTCCAGGATCCTACGCAGGATCTCACAATGCGTTCATTTAGTTGTTCTTCTCCTTAATCTCTTCCTGTATGTAACACTTCCTCAGTCCTTCTCTTTCATGTCCTTGACACTTTTGAAAAGCACCAATCAGTTATTCTGTAAAGTGTCCCAAAATGTGTGGTTTTCCGGTTTTTCCTCATGATGGGAATGACATCGTTTACTATGGCAAGAGTACCAGAGAAATGATGTTTTGATGATGTGCTCCTCTCAGTGCATCACATCAAGGAGTTCATGATATCAAAATTTATATTACTAGTGATGTTTACTTTGATCATTTGGTTAAGGTTCACTCTGCCAGTTTTGAAGCTATGCAACTTCTGCTTCTCCTTTAACTTTTGCCCTCTAATTTTAGCATTCATAAATGTAGTCTGCAACAATTATTACTGTGGTGTTTGCATAAGGATAATTTTATTTCCTTCTTTCCTTCTACACTTACTAACTGGAATTCCTACTGAAAGGAAGAGTTGTTCCTTCTTCACTTTGTCTATTCAAGTATTTACTTATAACAGGATGGACTGACAAATATTTCTTTTATTCTATGGCTCAAAATCCAGTATTATTCTTTTTTGTTGCTCAAATTATTCTAACTTTGGCCATGAAGCGCTCCTTCAGGTTGGCTCCTGTGTTCTTTTGAGAAGCCCCACCTCCCCCCGATCTTTCTTCAGAACTTCTTTACTTTCTGGCACCACTTAAAAATGTTTTTCATTTTGTCTTTGGCTGCGCTGCACGGCTTGCGGGATCTTAGTTCCCTGACCAGGGATTGAACCCGGGCCCCGGCAGTGAAAGCAACAAGTCCTAACCACTGGACCGCCAGAAAATTCCCTAAGGTTCATTCTGTATTTTCCCTGCTGAGTTCTGGAATAAGGTACTTCTTCAAGGAGCCTTGGTTCCTCTTATTAGAGAATAAAAGTTGTTTAGAAATCAAGACCCAGGGACTTCCCTGGTGGCGCAGTGGATAAAAATCCGCCTGCCAATGCAGGGGACATAGGTTCGATCCCTGGTCTGGGGAAGATGCCACATGCCACAGAGCAACTAAACCCGTGCGCCACAACTACTGAAACCCGCGCACCTAGAGCCCGTGCTCCGCGACAAGAGAAGCCACTGCAATGAGAAGCCCGCGCACCGCGACGAAGAGTAGCCCCCGCTCTCCACAACTAGAGAAAGCCCGCTCGCAGCAACGAAGATGCAACACAACCAAAAATAAATAAATAAGTAAGTAAGTGAGTAAGAAATCAAGACCTGGTTGCTAGGTATCTTCGTTGTTACTGGGGTGTCACTGTTTCTAGGCCCTCTCAGCAAACAGAACCAGAAAAAATATACATATGCATGCTAATCCATGCATACACACCCAAGTATATTTCAGTTATCTATCTGTATGTGTGTATATATATATAAAACCATGAATTTATACTGATACCTCTGATCCCAGTCAAACTTCATGGGCTTCATTTTAGCTTTCCCCTTCTCCTTACTTATTAACTTCTTTCTCCAGCAGTGAGAAACTGGCTCATCTACAATATATTTACTTATTTGTTCAATCCTAGTATACACATAAAGTAGTTTCAAAATTGCTAACCTATTCATTGCCCTATGAGAAGCACTTTTACTATGTCAATCATGGCATTTACGCATAGTTCCATCAGTCTTTAGCCTTACATATCCAATCAAAATAACGTTCTCCTCAGTTACTTAGATGAGTTTTCTTCCCCACTCCCTGCAACTTGATCATGTTACTCATTTCTAATACAGTTAAGTTCATTTGTTCCTACTTTTATTCCATTTTGACCACACATCCCCCCAACCTCCCTCTCCACCCACATCCTGGTTGGTTTAATATTGGAGGTATATCAGAAATCTGTGAAACATTACTATGGTTCTAAAAGTCAGCCTTATACAAAATATACTCAAAGACTCCTTCCTTCTCATCCTTGCTACCCTGTTCCCATTCCTTCCCTCCTTTCTACCCTTTCCCCACTTGCCCTCTATAAGGAATCAATCACTTTAATTGCTGGTTCATCCTTCTTGAATTTCTTTTAAACGAATGAGCAGATATTTGTGTATTTTCTTGTATTCCCTCTATTCTTACATGAAGGGTATACTTACTTTTTTGTGTTTTGCCTCTTTCACTTAACTATATGTCCTCGAAATTACTTCATATCAGTTCAGGGAGGTCTTCCTCGTTCTTTATTTTTAACAGCAGTATAATAATCCACTGGACAGATCTACCATCGTTTAATTCAAGCCCCATATATGAACATTTAGATTGTTTCTGTTATTTTGCAATTACACATAATGCTACAATGAATAACCTTGTTTACATGTATTTTTTTATGGTTGCTTTAGCTTTAAGGTAGATTCCTAGAACTGGTAGTGCTGATTTTAAAGGTAAGTGCATCTGTAGATGGCTAGGTATTGCCAACTTTCCCTGCAACACAGCCCTAATTTGTATTCCTATCAGTAATGTATGAGAGCACCTGCTTCCCCACAGGCTCCTTAACAGAATGTGTTGTCATATTTTTAAATTTTTGCCAGTGTGATAGGTGACAAATGGTGTCTAAGTGTTATTTTAATTTGTACTACCCCAATTATGAAAGACTTTGAACCTTTTTAATATGTTTGAGAGCCATTTTTGTATCTTTCTTTGCTAATTGTCTATTCTTGACATTTTCCCATTTGTCTACTGAATCTGTGGTCATTTGTCCCTCTATTTTTTTTTTAATATTTATTTATTTTGGCTGCACTGGGTCTCAGTTGCGGCACGCAGGATCTTCGTTGTGGCATGTTTAGTTGTGGCATGTGGGGTCTTTAGTTGCGGCATGTGGGCTTCTTAGTTGCGGCATGTGAACTCTTAGTTGTGGCATGCATGTGGGATCTAGTTCCCCGACCAGGGATCGAATCCGAGTCCCCTGCATTGGGAGCACAGAGTCTTACCCACTGGACCACCAGGGAAGTCCCTGTTCCTCAATTTTTAACAGTTCTTTCTATATTATTAGAGGTAACAGCCCTTTGACTGTAGTATTCAATGTAAATAATGGGGACTTCCCTGGTGGCGCAGTGGTTAAGAATATGCCTGCCAATGCAGGGGACATGGGTTCAAGCCCTGGTCCGGGAAGATCCCACATGCAGCGGAGCAACTAAGCCTGTGTGCCACAACTACTGAAGCCCGCGCGCCTAGACCCCGTGCTCCGCAAAACGAGAAGCCACTGCAATGAGAGGCCCACACACCGCGACAAAGAGTAGCCCCCGCTTGCCGCAACTAGAGAAAGCCCGCATGCAGCAGCAAAGACCCAACACAGCCAAAATTGAATTTAAAAAATAAAAAATTTTTAAAAATAAAAAAATAATATCTCCTAGTTTGTCAGTTGTCTTTTGTCATGCAAAAAATTATTTTTATGTGGCCAAATTTAAGAGAATTTTCTTTTATTACCTCTGGATGTTGAATCATAGTTAGAAACTCTTTTCCTACACAAACATTAGATAGAAATGCAGTTGTTTTATTCTAATATTTGTATGATTTCTTTTTTTTACATTGAGATGCCAAATCCATTTGGAGTATATGTGTGAGATACAGACCTGATTTTACCTTTTTCAAAATGGCTATCTAGTTGTCCCAACACCATTTATTAAAGGTACTACTGGTCTATCTGCCTGTTCATGTGTCAGTACCACACTGTTCTAACTGTAGAGATTTTATAGTATGTTTTAATGTTTGGGAAGGCTTTTTTTACTGTTTCCCTAGCAATTCTCGCATATTGACTTTTTCCACATTGAGTTTAGAATCATCTTCTTTAATTCATAAAATATCCTGTTCATATGTCTATTAAGATTGCACTCAATTTATAATGAAGCAATTAACTGGGTAAAATGCAAACCACTGGTGAATCTAAGTAAAGAGTATAAGGGGACTTCCTTGGTGGTCCAGTGGTTAAGAACTGGTCTTGCAACGCAGGGGACGCTGGTACGATCCCTGGTCGGGGAACTAAGATACCACATGCCTCGGGGCAACTAAGCCCACACGCCACAACTAGAGAGCCCGCGTGCAGCAACTACAGAGCCCATGTGCTCTGGAGCCCGCACGCCACAACTAGAGAGAAGCCTGCGCACCACAACAAAGATCCCGCGTGCTGCAACTAAGACCCGACACAGCCATAAATAAATAAATAAACAAATAAATAAATAAATAGGGTATACAGACATTATTCCTGCAACTTTTAAGTTTGAAATTAGTATATCAAAATAAAACATTCAAGCAAATTAAAAGAGCAAAATGAATGCTTATACATGTTTTTCCTAAATCATTCACATTTTCTTCTAATACCTGTGATTATTCAGTAACATCCAAATGTTTATAAAGTGTAAGAAACACATGTCCATCATTTTAATTTCCTGCATTATGACCTATCAATTTGCTGTCAAATCTCTATTTCTTTATGTAAGAAAACTGCATTCCTCAAAGAGGTTTCCCTCCATTTTTTTGGCCAAGGAGCATAACACAACAATTATCTCATGTATTTTGATCAAATTCTAGAAAATCAGTTAACTGAAGAGAGTACTATTCAGGATTTTCCTAATTCCAAAAGATTAGTTTTCTTTCTGAACCCTGTGAAAGTATCTCGCTCTCACAGCTTCTCTTTGGAGGGCAGGCAGAGAAAACATTCTATCTGGAGGCACTCACTTACCTTTGGTAGTTCCTTTTTCACAATGCTGAGCCATACTTTCCTGCGACGAGCATTGAGCTGCTCAATGGATAAGTGCTTCTTCTTGGTGCCAGGAGGAGGTGCATCATGAGAGAACTTGGCAAAGACTTTGGTCTGGTGGTGGTGGCGACGAGGGGATTCTTCAGAGGAAAGTTCTTCATCTCTTCGCCTTTTCTTCTTCACTTTTTTCAACTTAGCTGCAAAGGAGACAGACTCTCAGAAGGTTTCATTTCTTCCCTTCCACAGGAGAAAGTCACAAAACAACCTCATCACTTTAAGAAAAATCAAGGTTCTTTTCTCATTCCACTGAGACTGGCAATGTTTTTCCTTTTATCTATTCAGGTCCATGAATATTCCACAAAGAAGCTAACACTACCTCAAAGAAGAACACTGGATACTTCCTCTGTTTACATGAAAGAGAAATAGGAGAGAACCTAAGAACTGTATTTCTTTTGAACCCAACAATAGGAAAGGAGGCTTATGAAGTATCATGAGCTCAAGTCATGATCAGAGGAAGGAAACTTTTCTACTTGGTAGCAATGTAAGTTGACTAAAGAAAAATAACAGAGAAAGAAAAAAAATGCATTAACTGATATGACACTAAGACCTGTGAAAAGAAAACTGCACATGAAACAAAAATCTAGTTTGAGAGGGAGGGTGGAAGGATGAGAAAATACTGAGATAAACAAGGAGGATGTGGACGAAATAAGGGAAGAAGGCTGAAAAGAGTGTTTCTGTACAGAGTTCATGCCTTTAGGGGAATAAAATCTGCCTAGTACAGATAGTCTAAAACTTTCCTTTCCTATTTCCTTCCTGATTTCCAGCTGCTTGGAACTCAGAGAGGAAAAGACGTTTCCTGGCAAACATGCAAACAAGCACTACAGAAGATCATCAGGAGGTGTCTGTTTTAAATCACTACATACAGCAACAATTATAACTTATTCCAAATACTTCAGGTGACTCTTCATACTTCCCTGTGTATAACTAACTTCTTCCTGTCCCAGAACATTTTCAATATTTGGAGAGTATGTAGAAGAAAAAAAGAAATAACCTAATTGGCTTAAATCTCTGGCAAAGAATCTATAGTTCTCATGTCTTTATAATTCTAGAAAAGATCATAAACCAAATACAAAATAAATTTAATACTATTTACAACTAGTAATTGGATAAGGGAGACTTGGGTTTTTCAGATAAAGCAAATTTCTACTACATAGATTATGTTCAAAGCCCAAACATACCTGGAACTAAGAATGAGTAAAGGTAGAAGGCAGGTCAATATGCTCACCTTTAAGTTTCTTTTCTTCCTTGAATTTCTTTTTTTTGGGTCCAAGAAGGTGCCGTTGTTGCTCATAGAAAGGGTCATATGTGGAGAGCAGGCCTGCACTGTAGTATTGGTATTGCTGCAACTGAAGCAGGCAAAGACAGTGATGTTTAGAAGGGCCTGTCTTTCCTACAGCACAGCCTTCAAATTATCTTTACTAAAGAAAGCTGATCCAGAGAAAAACCATAGTTCCTACATACAGTATTCTTCCCACAAAGAGACCAATAAACGTTTAATACATCAAAGTGAATTATTTCCTTAACTTCAGAACAAAATGGGTTCATTGGCTATGCACATGGAAAGTTGTTGAAAATAACTTAAAAAAACAAAAAAACAAAAAAAAACCCTTCATGATTCTGATTCTCCACCAGAATATTTACTTTGTCCTGACACATATTTGTCATTGCAGAAAGGTCTCCTCTTCAATTCATCGACAAGAAATAAACCATACTTCTACTACCAATAGGTCCCCAGATTTACTAAGGTTTCTAATGCCTGCTTTCCCAGCTCTTAGTCTTATATTTAGTTTGAATAGTCCCCAGCCATCACAATTCTTCAATCTTTGAAGTCTTCTCTCTTCATTTCCCACTAAGAGCCTGACAATATTATACATAGTGTCTTTGTCACCAGAATTCTAACACATGAATAATCTTATTTTTTTCTGTCCAGAGAGTAATTAATCTTTTCAAACATTTCATTCAAATTGACCTCCAAAGCTCAAATTTTGTCTGACTTATTACTAACGGGTAAATACGAAGATAAATAAAATTAGGTAGTCCACTGCAGAATCTCTTTCCTGAATTATAGGCAAATGAGTTGTTCAAAGACTGAAACTAGGATAGAAGAGTGACATGGAGAACTATTACAAGGTCCTCTGTTAAAGCATTCATACAGCTGTAAACTTAAAATCTGTGGACTTTCCCACGTGTCTTTTACTTCAATTTAAAAAAGACCAAGTATTTTGAGCACCAACTGCCTTAGCACTGTACTTTAAAAAGGAACTCCTTGTCTAAGTCAAAAGTCATACATCTTCATACATCTTACTATTTATTACTTCTACAGGTTTATAACTTTTAGCATATTATTCAAAGCTTTCTGAACTAACTTTGGACCTTAACTAATTGCTGGAAAGTTTTAGGTCTTCAAATATTCTATTGCTCATTATGTACAAAGTGCTACTACACTCCTGACAAAAATCAGAAGGCGTTTGTAACAGCATTCAAATAGTTGCCACATAAAACTATCATCAATCTAATGTTAGTATGTGAAGAAAGGGAGTTTTTCCAAGATAGGAACACTTCCAAAGAACAACTGCATTAAAAAGCAACCACAAGAATTTTAAATGGTACAGCTGCTTTGGAAAACAGCCTGACAGTTCCCCCAAAGGGTAAGCATAGTGTTATCATATGACCCAGCAATTCTTTTCCTTGGTATAAACCCAAGAGAAATAAAAATACATGTCCACACCGAAAATCTGCACACAAATCTTCAGGGCAGCATTATTCATAAGAGCCAAAAAGTGAAATAAGTCACTATTCATAGTTACAATCCTAAAACCCAAAAAGTAGAAGCAATCCAATTAGTTCATCAAATGATGCATGGATAAATAAAATGCACTATGTCCATACAATGGAATATTATTTGGTAATAAAAAGGAATGAGGTACTAATACATGCTACAATATGAATGAACCCTGAAAACCTTATGCTAAGTGAGAGAAGCTGGACACATGTTGTTCCATTTGTATGAAATGTCTAGAATAGGCACATTTATAGAGACAAATGGTGGACTGATGGCTGTCTGCGGCTGAGGGGAATAAAGAGAATGAGGCGGGGAGTTCCCCGGTGGCCTAGTGGTTAGGATTCCAGACGTTCACTGCTATGGCCCGGGTTCGATCTCTGGTAGGGGAACTGAGATCCTGCAAGCTACACAGCAAAAAATTTTAAAATGCAAAACAATTTAAAAAAAAAAAAAAAAAAGAAAGAATGAGGGGCAAGAGCTAAGGGAAATGAGATTTCTTTCTGGGGTGAGAAAATGTTCTGAAATTAGAAAGTGATGACAGTTACAAACTCTATGAATATACTAAGACCAACTGAACTGTGTACATTAAAAGGCTGAAATTTTTGGTATGTGAAGTATATTTCAATTATCAGAACAACTACAACCACCATCTAAATGTAAAGTTAAAATGATGTATTTTCAATTAATATAAACCAGAGGGTAAATACTCAGCAAGAAAATCTGAGATTTCTCCTGAAACCCTTACCTCCTTGTCTTTACTATACTTATTCTGGTGAAGTTTCTTATATTTGTGCAGTCGCAACATATTATGAAGTTCTTCTCTGCTGAGATTGAGTTCTTCTTCTTCTTCTTCTTCATCATTGTCTTCACTCTGAGAATCTGCCTCACTGGATTCATCACTTAGCAGAATGCTCTGAAAAAGGGAGGAAATGGAAATGGAACCTCTGATATGAAGCAATTCCTTTTATAATCCAAGGGTTTTTTCCAGATCCCAAAACAATGACAAAAACAGCTGGAGGATAGTCATTCCAGTTTCCCTTATACTATTCTTTACCAATTCAACTAAAAAACAAAAAGATACCAATTAAACCTAGTAGTCATGAATTAAAGAGCGCCAAAACATGAGAAATGCTATCAACAGCAACAAGGCTAAATTTCACTTAGTACATATGCTACACATAAGATAATTTAAATAAATGTCAAATACCAAGGCAAAAAACTAAACAAAACCTAAAAAACTACTATAGGGCATAAAGGTATAATATAGAAAGCAAGCTGTGATGCCTAATAAAGGGGAAACAACCCCAAAATCCATTAACTGATGAATGGATAAACAAAATGTGGTACTATCCAGATAACGAAGAATTATTCAGCCATTAAAATGAAGGAAGTAGTACTGACATGTGCCACAACACACAACATGAATGAACCTTGAAAACATCATGCTAAGTAAAAGAAGCCAGACATAAAAGGCCACATTTTATGTTTCCATTTATATGAAATGTCCAGGATAGGCAAATCCACAGAGACAGAAAACAGGTTAGTGGCTCCCAAGGGCTGGGGAAAGTAGAGAAAGGGTGACTGTTAATGAGCAGAGTTTCTTCCTGGAGTGTTGAAAATGTTCTGGAATTAGATAGTGGTAATGGCTGTATTAACTTTATGAAAGTGCTAAAAATTATTAAATTATACACACTTTAAAAGGGCAGATTTTATGGCATGTGAATTACATCTCAATTTTTAAAAATGTGATGGCCAAGCATAAGGTTACTGCATTCCCAACAGTTTAAAACCTTATTGATGTGAAGCTAATCAGGCCTTTTCCACATGAGCCTTTTCAGGCCTTTTCCACATGAGCCTTTTAAAGGGGCTGGTGATAAAAATAAAAGACTACCTTTAAATTACTTTGAGCTCTTCATAAAAAAAGTATAAAATAGAGAAATAATTAGTTTCAATAAAAGAAATGCTATCCTTAATTCAGTCTAGCTAATGACAGTAATCTTGTAAGAGTATAAATGAGATTGTCACTGCCTTGCTAACAAACACTCTAATTGCTTAGCACTGTAACAAGAGTTAAAATACAAATTCCGTAACATAGTGTACAAGGCCCAATGTGATCAGCTAATAACCTCAGTTTCTACTATCCTCTCATTTACTGTGCTCCAGCTATACCAACCTCCTTTCTTCCCCAAACATACCAAGTTGCTCCCTTTCTCAGGACTTCTACCATCGTTCCTTCTGATTGAAATGCTCTTATCTTAAACCTTCGCATAGTTCCTTCTGATCATTCAGCAATCAGTTGAAATGTTACCTCTTTAAAGAAACTGTATTTATTTATTTACAGGCTTACTCACTGCCTCCCTGCATTAGAGTGTAAGCTCCTCAGGGCAGGAACCCTATCTATCTACAACAGTATCTCCCAAGGCAGTATGTGCCAATCAACATCTGTTGAATGAATGAACTACTCAGTGACTAATAAAACAAATAGATTAATAATCCTGATTACAAGCCAGTGAGAGCAAGGATCTTATCTGATATATTTCTGTACTCCCTTGCTCAGTATAGGGCTTCATTCCCAAAAATGTTTGCTAAAATGAACTTCGTTGAGTCCTCTAGATTTTTCTCTATAATCTCTTGAAAAACCACACCCAGAATAAAAGACTCATGTCTAGGAAAATCTCTGCCAATGTGCCATAATTAGTCAGTAACTTATCCTTCTATTTGTAATTTTAGTAGGTTATTTGAATTATAAACATTCTGCCTTATCTCTTACCTTTAGCCACTTTCTGCTTTTCTTCAACTTAGAGAAGTTATATAAATTCCCTTTGTCAGATTTTGTTTCTGTGTAAAGAAACATAAAGAATAAAAAAATGAAAGGACACCTGCCCCAAAAGAACTGATAGTCCAAAGAGGGATTTCACACCACACTGACCTGACTGTAGAACTCCATTCAATGAGTATGTGTTTAATATTCCAGAACTACTTGCTCCAGAAGTCTCACCAAGCAATGAATTTGGAGGTTCTTCCTTAACTTGTATCAAGGGATCCCCAGATTGGGGTAATAAAGGATTATTGTCATCCAGTCCATCTTCACTTTCATCACTATAAATTGAAGAATGGTGAATCCACAATAACAGCTGACCCAGCAAAATATTATAATTTATGGTTAGTAGACTGAACACTTTACAGAAGAAATTGATCCTTTGATTAAGCTGACTGTATTTTATTTGACAGAAAGAAGGAAAAAAAAAAATCAAACATCCCAAAACCCATAAGATACTTAAACCATAAAATCTACAGGAATAATGGAAATCAGAAATGTGGGGAAACGTTATATTGGGAAGATGGAATACCATACCTAGAAATATTCCTGTTGAAGATGGCTGATGTTTGTCGCAGGAAATGGTCCAACCGGAGGGCCCTCTCCAGGTACTGAAGATAGAGGGGCTTTGCCAGCTCAGTGAAGCCGCCATCGTCCCCGGCACCCAACTCCGAGGCCATAGAACAAATCTGTCTTCATGCACAAGGGTTTCCGACTGCACGGCTGCAGAATGGAGATGAGTAGTGAAAGATGAAATGCTATTCATTCTCCCTTTATTTTGCCTGCTTGCTATCAATGTGAAGAGAAATCAGACCTTCTAGACACAAGAAGAGAATACACCAGTCTATAGAAAGACCATGATAAAGCTCTTGTTAGGCACTGCCTCCTAATGCAAATGCAGAAGTTAAAAGGATGAGAAAAACACCAAACTATAGAAATACTGTCACCTGTCACAATGAAAATTCATGATACTTTTTTGAAGCAGTGCCTTAAAATTTATACTCAATTCTCTTTCATCTTACAATTAATAATTACTCACAACTATCCAAATCTGTACCACAAGTTCACTGCTGTACACCTCATAGAGGAGCACATGTTCTCAGCATCACCCTTCAAAACAGCTGCTCCCTTTTTCACTTTGTATTTACATTCATACATGTGTGAGGTAGTCCACTTACAAGGGAATAGATATACTGGCAGAGTATTTTACAATCCCTTATAAACATGTCATAAAGTAAAAAGATTTAGAGATGATTCAGAAAACTGGAGCAAAGAAAATAAAAGTGAGGGTGAGAAACCTGAGCATTCTCTTTGCTACCTTATGTTGTTAAGGACAATGTTAGACTCAAAACGTCTTCACTAGAGAATCAATCAGTGTAACAACCTTCCCCCCAACTGTCTTTCATGTAACATCTTCTACCTTATAACTAGTTATTTTTAAAGAGTTAAGGGGTTGAGCCAAGATTAAATAATGGGACAACACAGAGCAATTAGCCCACCATCTGACATACAGTGAGTACTCAATAAATAGTAAATTACTTGTAAAAGTTCATAATCTAATAAATTAAGGTATAATCTTTAAAGGAAACCAGAACATCTTTATCTTGAGTTGTCTTCTCTTTTTATTACAGATTTTTTAAATTTCCTAATACAATCTTTCTCCTTAAGAGAATATTAAAAATTCTCTCCCAATTGAGCCACAGATTCAACATAATCCCTATTAAAACCCTAGCAGGCTTTTCTTTTTTTTCCCCCAGAAATTGACAAGCTGATTATTAAATTTATATGGACACACAAAAGAATTAGAATAGTCAAAATAATTTTGAAAAAGTACAGGGCTTACTCACTTATACTTTCTGATTTTAAATATATCATAAAGCTACAGTCACCAGGACAGTGTGGTATTGGCATAAGGATAACCACATAGACCAATGAAAAAGAGCTGAAAAATCCAGAAATAAACCCTTACATTTATGGTCAATTAATTTTCAATGAAGGTGCCAAGGCAATTTCAATGGGGGAAAGGACAGTCTTCAACAAATTGTGCTGGACAACTGAATATATAACACATATAAAAGTTGACTTTAAACCATTACCTCATACCATGCACAAAAATTAACTCAAAATGGATCAGAGACCCAGGTGTAAAACCCCAAAATATAAAACTTCTACAAGAAAAAAAAAAATCCTCATGACTTTAGATATGTCTTTAGAACTCTTACAACTCAGTAAGAAGATAACTCAACTAAAAAATGGGAAAAAGACTTTGAACAGACATTTTACCAAAGAAGATATACAAATGGCTTAACAGGCACATGGAGATGCTCAACATCAAAAATTGCAAATTAAAATTACAGAGGGATACCACTTTATACCCACTAGAACAGCTACAGTAAAAAGACAATAACAATTGTTGGGGAAGATGTGGAACTGAAACCCTCATACATTGCTGATGAAAATGTAAAATATTATAGCCACTATAGAAAAGTTTGGCAGTTGCTTGAAAATTTGAATATAGTTACCATATGACCTAGCACTTCCTCTCCTAGTTATCTATTCAAGAGAAATAAAAACACATGTCCACCACTCAAAGCCTTTTATGTGAATGTTCACAGCAATTATTATTCATAATAGTCAAAAAGTGAAATAATCTAAATGTCCATCAAATGGTGAATGGATAAACAAAATGTGGTATGTCTGGACAACAGAATACTATTCAGCAATAAAAAGGAATAAACAATTGATACATGCAATAACATGAACGAACCTCAAAATTTTATGTTAAGTAAAAGAAGCCAGACACAAAAGACCACATACTGTAGAATTCCATTTATATGAAATACCCAGAAAAGGAAATCTATAGAGACAAAAAGTAGATCAGTGGTTCACTGGGGGTACAAAGGGGGAGTAACTACCAATGGATACTAGAGATCTTTTTTAGGGGAGGTAGAAATGTAAATCCACATTGTGGTGATGTTTGCACAATTTTGTAATTTTGCTAAAAATCACTGAATTGTACATTTAAATGAGGTAAATTTCATGGTATATAAAATATCAATCTTGGGAACAGTTAAAGAAAAAAGAAGGTTAAAAAATACTTTAGGGCTTCCCTGGTGGTGCAGTGGTTGAGAATCCGCCTGCCAATGCAGGGGATATGGGTTCGAGCCCTGGTCCGGGAGGAACCCACATGCAGCTCCATGCGCCACAACTACTGAGCCTGCACTCTAGAGCCCGTGAGCCACAGCTACTGAAGCCCGCGCACCTAGAGGCCGTGTTCCGCAACAAGAGAGGCCACTGCAATGAGAAGCCCACACACTGCAAGGAAGAGTAGCCCCTGCTCGCCGCAACTAAAAAGAAAGCCCGCGCACAGCAATGAAGACCCAACACAGCCAAAACTAACTAAATAAATAAATTTTTAAAAAATACTTTAAATATTTTTTATAAAAGTCTTTATAAAAGACTTTTTAATAAAAGTCTTTTATAAAGGACTTCAATAAATTCTACTTTTCAAAATGAGACCTAACAGGTACCCATTCCAGAAGATATCAAAGAAACTTGGTTTTAAAAATAAAGCAAAACTATCTTAGAGAATACATATAATTCATCTTGATACACATACATGCAAATTAAAGCATATAAAATTGCTGCTTGGAAGACCTAAATAGACATTTCTCCAAAGAAGGCATACAGATGGCCAACAGGAACACGAAAAGATGCTCAACAATGTTAATTATCGGAGAAATGCAAATCAAAACTACAGTGAGGTATCACCTCATACCCATCAGAATGGCCATCATCAAAAAGTCTACAAATAATAAATGCTGGAGGGGGTGTGGAGAAAAGGGAACCCTCCTACACTGTTGGATGGAGGTTCCTTAAAAAACTAAAAATAAAGTTACCATATGATCCAGCAATCCCACTCTTGGGCATATATCCAGAAAAGACAAAAACTCTAATTCGAAAAGATACATGCACCCCAATGTTCATAGTAGCACTATTTATAATAGCCAAGACGTGGAAGCAACAGATGAATGGATAAAGAAGATGCAGTATACATAAACAATGGAATATTATTCAGCCAGAAAAAGAGTGAAATATTGCTATTTGCAGCAACATGGATGGACCTAGAGATTATCATACTAGTGAAGTCAAATAGAGAAAGACAAATATTATATGCCATCACTTATACATGGAATCTAAAAAATAATACAAATGAACTTATTTACAAAACAGAAACAGACTCACAGACATAGAAAACAAACTTATGGTTACCAAAGGGGAAAGGGGGGAGGGGGTAAGTCTGGAGTATGGGATTAACAGATACACACCACTATATTAAAATAGATAAACAACAAGGATTTATTGTGTGTGTGTGTGTGTATGTGTAACTGAACCACTATGCTGTACACCTGAAACTAACACAATATTGTAAATCATCTATAGTTCAATAAAAAAAAAAAGAAAAAAAATTGTTGCTTGGCACCCTCCTAAGATTTTATTACAAAATAACTGATATTATGCTCAGGCTTCCGTGGTGGCGCAGTGGTTAGGAATCCGCCTGCCAACGCAGGGGACACGGGTTCGAGCCCTGGTGCAGGAAGATCCCACATGCCATGGAGCCACTAGGCCCATGTGCCACTACTGAGCCTGTGCTCTAGAGCCTGCGAGCCTCAACTACTGATCTTGCGTGCCACAACTACTGAAGCCCGCGCGCCTAGAGCCCGTGCTCCACAACAAGAGAAGCCACCGCAATGAGAAGCTCGCGCACTGCAACGAAGAGTAGCCCTCGCTTGCCGCAACTAGAGGAAGCCCGCGTGCAACGACAAAGACCCAGTGCAGCCAAAAATAAAAATAATAATAATAAAATAAAATAAATTTATTAAAAAAATTTGATATTATGCTCTGCTTAATTTAGCTGATAATAAAAATGGTCCTAATTAAGGCGGTATGAAGGTATGACTACAAAGAAATACTGGGTGATTCAAAAGGAACTACTTTTTAAAATAATTCCTCAGTATCTGGGCTGCATAATAACATGAAGTCAAAACCAATCTGTCCAGGAAAGATCAGAGTTACTTGTATGGTCTTACAATGCTCAATGTGCCCCCTGTGACACCAAGTACACATCAATCCTATATTCTGATTCTCCCAGAATCACCTTTGTAGCATATCACCATTGATAGTTGAAATAGCAACCATGAAATAGCACTTTCTTATTTCCACAAGGCTAAAGGAGGAGGTGCATGAAGTTCTTGACATATCTCCACAAGAAGAAATCTTATGATGATACCTGGAGAGTCAAGGAATATTTTTAAAGTGTTTGATTAGATTTTTACTGTCGTAAAATATACATAACATAAAATTTACCATTTCAATCATTTGTAAGTAGAAAATTCAGTGGCATTAAGTACATTCATATGTACTCACACACCCAGACTACTGCTTCCTAATTTGGCTTCCCACCTCCAGGTACTTCTCCCTCTGATCCATCTTTGCAGCTACTTCCAGATCAGTATTCCCAAAACATCACTCTGATTATGTTGTTATCCCACAATAGCTTTCCAAAATCCAATGAAGTCTAAATTCCTCAACCTGAGATTCAAAGACCTTTATCATCTGGCTTCAAGCTACTTTTCCAATTTTACTATTTCCCTATACTCAACACAAATTAAGAATACCCTGAAAATGTCTCTTAACTTCCTCTCAGATCCATCCCAATATTCACGTGAAGAGCTCTTTAAAACTCATCCAACCACAGGCTCTTACTGCCATTTCAAAGGATTAATACATGATGTTAGAGCAATTCACCATTGATTGGCCTGGTCCATACCCTGAACTCTGGCTCTTTAATTCTGATTATCCTGCAACTGGACTGGATCACCCTTTAGGTCCCCTGACTAAGCTTGATATCCATGGTAAAGTGTCTGCCTTCAAATCATACTCACATGTATCAGACTTACCTACCTGTATCCATATATGGTCCTGGACTGAACTGCTCTGCACTCTCTAATTACTGCTATGCCTTTATGGATGCTGTCTTGCCCTTATCCTATGAATAACATCTCTGTAAGAAAAGTCTCACCAATCTGAAATGAAATCCTTCAAAGACAAAATGAGATACACTGTTCCAGGAAACACTTTTAGATTATTCTTAGCTAAGACTATTCTCTTCTTTGAACATCTGTATGGTTATTTATGGAAAGCATGGCACTTATATGATCTTACAGTCTATTAACTGTATACACGCACACCTTAGCCCCCTTACTAAACAAACTTACTAAACTATTTGGGCAAAGAGTCCCTATCTCATGAATCTATTTGGTTCTGATATTTACAAGTGACCGTATTAATTTGCTTTTCAAAGCACAGTCTTAAATGTCAAGGCTACAAAACTCTAGTTCTAATGTTACTTTCTGTATAAAGACAATCTGTAGTCAATGACCATAGGTCTCTACTCATATCCTGGACACATGATTTGGGGACAAAAGTTTAAATAAGACAAATCAAAAGATAACAAAAGTCGGGTAACTTAAGCAGAATGTGTTCAATCATTCATTATCCATCCTTGTTGAACAAGAACAGGAGAATGCATGAACTGAGTATCTTTCAGGGAATCCTCCTTAAAATTTGTCTCTCAGGCAAGTCTAGATAAATATGGGGAGGTGAGAGATCAAGGTGTTACTTCTAGACAAGAACCTGAAGGACACCTGCATCAACTGCCAATTCTTAGCTGAGGACAGAATTTCCATCTTCTTCCAAATGAAAAGCCTAACAAAGATACCTACTTGGAGGGAAAGCCATCCTATCTCTCAATAGAGATGAGCTAAGAGGCACTGTTCAAACGGTAGCCTAGTCTAAGAAACTGATTTTAGTTTGGATTTTAATTTTTTTTTAATCTTTTTTTCCTAACAGCAATGGTTAAGAACATGATATATCATGACCACCTAATAAAATACTCAGTCACAATTATGACCATTAAGTATTTGTCCTAAGACCTACACATTTAGACTTTCCAAACTTAACTCTATTTTCACTTCTGATTTCTCTTTATAAATGCTACCCCAAATTGGTTTCATACCAATCATTTAGAGAAGCATTTCCCAAAGTTTGCTTCTCTGAGTACGACCTCAAGATATTAACAAATGACCATGAATATTAAAAATATTAATGCATTGAAGTCAGACTTAAGATTCTTTAGTCTTCAATATGCTAATGTGCTCTTAGTCTCTCTCCAAGAGGAATTCCCAACTTATTTGACCATTCTACGGCAAAATACTCATTGAAATATCTCAGAGAAGACCAGATTGAGAATCACTGAATTAGTCAGATATCTAAAGAGAGTTCAATCATAACTGCCTTTAAGAAGTAATTCCTGGCTTCCCTGGTGGTGCACTGGTTAAGAATCCGCCTGCCGATGCAGGGGACAGGGGTTCGAGCCCTGGTCCAGGAAGATCCCACATGCCGCGGAGCAACTAAACTCGTGCGCCACAACTACTGAGCCTGCGCTCTAGAGCCCGCGAGCCACAACTACTGAGCCCATGTGCCACAACTACTGAGCCTGCACTCTAGAGCCTGTGCTCCGCAACAGGAGAAGCCACCGCAATGAGAAGCCCGCGCACCGCAAGGAAGAGTAGCCCCCACTCTCCACAACTAGAGAAAGCCGGCACACAGCAACAAAGACCCAGTGCAGCCAAAAATAAAAAAAATTAAATAAAAATAAATAAAGTAAAAAAAAAAAGAAGTAATTCCTAAATTTATCAACACTAGCACAGAAAAGGCTGAGTAAAGGTACAGCTCTTGTGAGAACAACTATAGCTTTAAAGCATTTAAAGGACTAAAGACAGTCTGTAGCAGGTTATAGGCTGTAGCTCACATAAAAGGCCAAGTATTAAGGTAACAAAATAACTGGCTTTCCCACCTGCACTCCCCCATAACTCAGGCAATCTGTAACCCAAACCTATTACGACTGAATGTGATTTACTGAATCAGAGCCACAGGCTACACTGATAATTTGCAGAGCTATGACACAAATAGTGTGATCAGGCCAAATAAATAAACTCCATAATATTTTAAAAGACAGAAATAAGACCAAAAAAAGAATGGAGATGCTATTTTCACATGAATATTAAAGCAACATTTCACTCATTCAGCTATTCAATTGCTCAACTCTTAGTGCAGAAAAAGATATTTCCTTCAGAGAATTTAGTCTAATAGGAAATTTAAGGCTCAAACATAAATAACCACAATAAAAAGCACACATGGGAAGTCACTTAAGAGATGTAGAGATAAACTGCCATGGGAGTTCAGGAAAAAAGTATTACTCATGAGTGTCAGACTATGTTTAATGTTAAGTGAGGAATCTGCATTATTTACAAACACCTACAACTCTGAATGAGGAAACAGCAGGTTAGGATATGGATCCTTCTGTATGATCAAATGAACAGAAAATGAGAAGTGTGATGAATACAATCATCTAAAATTTAATGCTTCCAACTCCCCACAAAGAAAAGCCCATGCCTAATTGCTCTACCGGTGAATTTTACCGAACATTTAAAGTAGAATAAATACCAATCCTTCGCAAACTCTTCCAAATAACGGAAAAGGAAACTCTATGACACCAGCATTACCTTGATTTCGAAACCAGGCAAAGACATCAAGAGAAAACTACAGTCAGCCCTCCATATCCACAGATGCAGAGCCCACAGATATGGAGAGCTGACTCTACCATTTTATATAAAGGACTTGAGCTGCCACAAATTTTGGTATCTGCAGGGGGTCCTGGAACCAATTCCCCACGGATACCGAGGGATGACTATACAGACTAATATCCCTTTTAATATAGACACAAAAATCCTCAAAAAAATACAGGTGACCCTTGAACAACATGGGGGTTTGGGGCACTGACCCTCCTTGCAGTTGAAAATCCACATATAACTTTACAGTCAGCCCTCCATATGGACAGTTCCATAACTAAGGTTCCATATCCACAGTTCTGCATTCATGGATTCAACCAACCATAGATGGTGCAGTAAGCAGTTATTGAAAAACAATCCACATATAAGCAGACTCATGCAATTCAAACCCACATTGTTCAAGAGTCAACTGTATTATATGCTGAATGCAACGGCATATAAAAGGAATAATACACCATTACTAAGACAGAATTTATCCTAAGAATGCAAGGTTGGTGTAATATCTGCAAATCAGTCAATGTGCTATACTGCACTAAAGCATAAAACCCACTTGATCATCTCAACAGAAACAGAAAAATGATTTGACAAAATCCAACACCATTCCAAAATAAAAACACTCAATAAACTAGGAACAGAAGGGAACTCCCTTGGGACTTCCCTGATGGTCTAGTGGTTAAGACTCCGCCCTTCCACTGCAGGGGGCACGGGTCTGATCCCTGGTTGGGGAACTAAGATCCCACATGCCACACGGTGCGGCCAAAAAATAAAATTAAAAAAAAAAAAGGAAGAGATCTCCCTCAACCTGATAAAGGACATTTATGAAAAACTCATGGCTAACACCAGACCTAATAGTGAAAGACAGAATGCTATCCCCCTTAAGATCAGGAACAAGACATGGTTGTCTGCTTTCACAACCTCTATTCAAAACTGACTGAAAATTCTAGCCAGGGCAAATAGGAAAAGGAAGGAAGGGAGGGAGGGAGAGAGTGCAGGCACCCAGATTGGAAAGAAAGAAGTAAAACTATCTCTATTTATAGATGACACGATCTTGTACACAGATAGATAATCCTAAGGAATGCACTAAAAAAAAATGATTAGAACTAATAAACAAGCTCAGTAATCTTGTAGGATACAGTATCAATATACAAAAATCAATTATATTTCTATATACTAGTAATGAACAATCTGAAAATGTAATTAAGAAAATAATTCCATTTACAATATCATCAAAAAGAACAAAATACTTAACCAAAGAACTACAAGACATTGTTGAAAGAAATTAAAGAACTAAATAAATAAAGACATCCCATGGGCCATGGATCAAATGATTTAACATTTTTAACATTTCAAAAATATACAGATCAAATGTAATTCCTATCAAAATATCATAATCCAAGCTGCCTTTTTTGCAGAAATAGACAAGCTGATTCTAAAATTCAGGGAGAGACTTCCCTGGTGGCACAGTGGTTGGGAATCCGCCTGCCAGTGCAGGGGACACAGGTTCGAGCCCTGGTCCGGGAAGATCCCACATGCTGTGGAGCAGCTAAGCCCGTGCGCCACAACTGCTGAGCTTGCGCTCTGGAGCCCACAAGGCACAACTACTGAGCCTGAGAGCCACAACTACTGAAGCCCGCGTGCCTGGAGCCCATGCTCCGCAACGGGAGAAGCCACCACAATGAGAAGCCCGCGCACTGCAGCGAGGAGTGGCCCCCGCTCACTGCAACTAAAGGAGGCCCGCACGCAGCAACAAGGACCCAATGCAGCCAAAAATGAATAAATAAATTTTTAAAAAATAAAATAAAATTCAGGGAATTCCCTGGCGGTCCAGTGGTTAAGACTCAGCACTTTCACTGCTGTGACCTGGTTTCTATCCCTGGTCAGGGAGCTAAGATCCTGCAAGCCACGGCATGGCCAAAAGAATAAATAAAAATAAAATAAAATTCATATGGAAATGCAAGGGACCTAGGACAGCCAAAACAATCTTGAAAATGACAAAGTTGGAGGATTCATACTTCTGATTCAAAACTTACTACACGGGGCTTCCCTGGTGGCGCAGTGGTTAAGAATCCGCCTGCCAATGCAGGGGACACGGGTTCAAGCCCTGGTCCAGTAAGATTCCACATGCCATGAAGCAGCTAAGCCCATGCACCACAACTACTGAGCCTGCGCTCTAGAGCCCGCATGCCACAACTACTGAAGCCCACGTGCCTAGAGCCCATGCTCCGCAACAAGAGAAGCCGCCGCAATGAGAAGCCCGCGCGCCGCAACGAAGAATAGCCCCTGCTCACCGCAACTAGAGAAAGCCCGCACGCAGCAACGAAGACCCAACGCAGCCAAAAATAAATAAATTTTTTTAAAAAAAAGAAACAGGTGGAGACAGAACTCACTTAAAAAAAAAAAAACTTACTACACAGCTCTAGTAGGTATTAAGATGTGTGGTGCTGATGTAAGGCTAGAAATATAAATCAGTGGAACAATTGAGAGTCCAGAAATAAACCCTTACATTTATAGTCAACTGATGTCCCACAAGGGTGTCAAGATAATCCAATGGGGAAAGAACAGCCTTTTCAACAAATGGTGCCATGACAACTGTACAGTAACATGCAAAAAGAATGAAGTTGGAACTCTTCCTTACACTACACACAAAAATTAACTCAAAAGAGACCACAGACCTAAATTTAAGAGCAAAAACTATAAAACTCTTAGAAGAAAACATAAGGGTAAATCTTCATGACCTTGGATGAGGTAACGGCTTCTTAAATATACCAATAGCAAAATCAACAAACGGAAGAACAGATAAACTGGACTTAATATCTTTAGTGCTGTAAATGATACTATCAAGAAATTGAAAACTCACAAATAGGAGGAAATATTTGCAAATCATATATCTGATAAGGGACTGATACCCAGAATATATTTTTAAAAGCTCTTAAAACACAGTAACAAAAAGACAAGTAACCCAATTTAAAAATGGGCAAAGGGGACTTCCCTAGCGGTCCAGTGGTTAAGACTTGGCACTTCTACCGCAGGGGACGCGGGTTCAATCCCTGGTCAGGAAACTAAGATCCCACGTGCCACATGGCGCAGCCAAAAATTTTTTTTTAAGAAATGAATTAATTAAGAATGGGCAAAGGATGTGAATAGATATTTCTCCCAAGGGGCTATTTCAATGGCTAATAAGCACATGAAAAGATGATTTAACATCATTAGCCATCAGGGAAATACAAATCAAAACCACAATAAAGGGCTTCCCTGGTGGCGCAGTGGTTAAGAATCCGCGTGCCAATGCAGGGGACATGGGTTCGAGCCCTGGTCCGGGAAGATCCCACATGCCACGGAGCAACTAAGCCCATGTGCCACAACTACTGAGCCTGCGCTCTAGAGCCTGCAAGCCACAACTACTGAGCCCATGTGCCACAACTACTGAAGCCTGCGTGCCTAGAGCCCATGCTCCGCAACAAGAGAAGACACGACAATGCGAAGCCTGCGCACCGCAACAAAGAGTAGCCCCCACTCACCGCAACTACAGAAAGCCCGCGCACAGCAACAAAGACCTAACACAGCCATAAATAAATAAATAAACAGAAAAATAAATAAATAAATAAATTTATTTTAAAAACCACAATAAAACCCAGTAGAATGATTATAATAGAAAAGATAGATAGTAACAAGGGTTGACAAGGATGTAGAGAAATTGGAACACTCATACATTGCTAGTGGGAATGTAAAATGGTGCAGCCATGTGGGAAAAGTCCGACAGTTTCTCAAAAGGTTAAACATATGTTAACCTTTGACCCAGCAAATCCACTTCTAGGTATACCCAAGAGAAATGAAAACATAGGTCCACAAAAAAACTTAGACATGAATCTTCATAGTAATATTCACAATAGTCAAAAGGTGGAAACAACACAAATGTCCATGAACTGATGAATGGATAAATAACATGTGGTATATCCATACAATGGAATATTATTTGTCAATAGAAGGAGATGGAATACTAACAGATGCTGTAACATAGATGAACCTTGAAAATATTATGCTAAATAAATAAGCCAGTAAACAAAGGCCTCATACTGTATGGTTACATTTATGAGCTATCCAGAGAGGCAGCTCCATAGAAACAAAAAAATGATCAGTGGTTGTGTGGGACAGGGGGTTGGGACAGGGGTAAGTGGGGAATGGGGTGTGACTGCTAATAAGCAGGAGTTTCTTTGGGGGCTGATGAAAATGTTCTAAACTGACACTGAGATTAACTGTTGCAACTCCGTGAACATATTAAAACCAATGAATATACTAAAACCATATATGTTTTAAATGGTGTATTTTATCAACTGGGAATTATACCTCAATAAACATGTTAAACGGTGTCATTTCTGCACAGAAAAAAAAATAGTTAAAAAGTAAATGATAAATTGTGAAAAACAGTTGCAACACTTTACAAATTTAAATCTCATATAGAGGGTTCTTACAAAATTCTAACAGTAGCATAATACCTCCAACACATAGAACCCACCCGATAATTTTCTGTTTAAAAAGACTGTTACTATTATTATCCCACTTACAGATAAGGAACCAAAGGCTTACACATGTTAAGTAACTTGCTCAAGGTCATACCACTTAATAGGGAATGTGGATTTGAATCCAGACAATCTGACTCCTGAGACCTCACCTGTAACCGCTATAAGACTAGAAATTTATTATATAAAGGGAAGGAATCATACTGCATGTATACTTTTGGTCTGGATTCTTTTTCTTTTAGTATGTTTTTGAGATTCATCCATGTTACTACATATAGTTCACTCCTTTTTGTTGCTGAATCAGATTCCATTACAAGAATGAATATAACCACAATCTGTTTATCTATTCGCCTGTCGATGGATATTTGGGTTTTCGTTTCTCTTTGGGTATTTAAATTCCTAGCAATGGAACTGCTAGGTCATAGGTAGGTATATGTTTACCCTTATAAGAAACCACCAAGCAATTTTCCAAAGTGGTTCTACTATTTTACACTCCCACCAATGAGCAAGAATTCTAGTTGCTTCCCATCTTTGTCAACACTTGCTATTATAATATCTCACTGTGGTTTTCATTTGTACATCCCCGATGACTGATGAACTTGAGCACTGTTTCACACGCTTAATGGCCATTTGTATAAATTCCCTTGTGATATGTCTGTTAAAGTTTTTTGACATTTGAGAAAATTTTAGTCTTATTACTGAGTTATAGAAGTCCTTGATGTATCATAGATATAATTCTTTTGTCAGATATACGTATTACTATTACATCCTTCATGTACATTCTCCCCTAATTCACCTATAGATTTCTCAATCAACTCCCAGAAGGGTTTTTGAAGAAACTAACAAGCTCCGTCTAAAATTTATATGGGGACTTCCCTGGTGGCACAGTGGTTGGGACTCCATGCTCTCAATGCAGGGGGCCCGGGTTCGATCCCTGGTCGGGGAACTAGATCCCACATGCATGCCTCAACTAAGAGCTCTCATGCCACAACTAAGGAGCCTGCCTGCTGCAACTAAGACCCGGTGCAACCAAATAAATAAATAAATATTTTTAAAAAGTAAAATAAAATAGGGCTTCCCTGGTGGCGCAGTGGTTAAGAATCCACCTGCCAACGCAGGGGACATGGGTTCAAGACCTGGTCCGGGAAGATCCCACATGCCGTGGAGCAACTAAGCCTGTGCACCACAACTACTGAGCCTGCGCTCTAGAGCCCGCAAGCCACAACTACTGAAGCCCGCGCGCCTAGAGCCCGTGCTCCGCAACAAGAGAAGCCACCGCAATGAGAAGCCCGCGCACCGCAACGAAGAGTAGCCCCCACTCACCGCAACTAGAGAAAGCCAGCGCACAGCAACGAAGACCCAGTGCAGCCAAAAATAAAATATTTATGGAAATACAAAGGATCTAGAGTAGTCCAAACAAGTTTGGAAAAGATGACCAAAGTTGGAGTTTACACTGATTTCAAGACTAACTAAAAGTTTCAGTCATCAAGATGGTACCGCATTGGCGTAAGGATAGACAAATCAATGGTACAGAATAGAGCCCAGAAAGAGACCCACACCTACAGTCACACTGTTCTTGACAAAGGCACTAAAACAATTCAACAGGAAAAGGAAAGTTTTTCTGACAAATGGTGCTGGAACACTGGACATCTATATGGAGGAGGGGGAGGGGAGAGATTGAACCTCAAACCCTACACCTCATACCATACACAAAAGTGAAGTGAGAGATGAATTAGACTTAAATAAAAAGTTAAAATGATAAAGCTTCTAAAAGAAAATGTAAGAACATATCTTTGTGACCTTGATGTAGGTAAAAATTTATTAGATAGGACACAGGAAGCTCTAACCATAAAAGAAAATATTGATAAACTGACTTCAAAATTAAAAACTTCTACATTAAAAAAATTGTTAATCATTCTTTGCTTGGTTTCATTCCTTATCAGTTTGCAAGGGTATTAAAAAAATCAGTCTGTAGAAAGAGGGCATTACGGCAAATTGTATGTAATCAGGGGTAGTGGCTCTCTCTGCCATATCCACGCCAAATAAAGGTGCAAATTCCCTTTAACACAAACGTTGTAAACTTACCAGGATTCTCATGGAAGTCTGATGGGTTCCAAGGCCACCCAGAATTACTCCAAAAGATCCTGATTACACTTTCCCTTTTGCAGCTTAGATTAGGATTTGATTTCTAGCCATGGCACTTTAAAGTATTTTTTGTATTTCTCCAGTACCAGGATGCTAAAAGCTACTACGTACTAAAAGTAGATACTAAAAGCTCCCATAACATATGCTGTACTTAACCAGCATCCTTTGCTGTTAAAATTAGCAAGAGTATCTTCCCTAACTCTCCAATATTTTACAGGCAGCAACAATTTACAGTATACTTAAATGGACATACTAAATAATCCCCATTTCTCTTAGTTTTCTTAGTTGGATCTATTACTGTTGTGATTGTTCTTTACCCTAGGCCTTTCTGCATTACCTTATTATCTGTTATTTACTAAGTAAGGAATCATATGCAATACCAAAAGTAGTTGGAAGTTTTTAGTACCAGAATACTTCCCTTTGGTTCACAATGTGGATCTTCGTATTAATGCACAAAGTACAACAAAAACTGCTTTTCTTTAGTTTCCTTTTTTAAAAATCACAAGTAATTAGGGTTTCCCTGGTGACGCAGTAGTTAAGAATCCACCTGCCAATGCAGGGGACACGGGTTCGATCCCTGGTCTGGGAAGATCCCACATGCCGCGGAGCAACAAAGCCCATGCGCCACAACTACCGAGCCTGTGTGCCACAACTACTGAAGCCCGCGTGCCTAGAGCCCATGCTCCGCGACAAGAGAAGCCACTGCAATGAGAAGCCCGCGCACTGCAGTGAAGAGTAGCCCCTGCTCGCCACAACTAGAGAAAGCCGCGCAGAGCAACAAAGACCCAACGCAGCCAAAAATAAATAAATAAATAAAATTTTAAAATCAAAAGTAATTAAAATGGATTAAACTAGCAAAATATAAAAAATACAGGGGGAAAAATAATTCAAATTCCAAAAGAAAATACGTAATTCTGTACGGTATAAATATTGACAAGAAACTTAATAAAATTCTCATTTAAATCATTTTTTTCTAACCAAAAAAACTTACTTGTATCATTCCATTTAGCTGAAATAAAGGTTACCAGCGACTTCTTTCTATTGCTGTTAAATATTATATACAGATAGTTTATATTTTATAAACTATTAAAATATCTTTTAGCAATTCTACAAAAAATAATCGGGGGAAAAAAGTTTTTCATGAATGTTTTGAGAAAGAGTAAGAGCAACTAGGATCTATTATTTCCTGCCCACCATAATTATACAACTTTAACAAAAAATAAGCTCAATGGCTCAGCCAAAAAACATTTCTGCATTCGCTGAAATGTTTCACATAATCTTAACCATAAAAAAAGCTTTCAAAGCCAGTCTCAGCTGAAAGTAAAAAGTCTCGTTATGGCATGATGAGAGGAGAGGACAAGGGACTTAACACTGAATAAGAGCACACTAGTGTGAGGAGTTTTCTGTCCTAGGTGCTTTAATAATACTAGCTCGTTTAATCCTCACAGTAATTTAAACCGTATTCTCATTTTAGTTAGGTTAATTAACTTGCCCAAGCTAGAATTAGAACTCGGATGTATTATCAGTGACTCAAAAGCCCCAATTCTTCACCACCCAATTCTTTACCATAGACTCTGCTATGATAAAACAACAAAAAGACTAGGGTGACCCTACCTCATAGTTGGTTTGCCCAAGACAGTTCAAGTTTATGCCTGTTGTCTGAAACATAATTACTAATAGTCTCTCTCTTCTCACTTCCAAAAGTATCCACGTTTTGTTTGAACACGTTACTGTTAGAACAATAAATTTTTGGTCACCCTACAGGTGGCAAGAGGTAAATAAATCATTAAGCACTCTTTAAATATTCTAGCTGAACCTAAATTTTCCATTCAAACCATCGATATTCACTAAGAAGCTAAAGAAGCTACTGTGTACAAGAACTGAACTAATAAACAGGAGGAGGGAAAACCTTGCCTTCAAAGAGCATAGGATGATAGACCCTCAACTTGGAGGCCAGAAACCACCTCCTCAACCAAAGGAGCGGTTCCTTACTGTAAGAGCATAGGAACAATTTAATAAGCCCAGAGTTCCCCAAAGCACAACTTTTTTTTTCTTTTTTTAAAATTTATTTATTTTATTTATTTATTTTTGGCTGTGTTGGGTCTTCATTGCTGTGCGCGGGCTTTCTCTAGTTGCGGCAAGTGGGGGCTACTCTTCATTGCGGTGCACGGGCTTCTCATTGCGGTGGCTTCTCTTGTTGCAGAGCACGGGCTCTAGGTGCGTGGGCCTCAGTAGTTGTGGCGCGTGGGCTCAGTAGTTGTGGCTCGCGGGCCCTAGAGCACAGGCTCAGTAGTTGTGGCGCACGGGCTTAGTTGCTCCGTGGCATGTGAGATCTTCCTGGACCAGGGCTCGAACCCGTGTTCCCTGCATTGGCAGGCGGATTCTTAACCACTGCGCCACCAAGGAAGCCCAAGCACAAAGTTTTCAGAGACAAAAATTACACCTGCATTTTTTTTTTTTGGCCACACTGCACGGCTTGCAGGATCTGAGTTCCCCAACCAGGGATTGAACTCGGGCCACGGCAGTGAAACAGAGTCCTAACCACTGGACTGCCAGGGAACTCCCTACACCTGCATTTTAAATGGAATGAAGAACTCCTGGCTAAAAAAGGATGGCCCTTTCAGTGAGTTCTAAAATGGCAAAGAGAAAATATTTTGGCTTACCTCATAGGTACATTGTGAGAAAGAAAAAAGTGCTTATCCACATTTTCCCTTCCCTACTTTTCTTTCCTCACTGAAATCAGAATACATACCAAATGAAATATGTTTCCAAGGATGACAACAACAAAAAATCAATTACAATGCATTTGCTTTCTTCTAGGTAAGAACAATTTCAACTTCCTAGAAGAGTATCTTCACCAAGATGGAAAACAAATTACTTTTTATCAGAATAATGAAAGAAATAGCTTACTAGCACAACTGCCTCCAGGGAGTTCTGTAGTATACACCACAGACACAGCATTTGGTCAAACAAGTTTAATCTCCATTAATTAAGCATCTAGGGTATAAATATTATTAAATCAAAAAATCTAAAAGGGAGGAAATGTTTCCTGAGGTAGCCAGTGGACCTTTCACATGATAATATTTTTTTAAAAACTTGTTTTAAGTTAGGCTATGCTAGAGGTCCCTAGTATATTTCATAACTCTTCTGGTGAATAGCACCCAATCTGAATTAATAACAATTTATCAAATTAAAAATTTGAAAACACCGCTAAAGATCCCTCTTACTGAAGAATCAGTGACTTCAACAACTTGTACAGCTAAATCCATGAAAACATTTACCTTTTTCAGGGAATGAGACAGCTGAGAAAAATATGCTCCTGTAAAAGAGAAACTAAACGACTGAATCCACAGCCCAAAAATCTTGAGCAAATCAGTTCATTCCTCAGTGAAGAGAAGTTAACATTAGCTTACTTGATAGATATTTGTGAAAATGCAGATTCACACAAAGAGCTGCGCTCCTTTAGTTATTAGTTCCATATAGTTAACTGTCCACTATTACAAAAGTGATGGTGAGAGTTTATAATTGAGAATAAAAGCTAAGAGATATTCATAAACAGCCAATATTACAAAATTCACTTTTCTATTTAGTTTTCCTATACTAAAAGTCAGTTTTCATTTTTGGAGTGAAGACACTAACTAGTGTGGGTGGTAACAGAGAAGTTGTCTAAAACTGTGTTCCCCATAGGAAGTCTGAGAAATCAAAGTTCAGGTAATTCATCCTGGGGATGAACCATCTGTAAATAAGCATGAGTTGAATTGTGCACTAAATAGATCTTGCTTTTCAATTGTCAGATATTTCGGTCACTTAGACGTGATGATTTTATTAACACCAAATATAATTACTCTCATTGTCTTCAGTATATAATATACACAGTTAATTTGAACAAGGCAGGTAGGTTTACATCAAACTAGGCGTTCAATAAACACTTTTTCCACTATTCAAGAAGCCTGGGGGTGGAGGGACTTCATCACAAAGTATTCCAACTGGGAATCCAAATTTTTGATTTTGTTGTATCAAATTCAACTGTAATAAGGAGACTATGTACACACTTTCTATTGTGAGCCACACGCCAGAATATTTTATTTGCATATACACTTCATATATACGTGCACATATTTTATCCCTTTATGACATAGATACTACTATAATCCCTATTTTACAGACAAAAAAAGTTAAGATTAAGGTCCCCCCAAAGGTCACACAGCCAAAAGTGACAGAGCCAGGATCGGAATCCAAGAAGTCTGACTCCAAAGTCCCACATACTTAACTACTCCAATATTTAATCTGAAGGACCTCCCACAAGCCAGAGGCTCCCAGGGCATAAAAAGCCATGCTAATGAAGTATATTCCAAGCAGTATATTCATTTATTCAATCATTTATTTAGACCAACACAGATTCATAAATATCGATTTTATTTTACGGGTTATAATTCAATGATGCTTTGTTCATTTTGCTGCTCAAATCGTTCCAGTTTGGGCCACTGGGAGCTCTTTCAGGTGGCCCCTGTGCTCCTCTGACATATCCTCATCAATGTGGAGTTGTGGTGGTGGTGGTAGTAGCTGGAGCACTTCCTTACCTTCTGGCACAACAAGATGCTCTGGGCTCATCTTGTATATTTCCTGTCCCAAACCTACAATTAGCTATTTCTCCAAGGAGCTCTAGTTCCTTTTATTGGAATAATGGTATTAAAAAACAAGATTTGGGTACTAGGTATGCTCCTGGATTTCTTTTAACCTTCTCAGCTGACAGAGCACAGAAATATACCTGTGTGTATATAAACCCATGTATGTACATGTCTATAAATGTTTCAATATGCAACCATCTGTGTCTGTATTAAGCTAAACACGGGTTCATACTGATGTCTCCTACTCTAATCCATCACCACAAGGAACACTGTAGCCTCCTCCCCTTGCTTATCTGTAAATTCTCACTCTAACAGTGAGAAGCCTGTCTCCAGCCATCCATTTACTTAATTGTTCAATTGTGGTATATATGTATTTCAGTATCAGAATTAAGTGGCAATCCCATAGAACAAAATTTTATGAATTAGACTGCAGTGCTCATGTGCAGTTCCTTGTCTTAGATTCCACTCATTTCCAAGGTTACTCAGGTCAGGACTCCCTTCCTCCCCATTTTAGTAAGGTTGTTTCATACATTTGTAATATCATTAGATTCTCTTGTCACAATCTGCATTCCTTCCTGGAATCCTTCAACCTCCTAAATGATTTTCGCTTAATTTGGACACATTATAGTTTACTCTTCGTGCTATAAAGCCCTATGAGTTTGGCAAATGCATAATGTCATCCATCCACCACTACTATATCCAATAGAATAGTTTTATCAAGCAGCATTTTAATTTCATTAAATGGTATTACAATCCTCTGTGGAAGCAGCATGGTTGGGTAGAAAGAGAAGCTGAAGAGCTATAAGTTTAATGCTATTGACAAGCCACAGACTTTAGGACTAACAGTTATCCTTTCAGAGTCCCAAGAGCCTCATTGTAAAATGAGGGGGATTCAACTAGATGGTAATAATTTATAGCATTTATTAAACACTTACTTTGTGTCAGGGATGGTGCTAAGCACTTCACATGGATTATCCCATTTATTCCAACAAATCTATATATAAAGTAAACACTATTATGTATTATCCCTATTTAAAAGATGGAATTAAAGGCTTAATAATATTAACTAGTACAAGATCACCTAGTCAGGGAGTTGCAGAGTCAAGACTGCAGAGCAAGAGTTGGCAGAGTATGGCCCGCATGTCAAATCCAGCCTGCTGCCCATTTTTATAAATCCTGACAGCTAAGAAATAATTGGGAAAAAACCATATTTCAGGACATATGAAAATTATACGAAATTAAAATTTCACTTCCCATAAATAGAGTTTTATTGGAACACAGCCCAACTCATTCATTTACATATTGACTATGGCTGCTCTTGCAATACAATGGCAGAGTTGAGTAGCTGCAACAGAGAAGGCATGACCAGCAACGCCTAAGATTTATTATTTGACCCTTTATAGAAAACCTTTCGCAAGCCCTGCTGCAGAGTCTGGTTTACTAGTATATTCTAAAAATGATTCTAAAGAAGGCAAACTATTACTAACATTAGAATGACAACCTGGACAGAAATATTTAAACCCTGAACTAAAAAGTTTAATGTTGTAAAACATCACGTCTTTGAGTTATAATCTTAAATAGAAAGACACTTCTATTACATAAACACAAAGGTTAACGCATTATAATGATTTTCTTTATTGATGTATTTTTACCTGCGTTATCTAAAAAAAGATTTATTTTCTACTCATAATAAAAAGGTTCTGATTTCAATACTTTACAAACTAAAACTCTAGATCAAACTGTCAAAACAAAATGGTACTTATAATTATAGCTAACACTTGTTGAGAGCACTATGTGCCAGGTACCATTCTAAGCATTTTCAGGCTTCTATGAAGTAGGTATTACTATTATCTTAAATTAACAGATGAATAAACTGAGGCTTAAACAGCTCTCCAGAGGCCACACAATTAATAAGAGGAAGAGCTAAAATTCAAACCCAGGTCATCTGGCTCTAGAATCTAGAAGGGGTCTGGCTATACTAAAAGGCCACTGGATTACAATCCTTCTGTTAAAAAGGCAGATTAGGGCCTTTAAACAAATGAAAAGAATATCTCAATATATTAAAAAAAACAACAAAACTAAGTACTAGTGTAATTTATATCAGCACTTCAAGAGAAATATTTAGGTTTATACTTCTCTATGGCACTTAGAGTTTGCATAATTCTGTTTCTCTTTGCAGAGCAACTCTGTACTCTCCATACATATACATACAACTGGTTTAACTCATTTGTACACCCCTCACAGAGTCTACCACAGTCCCTTGAGTGTGGCAGATGCTCAACAAATCACTGTTGGGAGATCAAAGAGCATTCACTATGTGTTCAATAAATATTTATTGAGTGAATGAATGAAGAGAATAAGAAGTTTCATAAACCATTAGGTTCAAGTATCATTAAATGGTTTGCTGACCTGAAGTGAACTAGGGCTGGAAAAAAGTCTCTGGCTTTGTAATCTTTAAATTGGGTCTGGTCTCTTCTTGAGCTTTAACCACTTTCTGTGCTATTAAGTTTCATAAACAAACCACTCATTACACACCTGTCAAACAATTTTCATCTTTCAAGCTAGTTCTAATTTTCAGATTATTCTTCACGTTTTTCCTAATTTAATACAATTTAATCATAGTCCATCTCAGTCTTCATCACTCCATTGCAGAGTCAAATTTCTTTATCTTCATATGAAAGCATCACCGTTGCCTTCATCATTTATACTGGAAACCTCCCCCCTGCTTAATTTGTTCTTCCTTGAGGTGCAATAATTTAATAGTCTAAGCGTGGATGTATTGTGGTTTCCTACCAAGATAATACAGTCCATTTCTAAATTTTATTTTTCATACTTCTCTCAGGAGTGACTAACATTTTGATGGACTTTCTGGTAACATTCAGGCAACAATCTCAGCGATAAACTGACCACTTGGCCTAGTATTCTTTTTACCACAATGATGTTCACTAGCCATTTTTCTGTTCATGCACAAGGAATGAAAGATTTACCCACAGTTTATCCTACCCAGCTACTAACTTCTTGCCCAGAAAAGGTAGCTGTCACATGCAAAACCAGAGGCAGCCTACTTGTTCATATTTACAAGAAATATGAATAATTTTAGTATCATTACAAAAACGTGAACACTATACATGAATACCCTGAGAAAACCCTATATGACATACATGTTCTTTCCTACTGTAAGTTTCCCCTCTTCCAAATCAAAACTAAATGTATGTCAAAGTTTTTTATATGTTCTTCAAAGATGAAAATAAACTAACATTCCTCAATATGCTGTCTTATAGTTGATGTCATTTAATCTCAGAAGGGAAAATTATTGTACCCGTTTTAAAGATAAGGAGAACTGAAACTCAGAAAAGTTCACTGAGGGCTTCCCTGGTGGCGCAGTGGTTAAGAATCTGCCTGCCAATGCAGGGGACACGGGTTCAATCCCTGGTCCGGGAAGATCCCACATGCCGTGGAGCAACTAAGCCCGTGCGCCACAACTACTGAGCCTGCGCTCTAGAGCCCACGTGCCACAACTACTGAAGCCCGCGTGCCTAGAGCCCGTGCTCCGCAACAAAAGAAGCCCCTGCTCACCACAACTAGAGAAAGCCGGCGTGCAGAGCAACAAAGACCCAACGCAGCCAAAAATAAATAAATAAATTTATTAAAAAAAAAAAAAAGTTCATTGACTTACCCAGTGCTAAGCGGGACTCTAACTCAAGTATTTTTAAGTCCAAAACCAATCTCTTTCTATTACACTACCAAGTTTCTCTTCAGCTAAATTATCACTTGCTCTTCCCCTAAGAAGTCCTGTTCATGTGAACGTGAATTTGAGCCAATAATCCTACTACTTCTTATGGAAACCACTGGTTTGCTGCATATGAAATGACTTAGCTATGTGTCCGGGACTCTCCAGGGCAGAGGCTCTTTAAACTGGGGTCCAAGAATTTGGATGGAAACAACTTACATCCTTATTTTCACTAACCTATAATTGAAACTAACATTTCCTTCAATTCTGAATGTAGGTAGCATACCACAGCAGTATTAGCAGGACTATCATTAGTTGTTATTTAGTAATAAAAAGCAAATTTCTTATATCATAAATTTTTTAATGTGAACCATATTTCACACAGTTAAAAAGTCATATTCTTTTTATAAAAAGGGGTTCACAGGTTTCTTTAGACTACAAAGGGGTTTAGGGCACATAAATAATGTAAGAATGCTACTCCAGAGACCATCACACAATCTGTCAATCCTTGGTAACGAAGGTTTACAAAGGCATGTCACACAGTTTACTCACTGTCCTCTAGTTTGATAAAAATATGGGGAATTCCCTGGTGCTCCAGTAGTTAGGACTCTGCCCTTTCACTACCAAGGGTGCAGGTTCAATCCCTGGTTGGGGAACTAAAATCCCACAAGCTGCATGGCATGGCAAAAAGGATAGCATTTAGTCCCAGTGATTTTTTCGTATCTAATTTGTTAATTACATTTGCTATTACTGATCTCCTACTTCTAACCTAACACACATGGAAATCTCTCTTATGTACTTATTAAACCCAGGCATTAAACTTCTTTGTGACCAACTTTTCAACCCTAAGCAAACCTACTGTATTATAATTAGCAAGTGAATCCAGTGCTTGTACAAATGAAGTTCTGACTTAATGTACAGCTATGGTCCAAATGTTTGTGTCCCCCCACCCCCCCAACTCATGTATTGAAATCCTAACCTCCAAGGTGATGGTATTAGGTAGAACAGAGGCCCTCATGAATAGGATCAGTGCCCATATAAGGTGTTTAGTAAGTATTAATGACTAAGCTCTTATCTTCTGCAGGCTACAGCCTATCATATCAAAATCCTTATGCTTAAGATGCAACTTTAAAACTTGTCATCAACTTCACTTATTTTCCTACACAAAGGTTCCTATTAACCTTATCCCATTCTGTCCACTCTAAAATTCACTGCATCCCAGCATTTGTATTTTGTGTGAACTTTTATGTTGACATGTTAAATCTCCAAGCCAGTTTTAACATTGTGGGCAGAAAAGACGTCTATTAGTACTTCCCTAGTCCTATGTCTACACAAGTTAACAGCAGTCAAAGGCTGTTATGATGCCTTCCCTTGGTAGTACTATGACAAACTTTCACTAAGTGAAACTGTAACACCATAGTTTATGGTCTGTTGCTGAGACTTAATCACATTTCCACCTTGATGTACTCAAAACGTTTTTATTAGTCATAAACTTTCTAATCATATTTGTGCTCTTTACAGTTACTTATTTCCTATTAAAAAACACAGACCTTTAAAAACTGATTCTGATTCTTCTGAAACAAAATGTAGAGGAAAAAAACATAGTAAACTAAAATAATGGAATTTAATCCTTAAAAATACAAATTCATTTTAGAATCTGATAAGTATGCAACTTTTACCATATATAATAATCTCAACTTAATGTTTTATAGGAAGAGCTTGAGAATTTCAAGCATAAAACACAACCAGAGTTGGAATACTATTTGGCAATAAAAAGGAACGAAGTGCTGATACATGCTACAACATGGATGAGCCTTGAACACATGGTTAAGTGAAAGAAGACAGCCACAAAGGGACACATATTGTATGATTCTGTTTATACGAAAGACAGAATAGGCATATCTACAAAGACAGAAAAGAGACTAGTGGTTGCTAGGGGCTGGGGGAAGGGAAGTGGGGAGTAACCGCTAAGGGGGCTTTCTTTTTGGAGTGATGAGTTAGATAGCAGTGACAGCTGTACAACTCTATCAGTATACTAAAAATCATGGAACTGTACACTTTAAAAGGCTGAGCTTTTTGGTATGTGAATTATACCTCAATAAAGGTGTTAGTTTAAAGATAAATAACAAAAAGCCACCACTTGTAAACCACAGTGAAAATTTCCTTGGAAAAGGAAATCATGAAAGTCATCGACTGGAAAAGTAAGCTGGTTACCTGTGATGTTAGCAAAGTCAACCTCCTAATTTTTCTCCCATTCTACCAACAAGTACACGAACATAAAACTAGACAGTGTTTCAATCAAAGAATTCGGCACAGTTGGCTGTTAAACTAAAATAGTGAGTGCCTTCTTAGAATCTCCCACTCCTAAACTGTAGGGGGCTTCCACTTACGGAAGTAGTTGTTTTCAACAGCAAGCTCAAGAAGGAACGTCAAACTGGATGACATTTGCCTAGACGCCCTACAAAAGCCAAAAAGACTAGAAGGGGTGACACCTACACACTCCTATGTCTGTGCACGTGTTAGGCTGCCCCCACCCAACACCAACAAGCAGCATGCACCATTCACCCAGATCCCAACTTGCTCACCATAAACTGACACACTATCAAGCCCTTTAGCTCATTTGTTTAAAAGGACAGATACAGCAACCCTCACCAGGTTCCCACTCGAGCCCAACCAGCCCCCGCCCTGCCCCTCCCCACCCCAAACCCACACACGTGTTAGCCCGACACCGCCCCACCGGGTCCCACGTGCACCTGGTCTAACACACTCCCCACGTGTGGGCGCCCCACGGGCTTCCTCAGCTGTCTGAGGTCACCGCGTGACCCTGGGTCTCCAGAGGTAGGAGAGGGGAAGGACGAGGCCCAGGTTCCTGAGGTCCCAAGCCTTCGGGGAGTGTCCACACCCATCCTCCCTACTAACCCCAACAAATCCAAGGGCCGGGGGCGACGGCCCCTTTAAGACGCGGCCCAGTCGTCGCCCACGGAGAGGGGCGCAACGGGGCCTACACAACCCCCCCCTCCGTTCGCCCGCCCACGTCTAGTCGCCTCACCTCGGGCCGCCGGGCCCCGCCGCCGCGGCGGCGGCGGAGGGGGGGCGGGGTGCGGGCGGGGTCCGGAGGGGGGGGTCGCCCCGCCGACGATGGAGCCGCGGTTCGCTCTCTGAGGCCGTGGGACGGTGACTGCGTTGGGCGTGGACTCTCCTAGCTCGCTCCCTCGGCGGCTCCTGGGACCCCAAGATGGCGGCGGCGCTGAGGCGGCTGCGGGCGCTGGGCCGGCGGCGGCGGCGGCCACTTTCACTCACTGAGAGGAGCGGAGCAGGGACACGGGGAGCCATGGCGGGGGGGAGGAGAGGCGCCATAGCCAGGCCAGAACAATCGAGCCGCTACTCAGCGGGCTTACCCCCTGCCCCGCCCACGCTCACTGCTCGTCGCCAGCCCGTGGCCGTCCGCAGTGCCGCTGCGGTCGGCCTCGTGCAGCTCGCACCCCGCCGCTACAGCCTGACGCCCCGCGCGGACCGGGGTTCGGGGGGAGATCCTGATCCATGCCATCTGAGTGCAGATTGGTCGGGGCTGGGACTGCCGAAGATTGCCGAAAGGCGGCGGGGAGGAGGAGGAGGATGTCATCGCTAGAGTGAGCAAGCAGATCTCGCGGGAGCAAGTGTCGCGAGACCTCTCCAGGTCTGCAACCGCCAAAGAAAGGTTACTTTTCCCGGAAGTAACGTCAGTCGAAACGGCCCGGGATGCTGGGAATATTCGTTCCTGCAGGCAGGAGATGGGGGGGGCGGGGGGGGGTGCTTGTGATTAGTTTGTTAGGGGCTACCAAACACTGCTGAGTTCACTTGAGGGAAAGTATAGGCTCGGGTGTGATATTTTATCCTGTTTTTGGCCCCTTTGGGTGGGGTTGTATATTGTGGGGAAGCGCCTGCTCTGTAGAACCACTCTTAACAGTAGTTTGGGGCTCCACTTTAGGCTCAGCGACCAAGACTGCGATGCTGTGGCATATTTGGGCAAGGCGCCAAGGTGAAGGCTTTAGGATTCAAGCACTTGGGAACACACAGACCTGTCATCAGAAATGCCTCCCTATTCTAACACTCACCCAATGAGCCTCTAAAGGAATAATTTGACTTGTCTGTGCCAACTCCATAGTTTGCGCCCCCTACTGCCCACATTTACTAAAGTTAATGCAATTCAATTACCAGCATCTGTGATGAGAAGTACCTAGTGTAGAGCCTAACCGCAGATAAGGATTAGAAGAACTTGCTGAAAGTTAACTATTCTATTTCCGTTCCCTCATGTCTCATGTTTTAATTCATTTCAGCCTGGCCCTTAGCATGTAAGCAGAACAGCATTTGCTTAAGGTCACTAAGTAGCCTTCTTGTGCCGAATTCGCTGGACTTTGAAAAGTTAATTTTGCTAAAAGGCAAAAGTATAATATACACCCTTTGTGAAAGAAAGAAGGGGACATAAAACACACAAATACCTGCTCATTTTTCAGGGGGGGGGGATAAACCAGAAGTTAAGGTGAATGATGTCCTATATGAGAAGGGTGGCAAGAAGGGGAGGATGGGAACAAGGTAGCAGGATTGACAAAGGAGCGGCAGATATTTTTATATAGGACTGTCTCTTAGAACCATATGTTTCACATACCCAAAAACATAAACACCTAAAACCAACTAGGATAATATTTGAGTAACAACCAGCTGATTGGAGCATAAATCAAAAGGAAAAGAGTAAAGGGGGAAAAGTCAGTAAGCTGCGGAGGGACCAAGTTGTAGAGTCCTTTAAAGTTCAGACGTGTAGGTTGTCTGTTGTATTTGTTTTCTATTGCTGTGCTAACAAATTACCACAAATATAGTGGCTTAACACAAACTTACTATCTTACAATTCTGTAAGTCAGAAGTCTGACTTGGGTCTCAAACTGGGCTAAAATCAAGGTGTTGGCAGGGCTGCCTTACTTTCTGGGGGCTCTAGGGAAGAATTTGTTTCCTTTCCCAGCTTCCAGAGGCTACTTGCATTCCTTGGCTCCTGGCTCCCTTCTTCAATCTCAAAGCCAGCAATGGTAGGTTGGGTCCTTCTCATGTCATATCTGACCAACTCTTACCCTTTTAAGGATCCTTGTGACTACAACAGGCCCACCCAGATAATCTAGGATAAGCTCCCTATTTTAAAATCAACTGATTAGCAGCTTTTAGCTCACCTGCAACCTTAATTCCCCTTTGTCTGTAACCTAATATATTCACAGGTTTTGTGGGCATCCTTGGGGGAAGGCCATTATTCTGCCTGCCCCCCCAGTTCTGTTCTAGAACTTTTGATGTACAACTCTCATCTTTCATCTATGACTTTCACATTTAAGTTCAGTTTTTTCTAATCTCTAATACAGTCTTGCATTCTTCTTTTCTTTTTTTTTTTTGGCCTTGCTGTGTGGCTTGTGGGATCCTAATTCCCCGACCAGGGATCAAACCCGGGCCGAGTGGAAGCTCAGAGTCCTAACCACTGGAGTGCCAGGGAATTCCCTGATCTTGCATTGATTGAAAGTCTTTGTACATTCTTTGCCTCAGAGATTTAGGACTTCACATAAAATTTAATCCACAATTTCTTTGTAATTTGGATTTAAATTGAGATTTAGTGTTTTCCAGAAATATCTTGATTTTATTTTACAGTTCATTGTAACATTTTCTGTTTTCTATCCAAATAAAGGAATCTCTTTGGCTTTCTTTAAAAACTGTTCATAATATTAAGAAAAATCATTCAATATGCAATATTCAATTTTATTAGTAATGTTTAAAATACATTAGAAAATAAAACAGATCATTTAATGATAATTTTGAGGAAACTGTGCAATTTAGGATATGTATTTTATTTCCAATAATAAAGCAATAAACAAAAACAAAACCCACTATGTGTCAGGGTAGAGGAAAGACCCAAAACTGAATATAAACACTAAGGAATGAACTTAACTGTTTTACAGATGAGTAACACAGCGACTCTACAGGGGGTGGGGAGGAAAAGAACTCACCTAAGTACTGAGGGAAACAGTATCTTGACTGGATACCTAAGAATAAACCAACTGAACTGTACGTAAATTCTGTGATCCACATCGTAAGTATTTCTCTCCAGTATGCATGTTAGAATTAAGCAAATATATTGTAGATCATGAGCTGTGTTTCTCACTGTTGGAGAAAAAAGTTATTAAGTAAGGAAGAGGGGAAAGCTAAAATGAAGCCTGTGCTGTTGGATTGGAATCTGAGGTATCTGTATAAACTCATGGTTTTTAATATATGTAAAATAGGTACAGAAATATAGATCGGTGTGTATGTGTGAATTAATAAACATATATTTCCTAGTTCTGTCTGCTGAGATTATTTAGAAGCAATGAGGATACCTAGCAGATCTTGATTTCTAAACACCATTCTCCAATAAAAAGAACAAGGAGAACCTTGGATAAATAACTGATTCCTAGGCTGAGGCAGGGAAACTACCAGATGAGCCTGGAATATATTGTGGTGCCAGGAAATAATGCTTAAAAAAGGATGTCACAAGAACACAGCAGCCTACCTGAAAGAGCTCCTAATGGCCAAAGCAACAAAATAAATAATGACAATATTGCATTATGACCCATGGACCCATAGGTATTTATTTTTTTTTTTTTAATTAATTTTATTTATTTATTTTTGGCTGTGTTGGGTCTTCATTGCTGTGTGCGGGCTTTCTCTAGTTGTGGCAGGGGCTGCTCTTTGTTGCAGTGTGCAGGCTTCTCTTTGCAGTGGCTTCTCTTGTTGCAGAGCACAGGCTCTAGGCACGCGGACTTCAGTAGTTGCAGCACGTGGGCTCAGTAGTTGTGGCTCGCGGGCTCTAGAGCGCAGGCTCAGTAGTTGTGGCGCATGGGCTTAGTTACTCCGCGGCATGTGGGATATTCCCGGACCAGGGCTCGAACCCGTGTCCCCTGCCTTGGCAGGTGGATTCTTAACCACTGCGCCACCAGGGAAGCCCTAGGTATTTATTTTTAATGTTCATGCATCCATACTGATACAAACAAATCATTGGTTATTTAAATGGATGGGAGAGAAGGGACAACTCTTTCTTAGAGTAGAATTCCAATTAGTAAATGGAGAAGGAAAGAGGGATAACAAAAATCACCACTAGGCAAACATTGCAGTAATAACTTGCAGACAAGATCCACAGATGGACGCTAAATTAGTAGGTGAAAATTTGAGGAGAAACAGGATTTACATAGATTCAAAGTGTTTCACCCAAGATACATTTTAGCACAAAGGGAAAGATAGTAACTTAATAATGGTGAGGGACTTCCCTGGTGGCACAGTGGTTAAGAATCCGCCTGCCAGCGAAGGGGAAACGGGTTTGATCCCTGGTCTGGGAAGATCCCACATGCCACGGAGCAGCTAAGCCCATGGGCCACAACTACCGAGCCTGCACTCTAGAGCCCACGAGCCACAACTACTGAGGCTGTGTGCCCCAACTACTGAAGCCCGCGCACCTAGAACCTGTGCTTCTCAACGAGAGAAGCCACCACGATGAGAAGCCCACGCACTGCAACAAAGAGTAGACCCCGCTCACCGCAACTAGAGAAAGCCCGCGCACAGCAACAAAGACCCAAAGCAGCAAAAAAATTAATTAATTTAAAAAAAAATGATGAAACTCAGCAAACCACCTTAACGAAGTGATCAAGATAAACATCATCAGTAACAAGACATATTTACATCATGAACCCCTTGATATTTTGCATTGAGAAGGACACAGTATCATTTCTGTGGTATTCTTGCTGAAAATGTATAATCTCATTCCAATCATGAAAAAAGCATTAGACAATCTGAAATTGGGGGACTTTCCAAAAGAGAATTGATCAATACTCTTCAAAACTGTCAAGATAATGAAAGACAAGGAAAGACCTGAAGACAACTGCAGACTGCTAGAGACTGGAAAGAAATAACAAGTAAATCTAATGTGGAGTCCTGGAAAGGATCCTGTAAAGAAAAAGGGACATTGGTGGGAAAACTGGTGACATTTGTATAATGTCTCTAATTTAGTTCATAATATTGTACTAATGTTAATTCCCTTGTTTCGATAACTATACTAAGGTTATGTAAGATGTTAACGTTGGGGAAGCTGGGTGAAAAAAAATACAGGAAATCTTTTTTGCACCTTCTCTGTAAGCCTAACATTAGTTCAAAATAAAAAGTTAAATTTTTTTTTAATTCCAATTAACTTTTCAACTGTATTCATCTCTATTCTTGAAATACCGTCTTCCCTTAACTTTGGAATCAGAGTGTTCTCCTGGTTTTCTTCTTCACTTTGGACAGTTTTTTATAACCACAGCAACTAGTCCACTGGTTCATGGATTCTGGTCTTGACAAAATTAGGGATATACAGGAACTTACATGAGAGTACAAAACTATTTTAAGACACACTCTTCTCAAATTCCTTAGCTAACTTGAAATCACAGGAGACATAGGGGGACTTCACTTGAGAGGAGCCAGAAGTATCAACATAACCTTTTCTCAGATGTAGCGGAGATGGCCACTATATGAGCAGTAATAACCGTGAAACTGCCCCCACCAATCATCAGCTCCATCCGGAAAAGGGATAGTTCCCACCATCCTGACTGCTGTCTGGAATTCCAGGGAAAATAGGTAGGTGAAGAACAAGTGTATTCTGCCTGGTATCTGCAGGATACACACTTTAAACATTAAAGCAAGGGCCAGAAACTGGTGGTCTTTGGCCATAACCGGCCTCCAGGTGTGTGTTTTGTTTTGTTTGCGGTTTGTTTTTTTTTTTTAATTAATTTATTTATTTATTTATTTTTGGCTGTGCTGGGTCTTCGTTTCTGTGCAAGGGCTTTCTCTAGTTGCGGCAAGCGGGGGCCACTCTTCATCGCGGTGCGCGGGCCTCTCACTATCGCGGCCTCTCTTGTTGGGAGCACAGGTTCCAGACGCGCAGGCTCAGTAGTTGTGGCTCACGGGCCTAGTTGCTCCGCGGCATGTAGGATCTTCCCAGACCAGGGCTCGAACCCGTGTCCCCTGCATTGGCAGGCAGATTCTCAACCACTGCGCCACCAGGGAAGCCCTGTTTGAGTTTTTTTTGAAAACTAAGAATATCTAACAACACTAGTCCAATAACTGAATGGAAGTGAACTGTAGCTTCTCCCTTTAAGCATGGTATATGCTTTCCTGTTCACCAGAGTCCCTATTACTACTGGTGACACTACTTAAACCCAATCCACTGACACTGTTTCCACAACTGCCCAACTTCTGCAGATATTTGAGCTTGCAGTTCCTACAATAAAAGATTTTTATTTGTTTGAATTTGTCACTCTTGCTGAGATGGTTTTTGTTCTAATTAGCATGGGTGAGTAAATGCTGTTTTGAAAGCAGATAAACATAATAATAGCTAACATTTTGTCAGCACCTATAGGCAGTGCTCTAGGAGCAATACACATTTAGCCTTCATGAAAGCCCTTTATTTCCATTTTGTGAAAAGGGAACTGAGGCTTAACTTGATTAGGTAATAATTAAGTAACTTGTTCAAGCTCACACAGATACTAAGTGATAAAGCAGGGACTCAAACCCAGGTCTTCAGAGGCCAAGTTCTATATTCTTACACTATACCAAACATCTGTTCTTATCACTTTAATTTGCTTTACTGACTTGGTTGTCTATCTGTAATCTTTGATGCTATCACTCGTTTATTTTAAAATTATGAAATATATACCAGCACAAAGAAAAATACAGGGAAAAATATAACAAACATTTGTGTACCCACCACCAGATTTGTCAAATCTTAATATTTTGTCATATTTGTTTTTATTAATAAAACATTACAAATATAGCTGATGCCATATGTAGCCCTTTTTATTCCTTCTTCTCTTTCATCACTCCCAGAGATAACCACTATCCTGAATTTGTTATTAACAATACCCATCCATGTTTTATATATATATATATATCTTCATAAAAATTATACTATATATATCTTCACTTGCTCTTTTCAGTCAACATTATGTTTTTGAGGTTTATCCATGTTAATATGTATAGCTTTATTTTATATTTTTATTATTTTTAAATTTGGGGGGACTTCAGATTCACAAAAACAGATTGATCATAATCTTTGTTTCATGACACATCAGAAGTCTGTCACTGGCTTCTTTCTATTTACTTTTTTTTTTAATTTTTAAAAAATTTTTATTATTTTGGCTGCTTAGGTCTTCGTTGCTGTGCGCGAGCTTTCTCTAGTTGCGGTGAGCGGGGGCTACTCTTCGTTGCAGTGCACGGGCTTCTCACTGCAGTGGTTTCTCTTGTTGCAAAGCACAGGCTCTAGGCACACGGGCTCAGTAGTTGTGGCGCACGGGCTTAGTTGGTCCGCGGCATGTGGGATCTTCCCGGACCAGGGCTCGAATGTGTGTCCCCTGCATTGGCAGGCGGATTCGTAACCACTGCGCCACCAGGGAAGTCTGGGTATCCTGTTATATGTAGTCTTTTGGGACTTACCTTTTCCACTTAATGTTGATAAAACTGTTAGGTGTCACTGGAGCTGGTAGTTTTTAAAACAGCTTTATTGGAATTTCATTCACATACCCAAAACTTCACCCACTGAAATGTGTATAATTCAATGTTTTTTAGTATCTTCACAGAGTTGTGCAACCATCATCATAATCTAATTTTAGAACATGTTCCTTTCCCCGAAAAGACATGCCCATCCCCAGGAGCTTCACTCCCCATCCCCAAGCCCCACCTCCACCCATGTAACCACTAATTATTCTGTCTCTATAGATTATTTAATTAATTTTTACTGTTGTATAATATTACCTTGTTTATACCATAGTTTATTTACCCACTCTCCCACTTATGGGCATTTGGGTTGTTTTCCAGGTTTTCACTGTTATGAATAGCGTTGGTCTGAACAGTCTTGTATCTGTCCTGTCTTGCGCATGCATGTCCAAGACGTTTTCTTTGGCATATACATAATAGTAGACTTACAGGATCATGAATATGCAAGTGCTCAAGTAAAGAAAATAATTAAAACTATTTGGAAACTATATTCCCAAGTAGTTGTGCAATTACACACTCTCACCAGCAATAAGAAAGAGAGATTGTGGATTACTATCTCTCCGAAATTTTATAAGGTTGAACAGCTCCTCAAACGTTTATTGGCCATTTGTGTTGCTCTTCTGTGAAATCCCTGTTCATGTCTTTTGCCTCTGTTTCTGTTGGGTGTGTGTGTGTGTGTGAGCTTTCCTTATTGATTTGAAAGAGTTCTTAATTTATTCTTGATACAAATCCTTTGCTATTTCTGCCTATTGTGAATATCTTTCTCCAGTTTGCTACTTATCTTTTTGCTTTCTTCAATGTCCCTTAAAGAAAAGTTCTCAATTCTAATAGCCAAATTTATCAATATTCTCTTCTAAATCAAATGTTTTTAATGTTTTGCTTAAGATATCTTTCCCTATTCCACAGTCTAAAAAAAATCCACCAGTATATTCTACTAAGAGGTTTTTGTTTTTTTAACACTTAGATCTTTAATCCAACTGGAATTTTTTAATATGTTGAAAAGTAAATATCCAATTCATCGTTTTCCATAGAGAGATCCATTTTTTCCAAATCCATTTATTGAAATGTTGGTCCCTCCTTTCCCACTGCTCTGACATGCTGTCTCTGTTTTTTACTAAGGTTCTACATTATGATGGTCTGTTTCTGGACTTATTCTATTCCGTTGGTCAACTTGTCTGTCCCTGTGCCAATGTCACATTGTCTTAATTAGTACAATTTCAAAATAAGTTCTGATACTTGGTAGGCAAGTCACTCTCCCTTCATCTTCAGAAATGTTCAGCTATTTTTTGGTCCTTTATTCTTCCATTTAAATTTAATATCATTTTATCAATTTTAATGAAAAATCTGGTTGGCAGTTTTATTGTATCTCATTGAATCCATAGATCAATTCAGAGAGCGTTGACATTTCATGATATTAAATCTTCCTATCTGTGAACATGGTAGCTCTACATTTATTAGTTTTGTTTAGATCCTCTTTACTACCTCTTAATAACATTTTATAGTTTTTCCTGTAGGAGCCTCAGACCACTTTCGTTAGATTTATTGTTAATTACTTGACATTCTCAAATATTATTTAACCTTATATAGTAATAAACAAACTGTGAGAGTTGTCTTCTCTTTTATATTGCACATCTTTCTTGTGCACCTACAGGAGTCTTTCTAGGGTATACACCTATTACTGAAATTGTTGAGTCATAGGGTATATGCATCTTCAACTAAAAGTGCTCTGTGAAGAATAACAGTCAAAAAAACTCCACACAAATGTAAGTTGGTAGTGAACACTTAAGAAATATTTGATGAAGGAACTATCCCAATTGAAATAGTGAAATGAGTTTTACCACATGGTAATCATGGTACAGCCAAAGTTATACTGGAAGAGAGGCATATTCAGAGTGGAGGATGGAACGTCCTAACAGTTTTAGAATGAGTGTCATCAGGAAACTCCTTCCTCTGAAAAGGAAAACAAAGCAGCTGTGGGAGAATCTTTGAGAAATATAAAGAATTAATTAGAGAAGCTCATTACTAAAGATATTTATTTTCTTTCTAGAAAAGCAATCTGGCCAAGTTGAGGGAAATAGCAAATAACTACTAACCCTAAATAGTATCTTCCACATTAAGTTTCTCAGCATTTAACATCTACAGATAAGACAGGCAGAGCTAAACTGACTGCAAGGAGAGATTTAAAAAAAACTTCACGTATATCTGGTATTAATGTTATATATTTGCGTTTATATTCATCATCTCATATGATACTATAAAGGTGATAGTATGAATATCTCCGCTTTATAGATGACAAAAAAGAACTTCAAGGAGATTAAGCCTAAAATCACAAAACCAGTCCATTAGTAAATCCAGGACTTGACTCAAGATATGTGAAAGAAATTCAGAGCATTCTGGTGAAAAGCTCTGAGGCACAATGCAAAGATTTTTAACTCCTTAGAGCATGCCAGAATTTTAAGACAGTAGGTAAAACAAAGTACCAAAAAAATTCAATATATTTAGTGGTAATGACAACAGACCCCTTTTAAGTTGGTGCTAGAGTAAGAAGCCTGGCAAGAAGGAGGATGTAAAAAGGATAAATAAATTTAGCCATGAGTGTATAAAACATGACTGACAGAAAGTTTTACAAATAGTTTTACATATTTAGCTTCTTTTCTCCTTTGTGGTTATTTCATAATAAGAAAGATGTAACAGGGAGAGTTAGATTGTTATGAGGATGTGTTCAAATATCTATAGAAGGACAATTTTTAATATTGCCTTAGAGGTAGGTGCAGCGGATAGTTCTGATGCCGATAATATCTTCCATGTAGTTTGAGCTTTCATATATCTTATCTGAAGTGGTAGCCTCAGTTTCTACCTTGAAGTCGGAAGAATATGAAAACCACCATGTGGGTAAGTGGGACACAAGAAATAAAGGACAATAACAGTGTGAAATGATGGGGCCACTCTGGAAACAGTCTGGCAGTTCTTCAAAATGTTAAGTACATTGCTACCATTTGATCCAGCACTCCACTCCTAGGTACAGACACAAGAGAAATGAAAACATATGTCCACCCAAAAACTTGTACACAAACGTTCATAGCAACATTATTCATAATAGCCAAAAGTATACCTAAATGTCCATCAACCAATAAATGGGTGAACAAATGTGGGATATCCATCCAATGGAATATTATTCATCAATAAAAAGGAATGAAGTACTGGCACATGCTGCAACATGAATGAACCTTGAAAGCATTACGCTAACTGAAAGAAGTCAGTCACAAAAAACCACATATTACATGATTCTATGCATGTGAAATGTCCAGAATAGGCAAAGCTATAGAGATAGAAAGTAGATCAGTGATAGCTTAGGGCAGGGAAGGGTGTGGGAAGAGGCGGTAATAGCTAAAGGGTACGGAGTTTCTTTTTTGAGGTGATGAAAATATTCTAAAATTGATTTCCCTGGTGGTCCAGTGGTTAAGACTACGCGCTTCCACTGCAAGGGGCACGGGTTCGATCCTTAGTTGGGGAACTAAGTTCCTGCATGCGGCGCTGAGCGGCCATAAATAAATAAATAAATAAATAAATAAAATTGATTGTGGTGATAGTTGCATGTAACTGTGAATATACTAAAACTGCTGAATTGTACACTTTAAATTGATGAATTGTGTGGTATGTGAATGTATCTCAATAAAGCTGTAAAATAGAAAAGAAAAGGAACAGCATGAAGAACTTAGAGACCAGATCTCCCCAGCAGCATCCTCCAGGGCCCCCTTCTTTTTCCTAGACAACGCTTAAAACAAAACAAAATGAAAAAAAAACAAAAACAAAAACTAGAGGTGTTCTTAAATTTATCTGTTAGTGGATGTGTCCACATTTTAGCTGTTCAGAATAATCCCAGCATGGTTATCACTGAACTCAAATAGAAAGTGATAATAGGACAGCCCAGAGACCAGTCTGGTTCTAGCCCAAATCTAAAGGTCCTGTGAGGCTGAGAGAGTATTCCTCAGTTGGTCCCTAGCAACCTTGAGTACCTGTACGTGTCCCAGGCCTATCCTTATCTGAATTCATACCCCATAAATCTGGACCATATCTGGACAGATGTCAGGGACAGGATGAATAACTACTCATCATCTCTTCTCTTTGCCAGTGCAGGCAATGTATGCCTGGGGAATGTTGTGTGTCAGATCTAACAAAGGGGAGAAACCAGTTTGACTTCATGCCAGTGCTAGAAGTGACATGACAAAGAAGGCTGGAACTGAACCATGCATGCACAATGGACTCTGAAGGAGAAGACAGGTTCCCCTCAAGTTTTAAAGCAAGAGACAAACTCAATCAAGGGTTCTAGTTTGTTTATACCACCAGCCTATTTTCTTTCCCCATATCAGGAGCATACTGGGCAGGGTCTAGAAGAGCTTCCATGTGATTGTCTCCCTTTGATATGTGCTCAAGCCAAGTCCCAGGGAAAGCAAACCCCTTGCTCCAAGAGGACCAAATCCAGCTAGCTCTTAACAGGTCCACTCATTCTATGAAAAGTATAATAAACAACAAGGTCCTACTGTATAGCACAGAGAAAGAACTGAATCACTTTGCTGTACAGCAGTAATTAACTAAACTTCAATGCTGTACAGCATTGTAAATCAAGTATAGTTCAATTAAAAAAAAAAAAAGTGAAAAGCATGAAACATTCAGGCAGTTTTCCAGCATCCTCTCCACCACAGTCAACTCTTAGAAGTCCTCTCTGGTTTTCAGGCTCTTCCTTCACCAGAGAGATGGCAGTGCTAGGCCTCGCCACTCAAGGAGACACTTCATTCCATTCAGTCAACAACACACTTTCCACAGTACCCTTTGCCCTACCAAACTCCATTTCTGGGATTGTAAAAACATATTGGAGCAGAGTTCCCAGAGGACGGGGACATTAACCAGAAGGAAGCGTCTGTGTGTTCCATCTTTTTCCTTAGGAACTGTGGTTCTGTGGTTCTCTGTTTTCTTTCCTCTGGACTCAACTTGTAAATTTGAGGGAAAGTTAGTGAAGGGAAAGAGTCAGTCAATGAGAACCAGGTCTGGAGTGAGAGGCACAGGGAGACACTGAATTCATGCTGGTAATGGGCTATCCAGCAGACTGAAAGGTCAGTGCAACCTTGGTTTAGACCTTTACTCTCATTTTTCAAGACTTCTGACACAGACAGAACAAAGCTATACCATTAAAACATAGTTAAAGTATACATTAATGCATTCAGGGAGAAACCCAGAAGCTGACTGGAAACTACTGGGTATCTATAGTTATGCTGGGGTACTTTTCCTATGTATGTACAGGATCTTCTGGTCCCCAACTGGCTGAACTGGAACAATGGATTCTTTTTTTTTTTTTAATATTTATTTATTTAGGCTGCGCTGGGTATTAGTTGCTGCATGCGGGATCTTTTAGTTGCAGCCTGCGAACTCTTAGCTGCAGCATGCATGTGGGATCTATTTCCCTGACCAGGGATCAAACCTGGGCCCCCTGCATTGGGAGTGCAGAGTCTTAGCCACTGGACCACCAGGGAAGTCACTGGAACAATGGATTCTGATGGACATCCACTACCAGCACATGGGCTTGTAGAGGGGGAAGGAGATTTTCAAAAAGATGGGGTGTTCCTCTGGGTAGCCAAAGCAGCAAAACTGTGTCAAATGGAAAAATAAAATCATAAAGGTACTAGAAGAAACATAGATTATTTTTTAACCTTGGAGTGAAAGATCCCTTTTGAGCCTGCCATAGAATCCAGAAGTCATAAAGGGAAAGACTGATTGTAAATCAACTATACTTCAATTTAAAAAATAAATAATAATAACATAAAACAAATAAAATTATTCCAGAATTAAAAGTTCACTAAAAATAAACAGATAAGTATGAATTTTTAAAAAATAAAGGAAAAGGCTGATAAATATAACAGAAACAGTTAATGTAACAACCTAAAAATCACCATAAGTCACATAAAAAAGCCAATTTCTTTAATATACAGAGAGCACTTATACACCAAAATTTAAAAATTAACAGCCCAATAGGAAAAGAGGCAAAAAAGAGAAAATCAATTCAGTTGTTCAACAGGTATTTACTGAATGCTTAGTGTATTCAAGGCATGGTTCTAGGCACTGGAGATGTGGCTTTGAGAAAAACAACATAGAAAAATAAATATCAAAGGTTAGTAAACATATTAAAAGATTCTCAACTTCACTTAGAATAAATACAATTTTTTAAAAAATTGAAATAGTGTTTTTCACTTACCAAATTGGCGAAGAGTAAGCTTAGTACAGGCAGTGTCCAAGGGACATACGCACCACTATACACTAATGAAGAAGTCTAAACTGGCAGCATCCTTTTAGAGAACTCTTACCTTTCACTTTAACACATCTGATTTGTTTGAGCCTTTTTTTTTTAACAAGGATCTACTTAACCTTTGTAATTTAAAAGGATTATATTAAAAATGAAATCAGAAAATATACCTATCCTTTTGTAAGGGCCTTTGAAGCTTTCTGATTTCTATGTGTGTTGAAGTTAGAAGACATTTTATTTATAGAGGCACACTCTTCTGGGCTTAAGTAATCTATACTAACTCTAGCTCTGAATTTTTATTATTCACTTTTTCATTCAGCAGACATCTACTAAGCTAACTGCTTTATGCCAAGCAATGTGTTAATCACTGGCTATTTAGTCTGATGAGGGAGACATCAGATTAATCACAGCATAACAAGTGCAACAAAAGTATGTACAAAGTACTTAGGAAGCAGACAGGAGGCATCAATAACTGTCAACAGACTTTAGAGAAAACTTTCCAGAGGAGAGATATTTAAGCCAGTTCATGAGAGGAGTCTTTCTTCTCATGGGTTTGCCACCCAATAAACAAATGGGAAACGAAAAGAATACATTAACGTCAAAGTCAGAAGAAAGGTAGATTCAGAAAGGGCCACCATACTTGAATTACAATGTGGTGAACTCAAGAAGGGAACCACTGAGCGTTGGAGGAGGCTGCTGAGATGGAAGACAACTGAGTCCTGAAACTGAAGGCTGAACGTAAACATGATATCATCATAAATATCTCCCTTATGAAATTTGAGGGACCACAGGCTCCTCACAGAAAACATGATTACAGGAACATTTCGGGTGGACACTGTTGTTCTGATTATTGCTGCTGATAATGGTGGATACTAAGTATTTCAAGGAATGGGCAAAGTGGTGAGCTTGGAATATTGGTCTGTATTTTTCTTTTCTTGAACTGTCCTTTTCAGATTTTTATATCAGGGTAATGTTGCCCTCACAAAATGATTTAGAAGTGTCTTCTTTGTCCTGTGAAAGAGTGTGTGATTATTTTCTTAAGGCCTTATTTGTTAAAGATATATACTGAAATATTTACAGGGGAAATTATATGATGTCTAGAATTTGTTTTAAAATACTTCAGAAAAAAAAAGAATAGCTGAAACAAGAATGATAGAATGTTGATAATTCTGCAAGTGTGGTTATGGGTACCTGGGGGTTTATTATACTATTTTCTGCACTTTTAAGTATGTTAGAAATTTTCCCTAAGAAAACCTTTTTTAATATTTTTTATTTTTTATTTTTTTAACTTTTATTTTGGAGTATAGCCAATTAACAATGTCGTGATAGTTCCAGGTACACAGCAAAGGGACTCAGCCATACATTATATGTATCCATTCTCCCCCAGACTCCCCTCCCGTCCAGGCTGCCACGTAACATTGAACAGAGTTTCCTATGCTATACGGTAGGTCCTTGTTGGTTATGCATTTTATTTATTTATTTATTTTTACTTTTTTTATTTTTTAATTTCAAACATATAATTTATTGTGTTTTTATTTTTTTTAATTTTGTTTTAACATCTTTATTGGAGTATAATTGCTTTACAATGGTGTGTTAGTTTCTGCTTTATAACAAAGTGAATCAGTTATATATATACATATGTCCCCATATCTCTTCCCTCTTGCATCTCCCTCCCTCCCACCCTCCCTATCCCACCCCTCTAGGTGGTCACAAAGCACCGAGCTGATCTCCCTGTGCTATGCGGCTGCTTCCCACTAGCTATCTATTTTTCGTTTGGTAGTGTATATATGTCCATGCCACTCTCTCACTTTGTCCCAGCTTACCCTTCCCCCTCCCCATATCCTCAAGTCCATTCTCTAGTAGGTCTGCATCTTTATTCCCGTCTTGCCCCTAGGTTCTTCTGACCACTTTTCTTTTTTTTTTTTTTTTTTTTAGATTCCATATATATGTGTTAGCATACGGTATTTGTTTTTCTCTTTCTTATTTCACTCTGTATGACAGTCTCTAGGTCCATCCACCTCACTACAAATAACCCAGTTTCGTTCCTTTTTATGGCTGAGTAATATTCCATTGTATATGTGTGCCACATCTTCTTTATCCATTCATCTGTTGATGGACACTTAGGTTGCTTCCATGTCCTGGCTATTGTACATAGAGCTGCAACAAACATTTTGGTACATGACTCTTTTTGAATTATGGTTTTCTCAGGGTATATGCCCAGTAGTGGGATTGCTGGGTCGTATGGTAGTTCTATTTTTAGTTTTTTAAGGAACCTCAATACTGTTCTCCATAGTGGCTGTATCAATTTACATTCCCACCAACAGTGCAAGAGGGTTCCCTTTTCTCCACACCCTCTCCAGCATTTATTGTTTGTAGATTTTTTTTTTTTTGATGTTTATCTGATACATGAATACTCTTTTTTTTTAAACATCTTTATTGAAGTATAATTGCTTTACAATGGTGTGTTAGCTTCTGCTTTATAACAAAGTGAATCAGTTATACATATACATATGTTCCCATATCTCTTCCCTCTTGCATCTCCCTCCCTCCCACCCTCCCTATCCCACCCCTCTAGGTGGTCACAAAGCACCGAGCTGATCTCCCTGTGCTATGCGGCTGCTTCCCACTAGCTATCTGTTTTACATTTGGTAGTGTATATATGTCCATGACACTCTCTCACCCTGTCACATCTCACCCCTCCCCCTCCCCATATCCTCAAGTCCATTCTCTAGTAGGTCTGTGTCTTTATTCCCATCTTGCCACTAGGTTCTTCATGACCTTTTTTTTTTCCTTAGATTCCATATATATGTGTTAGCATACTGTATTTGTTTTTCTCTTTCTGACTTACTTCACTCTGTATGACAGACTCTAACTCCATCCACCTCATTACAAACACCTCCATTTCATTTCTTTTTATGGCTGAGTAATATTCCATTGTATATATGTGCCACATCTTCTTTATCCATTCATCCGATGATGGACACTTAGGTTGCTTCCATGTCCTGGCTATTGTAAACAGAGCTGCAATGAATATTTTGGTACATGACTCTTTCTGAATTATGGTTTTCTCAGGGTATATGCCCAGTAGTGGGATTGCTCGGTCGTATGGTAGTTCTATTTTTAGTTTTTTAAGGAACCTCAATACTGTTCTCCATAGTGGCTGTATCAATTTACATTCCCACCAACAGTGCAAGAGTGTTCCCTTTTCTCCACTCCCTCTCCAGCATTTATTGTTTGTAGATTTTTTGATCATGGCCATTCTGACTGGTGTGAGATGATATCTCATTGTAGTTTTGATTTGCATTTCTCTAATGATTAATGATGTTGAGCATTCTTTCATGTGTTTGTTGGCAATCTGTATATCTTCTTTGGAGAAATGTCTATTTAGGTCTTCTGCCCATTTTTGGATTGGGTTGTTTGTTTTTTGATATTGAGCTGCATGAGTTGCTTGTATGTTTTGGAGATTAATCCTTTGTCAGTTGCTTCATTTGCAAGTATTTTCTCCCATTCTGAGGGTTGTCTTTTCGTCTTGTTTATGGTTTCCTTTGCTCCGCAAAAGCTTTTAAGTTTCATTAGGTCCCATTTGTAGAAAAGGTTTTTTTAAAATGGAAAAAAAATACTGTCTAGTATGTTTCAGCACCCTCTACTTGTGTGTGACTGCTCTTGGAAACTCAGTCTTCACTCAACCCACAGTGATGGGACGAATCCACCCTTCCCCTGGAGGATAAGACATAGGGATTGTCAACGTGACTAGTCGGCTGTAGAGGCAACGCAAGGCTTCAAACAGTGTTGTTTCAGTGGAGAGTCCTTATGGGTGACTTTCTATGCCTTGATCCAGGGCATGTTAGAGTTTGACTAGGGCAACTTGTCCCCACTCCAACCAGAAATGCTACTGGATCTGGGTTTTAGCCAGTTTTCTTACTATGCATAGGTACTGGCTTCAACAATTTCCTTTTTTATCTTCTGGCTGTGGGGTGGCTCAGTGGGATCAATTTTGTTAATACCATAAGTCAGTTGTTTCATACCTGGTATTATTACCGACGCTTTCAAGTCGGGCCCCAAAAAGTGTCCTCCTGCCTGGTGTCATTTGGGACAATTGAAAGAGACCGAGTTTGATTCATAAGCAAAGGAAAGCTTTATTCTTTAATCAGAGAATGGAGAGGTGCAAGCTTCTGCTCTAGAGCACAGGCTCTCCCCGCAGGCCGTGGGCGGGGCTGCTTTATAGGGTTCTGGCCAGCAGGGAAGCTGCGGAGCTCTCTGCTGTTGGTCGCAGCTGTGCCTCCAGACCTGTAAGGTGCAGCGTCTCTGCATACAGTCCGCTGCTGCTACCACCATCTTGAATTGCAGTGTCATGCAGGCAAGGGCTTCTGCTCACAGCCCGCCCATCGAAGCCATCTGGCACCAGGAACTCTGGTCTGAAATGCCAGGTGCAATGCCTCTGCATGCGGCAGCCTATGAACAAGTGAAACTAGAGTAATGACAAATGGGAAAAAAAGGTTAGACTTTATTTTATTACCCAGACTCTATTTTTATTTCCTGAGCATTGTTAATGGTCTTTGCCAGTGACAAATCCCTCCTCTGATTTTTGTCCTGCTCCTCATTCTTGAGGGGTGCTGAGGGGAGAAGGTCTGACTTCTGTAGCTTCTTTCTGCTGATCTGGGGAGTCGTCATAACCCTGGGTGGAGGAGCAGAACTTCTCCCCAGCTACCTTTACATATGTTTGTCACCAAGCCTTTGCCCTGACTGTGCATACCCCTGAGTGACCACCATTTGTCTAACCTTGGGTTTGTTTGGTTTTGGCCATGCCGCGCGGCTTTCGGGATCTTAGTTCTCCGACCAGGGATTGAACCTGGGCCCCAGCAGTGAAAGCACTGAGTCCTAACCACTGGACTGCCAGGGAATTCCCTGTCTAACCTTTTGGAGACAAGGGACACCAGACAATTTAAGATACATGGCCCAATTAAAATACATAAATAAATAAATAAAAAATTTAAAGATACATGGCTCAAGTATTAGCAAGAGCAAATTTTTCCTAAAAATGCAGGTATCTAGGTCTTTTGCCTGTAGGCAAGTGTGCCCTGATGTTGAGGCACACTACTATGGCCTGCATATCCCTGGTAACACTTCTGTTGTTTTTCAGAAGAGAAGCTTCAGGTCAGAGAGAAGTTCACATGAGTAGCGAAAGGGGTCCATTGCCCCAGGTTGTCTCTCCAGAGTTTGGGGCTCGGGGTCCTCTTTACTTGATGGTGATGTAACCACAGTGTGATCCCCTGCAACTTCAGGAAAGAATGGGTGGTTAGCATTGTTGCAGGAGAGGAAAATGTCATGTCGTGGGACCCACAAGAGTCCTTAAGACAGACCACCAAGTGAGGGTCCTTGGCATCACACAAGAAAGAATTCATGAGTGAGCCAAAGAAAAGTGAAAGCGAGTTTACTTAGATACACACTCCATAGGCTGAATGCAGTCTGTCTCAGAAAGTAAGAGTGGCCCCAGGGCACGTGGTTGCTGGTTTTTATGGGCTGAGTAATTTCATATGCTAATGAGTGGGAGGAATATTCTTGCTATTTCAGGGAAGGGTGGGGATTTCCCAGAAATTGGGCCACTGCCCACTTTTTGGCCTTTTATAGTCTGCCTTGGACTGTCAAGGCATAAAAGGGGGTGTGATTTTTTAGTATTACAATGAAGGTATAATGAGCTAAAGGTCAATGACCGGACTATTCTCGAAGTCACCTTGGTTCCAGCCGGTTTTTATTGCATCCTAATAGCTGCGCCCCTTCTTCATTTATCTAGCTGTTGTGTCCTGCCCCTTTCCCTCCTGTCTCAGAATCACCAAGTGGGGTCCATTCCACTTAGGAGTGAGCTGATCTTGCAGGCTTCCAGTTTTCCAGGTTTTTAGATACACCTAGTCTCCTGGTGGGCAGGAACAGTACCTGGTTACCATATTCCAAGAGAGCTTTCATGGTTTCTCCTACCTGGAGGGCATACTTGAGTTGTTCCATTTCAAGGGAGTTAAGGTGTCCTTTCTCTCAGGCTTGGGGAATGGGTCTACCACACAAGAGTTCAAATGCACTTCCATATAGTGATTGGATTGTTTAGAGAAATGCAACCCTGAATAAGAGGTCCCAGTTTTTGAGCTAATACCCCAAGGGCCATTCCCCTTTTCTCCTGAATGTAAGGGTCAAAGGGTTTAGTTAAATCTAGGAGGGCCTCGGCAGGGACTTGAAGTAACTGCTTTTTCAATTCCTGAAAAGTCCCCTTTACATTCTGAATTCCATTCAAAAGGATCATCCTTTCCTTTCAACTCTTCATACAGAGGCCTGGCTATTAGACCATATTTAGGGATCCAGATGCGGCAAAACCCAGCCATCCTCAGGAAACCCCTAAGCTGTCTTCCAGCTTTAGGATGGGTGAGGCTGCAAAGGGCTTCTTTTCTTTTCTAGGGTAGGCTTCTCTGACCTGTGAGAATGAAGCCTAGGTAGGACACCCTAGTTTGGGATATTTGAGCTAAATCTGGGACGGCAGTGTATGTCCGGGTTTTAGATGGACTATCACGGGACTGGCTCCTACAGCTAGTCCCACCCGTCCCTGTGCCTAGACCTCAGGATTTACTCCAAGGAGGTCGCTTGCTCTGTCTAGGGAGGTTTTTCCTCAGCCATTACCATTATCACCTTGTGCCCCTGTCTAGGGGAACGCCCATCTCGTTTGTCTCCCATTAGGTGGATAGTTAGCCCCCAACATATGTAGGCCATCTCTTCCTAGCAGGGGTATAGGGCATTCAGGGACATACAGGAAGGAATGAGTGAGAATGTGTTTATCCACTTTACATTCGAATGGTTCTATGAATGCTCATTCTTGGGCCTTCCCTGATACCCCCATAATTTTACAACTCTTATGACTGAGTTTGCCTGATCTGGTGTTCAGAATCAAGTAAGTGGCACAGGTGTTGATGGGCTTTCTCCCCATGTCCAATGTCAGCAGGGGTTCCTTAGGGGTCAGTTGGAGTGCCAGCTTAGGAGTCTCCTGGCCCCATCATTCTTCACCTATTTGGATCATCTGCCTTCGAAGGTAATGGCTGGTACCTGCCATTTCCGTCGCCTTTCGGGGGGTCGAGGGTATTCTCCCTTCCAGTGTCCCTCTTGTTTACATATGGCACACTGATTGGGTCTGCTTTCCTTGCCTTGCTATCCCTCGGTGTGGGCCAGCAGTCACTCACTGGAGTTGAGAGTTTCTGAGGGCAGTTAGTCCAGACCAGTTGACATTGGAGGGCAACAGCCAGCAAGTGGACTTGCCTCCAGACCTTTTTATCCTCTGACTTTTCCTCCTCTGTATCTTGGTTATTAAACACCTGGTAGGCAACCCCGACCAGGCGAGAGGCAGGGCTATCTGGTTCTATTTCCAGTTTCTGAAGCTTACGCCTCATGTCCAGGTCACTTTGGGAAATTGAATAGGATCTCAGGATTGCACTCCCTTCCAGTGACTCAGGGTCAGTGATGGTATAGATTTGGAGGCATTGCCTGAGCACTCTAGGAATGCTGAAAGGTTTTCTGTTGGCTCCTGATGATTTCCTTTATCTTATTCCAATTGACAGGTTTTTTTCCTGCTGCCTGGTGCTAGTTTCTCTGAAGTAGGCAGGGGAGCCCTGTGAGCCCTTTGTAAGACCAGGAACCCCAATATCTGGAAGACCTGTGAGCTGCTGGCCAGAACAAGAAACACCCACTGCCCCCCCCAACCCAACTTGTGAGGTGAACCTTGGCTGATTATCGACCGAGGTTCCACGAGCTCTCCTCCTGGCATCAGCACAGAATACCAGCTGCCCCAGCGGTCTGGTGAGTACCCCGTGGGACTCCCACGTGCTTTTAGCTCTCACCTGGTAGGAAGGCTGAAACACCTCCTTTTTGGCTGAAAGGAGGAAAGAGAAGACCCCTGACTCAGAGAGCTGTGCCACTCCCTAACAGACCAAGTTGGTTAGGAACTAACGTGCCTAAGCTGCTCTGGCCCAGAGGCAGTCCGGTCTTACCTTCTGTGGGATATTCTGACTGAGGAGGGACTGTCTTAAGCACAGGCTGTTACAACTTCAAGGCAGACCCCCAGCTATATCAGAGTCTGCACCATTTGGATGCCTCCTATTTTGGTCTTTTGAGCAATCCATTAACAGTTTGGGGCTGGTTCCAAATCTCCCGAACAGAAATCTTATTTGGGTCGAATCTGGTGGTATCTGTGTGACTAAATTTCCAGCCAGGGTCCAACAACCTTCCAGGATTCCCTTCGAGGCAGGTTCCTGATGGAGAAGGAGGGCTCATCCAGGTATACGTCCCCTTTACGAAGGCCTCTGCACATGGCACACAATGAGCAAGTGAAACTAGACTAAGCACAAAGGAAAAAAAAGTTAGTTTTTACCCAGATGCTATTTTATTACCCAGATGCTATTTTTATTTCCTGGAAATTGTTAATGGGCTTTGCCAGTGACAGTATGTAAGCCAGAAGAGCAAGCTGGACCATTGGAGGTATACCTCAAAACACACACACAGCCCTTTGGAAAGGTCTGGATTATAGGTTCAAGGCATTTAAAGTTTTCTCTGTCTACTCGTAAGCTGACTACTAAGCTAACTAAGAGGAAATATCAAACAGACACTTAGGTTGTTTCCATATCTTGGCTATTATGAATAATGCCACTGAACATGGGAATACAGGTATCTCTTCAAGATCCCATTTTCATTTCCCTTGGGAATATACCCAGAAGTGGGATTACTGATAATATAGTTCTATTTTTAATTTTTTGAAGCCCCTCCATAGTGGCAGTACCAATTTCTGATCCCACCAGCAGTGCACAAATATTCCCTTTCCTCCACACCCTTACCAGCACTTGTTAGCTCTTGTCTTTTTTATAATAATCATTCTAACGTGTAAGATGATATCTCACTGTGTTTTTTTTTTTTAATTTTTAAATTTTATTATTTATTTTTATTTTTGGCTGCGTTGGGTCTTCATTGCTGTGCACGGGCTTCCTCTGGTTGCGGCGAGTGGGGGCTGCTCTTCGTTGCGGTGCTCGGGCTTCTCATTGCAGTGGCTTCTCTTGTTGCGAAGCACGGGCTCTAGGTGCGCGGGCTTCAGTAGTTGTGGCATGCGGGGTCAGCAGTTGTGGCACGTGAGCTCTAGAGCGCAGGCTCAGTAGTTGTGGTGCACAGGCTTAGTTGCTCCGCGGCATGTGGGATCTTCCCGGGCCAGGGCTCGAACCCGTGTTCCCTGCGTTGGCAGATGGATTCTTAACTACTGCGCCACCAGGGAAGCCTCTCGCTGTGGTTTTGATTTGTATTTTCCTGCTAATTAGTGATGTTGAGCACCTTTTCATGAACCTATTGATAATTTGTATGTCTTCTTTGGAAAAATGTCTATTCAGCTCCTCTGCCCATTTTTAATATCAGATTGTTTGTTTGTTTGTTTTGATCTGTTGCAAGGCAAGGGTCAAGGTTTATTTTTTAGCATATGGATTTCCAATTGTTTCCACGATATTCTGGATCCTTTGTTTTTTCATATTAAATTTTAGAGTCAGCTTACCAATTTCTATCCCAAAAGGCTCCTGGGATTTTGATAGGGTTTATGTTGAATCCATAGATAAATTTGGGAAGAATTAACAGCTTAACAATATTGACTCTTCCAATACATAAACAAAGTATGTCTCTCCATTTATTTAAGTCTTCTTTAATTTCTGCCATCAATGTAGTTTCAAAATACCAATCTTGTATATATTTTCTTAGTTTTATCCCTAAGTATTCTGTGATTTTTTTGCTATTGTAAATGGTATTTTTAACATTTTAATTTCCAGTTGCTTATTGCTATTATATAGAAATATGATTGATTTTTATATATAAATCTTGTGTCCTACAACATTGTAATATTCATTTATAGTTCTAGTAGCTTTCTGGTAGATTCTTTGGGATTTTCTACATAGACAATCATCTTGTCTTTGAAGAAAGATACGTCGCAGAGAGACAGGAGGTAACTAAAGGGGGGATCCCACTGGTCAAATACGGGACAATTTGAGCATCAAAATAAATAATAATAGTGAGAGATTATTATTTACAATATAAGAATAAATAAGCTGATACAAATGGATATATAGATAAATGAGGGAATAAGTGAATGAATGGTGGAGAAGGGAAAGCTCTTCTTTAGTTAAATGTAAATTAATAAGTGAGGAAAGAATGATAGAATTGGAAAATCATCATTTGAAACCTATCATTACACACCACTATATATAAAATAGATAACCAACAAGGACCTACTGTATAGCACAGGGAACTATACTCAATATCTATAATAACCTATAATGGAAGAGAATGTAAAAAAGAATATATATGTATGTTTATATTTATATATATGTATAACTGAATCACTTTACTGTATACCTGAAACTAACACATTTTAAATCACCTATTTTTCAATAAACATTTTTTAAAAACCCATCATCATAACTGATTCAGGCAAGTGTCATCAATGTATGTTTTTCAGACTGGCTGGTGAAAGTTTGAAGAGTAAGAAGATATTTACACAGTCTCAAAATATCTCCCTACAAAATACTTATTAACTATAAAAAGTAAAAAAGTAATGTCATAGTGGAGAAGCCTGGCAAACATCACCTTAACCAACCGATCAAAGCTAACAAAGTTAGTATCACTGGTAACGATGTTAATTGACAGCATGTGCCTTCTGCTGTGATGCACTTCTGTGGAACTGTGGCTAAATTAGTGTAACCCAAATCTAATCACGAGAGAATATCAGAGAAACTCAGATAGAGAAACATTAACTCACAAAATAACTGGATCCCCAGAAAGGTGGAATAGATAAATTTCCCTATTCCTTGTACTAATTACAACTAAAACCCCTAAACACTATATAGAAAACAAACATAAGACTCTAAAACGTGGAGAGAACCTCAGGACCCAAGGAATGACATGTTGGCAAGTTCCCTGGATTTTCTTTTTGTCTCATGGATCAGACTTGGATCTGAAGAAGCTGGCAACCGTGAAACCAATGGGTGCAGATAAGAAAGCCCCAACAAAAGCCTGCTTCTTAGCTAAAGGACCAGGAAAGGGGCCATCTAGCAAGACTGAAAATTTTTAAGCAGTAACCATTTAACTCCAGCCAAATACCACAGACGAAAACTGTGGCCCGGCCTATATTCTTGCCAACAAAGGCTGGGGGGAGTCTAGACTTCCACCCTTGCAGCCTGTAACAAGGTGCCTCAACAACCCTGTAGGGTGACATCAGAGAAAGCCAAGTAGGGAGCCAGGACTTTCATCCCCATCTGGGAATAACAAGGATCACTACCCCAAGGCATCAGTGGAGACCATGAGAAGATCTGGAACTCCAACCCCCCAATCAGCAGTAATGATGAGCCCCTTCATTTAATATCAATGGAAACCAAGTGAGGAACCTGGATTTCTACCTCCACCTGGCGGTAACAAGATGGCACCCCCTACGTTCCCTTGCTGGAGTGGTGTCAGAGAAAAGGCCAACTAAAATAGATTTAGGGCTTCCCTGGTGGCGCAGTGGTTAAGAATCCGCCTGCCAGTGCAGGGAACACGGGTTTGAGCCCTGGTCCGGGAAGATCCCACATGCTGCAGAGCAACTAAGCCTGTGCGCCACAACTACTGAAGCCTGCATGCCTAGAGCCCATGTTCCGCAACAAGAGAAGCCACCGCAATGAGAAGCCCGTGCACCACAACGAAGAGTCTGCTCGCCGCAGCTAGAGAAAAGCCTGCACGCAGCAACGAAGACCCAACACAGCCAAAAATAAATAAATAAATAAATAAAATTTTTTAAAAATAAAATAGGTTTAGATAAGACCCAGAATCATATTTAAAGACATAATATGAAAATGTCCAGGTTTCAGTGGAGAATCACCAAGAACCAAGATCTCAAACTGAATGAAAAAAGACAATCAATAGAAGCCAACACTAAGGTGACAGAGTTGACACATTACCTTTCAGAAAAAAATAATTCGAATGAGAGTGGATTTCTTATCAGAAACTGTGGAGGCCAGAAGAAAGTGGTACAATATTTTTCCAGTGATGAAAGATTGACAACTCGGAAATCCTATACCCAGTGAAAATGCCCTTCAGGAATGAAGTGGAAATCAAGACATTGTCAGATGAAGAAAAACTAAGAGAATTTGTAGTCACCAGACCTATCCTAAAAGAATGAGTAAAGGAGTTCTCTAAACAAAGGAAATTATAAAAGAAGGAAACATGGAAACTCAAAAAGAAAAAGAAAAAAACTATGATAATTAAAAATATAGGTAAATGCAGTAGGCTTTCTTTCTCCTTTGATTTTGACTCAGTTTTTGTTCTATGTTTGTCATACATATTCCTCTTGATTATGTTTCACAGTTGAAGCAAAAATTATATCACTGCTATGGGCTGAATGTTTGTGTCTCCCCAAAATTCTTAAGTTGAGGGACTTCCCTGGTGGTCCAGTGGTTAAGACTCCGAGCTCCCAGTGCAGGGGGCCCAGGTTCGATCCCTGGTCAGGGAACTAGATCCTGCATGCCTCAACTAAAGATCCTGAGTGCTCCAACGAAGATCCCACATGCCACAACTAAGACCTGGAGCAGCCAAGTAAATAAATAAATAAATAAAACTATCAAAATTCTTATGTTGAAAACCTAATGCCCAAGTTGATGGTATTAGGAGGTAGAGTCTTTAGGCTGTAGCAGAAGAAGGTGATTAGGTCATGAGGGGGAGCTCTTGTGAATAAAAGAGCTTTATAAAAACCTTTATAGGGACTTCCCTGGTGGTCCAGTGGGTAAGAGTCCACGCTCCCAATGCAGGGGGCCTGGGTCCGATCCCTGGTCGGGGAACTAGATCCCGCATGCCGCAACTAAGAAGTCTGCATGCTGCAACTTAAAAGATCCCACATGCCACAACTGAGACACAGTGCAGCCTAAATAAATAAATAAATACTTAAAAAAAAAAAAAAGCTTTATAAAAGAGACTTCACAGAGCTCCCTAGCCCCTTCCACCATGGGAGGACACAGTGAGAAACCAGCGTCTGCAACCCAGAAGAGGGTCTTCACCAGAACCCAGCCATGCTGGCACCCTGATCTTGGACTTTCAGCCTCCAGAACTGTGAGAAATAAATTTCTGTTGTTTATAAGCCACCCAGTCTATGGTATTTTTTTACAGCAGCACAAATGGGCTAAGACAATCACTGTCTGATGTTCTAAATATATGTAGAGGAAATATATAAGACAACAGAGTGCTGGAAGTTCAAGAAATGCAATAAGGCAAGTAATGAAAATAAAACGCATTCCGATTGGAAAGGAATACATAAAACTGTCCCACTGGAGATGACATGATTGTCTACATAGAAAAACCAAAGAATCTCCAAAAAAAAAAAAAAATCTAAGAAGCAATATGTGAGGTCATCAAGGTTTCAGGATACAAGAAAACCATAAAAAAAATCAACTGCATTTTTATATACTAGCAATAAACATATGGACACTGAAATTAAAATACAATACCATTTAAATCACTCAAAAAAAAAAAAGAAAGAAATACTTGGGTGTAAATCTAGCATTGTATCCTATGAAGCACAAAAGATTTTAATTTTGATAAAGTCCAATTATTATATATTTTTTCTTTTGTTGCTTGTGCTTTTGGTGTGATATCTAGGCAAGCATTGCCTAATCCCAGATCACAAACACCAGCTGAATTGCAAAAAGCAAATCAATGGAAGAAAGAGTCTTTTCAACAAATGGTGTTGGCGTAACTAGACAGCCATAGGTAGAAAAATAAGCCTTGACCTAAGTTTCACATCACATAAAGAATTAACATAAAGTATATCATGGACTCAAATGTAAATTGGTTTTTTAAAAAATATTTATTTATTTATTATTTATTTATTTATTTTGGCTTTGCTGGGTCTTAGTTGCGGCATGCGTGCAGGATCTAGTTCCCCGACCAGGGATTGAACCTGGGCCCCCTGCATTGGGAGTGCAGAGTCTTACCCACTGGACCACCAGGGAAGTCCCTCAAATGTAAATTGTAAAACTATACAACTTTTAGGAAAAAATATTGCTGACAATCTTTGGGGTATAAAATAAAGCAAAGAGTTTTTAGACTTTAAACCAAAATTGTTATCCATAAAATAAACTGATAAATTTTACTTCATCAAAATGAAAAACTTTTGCTCTGTGAAAGACCCTGTTAGGAGGATGAAAAGACAAGCTACAGACTGTAAGAAAATACTTACAAACCATATATCCGACAAATACAAGTATCTAGACCATAAAAAAATTCCCAAAACTCACCAGTAGCCTTTTGTCTTGTCGCATGCATGAAAACAAGATGTGTCGGCAGCAGTTCTACTGGAGTTACATACGAAAATTCAGCCAAGATTCTCACTCTTGCTGCTGCGCTCCCTAAACCTGCATGGTTTGATCTGGAAATATAATGCGTCCCACCAGTGTCTACGTCAGTACACAAAGGATATGGACTTCATCAAACTGGAATAAACAATCTTCCTTGAATGGATCATTCTAAACATCTACCAGTCAAAAGAAAAAATGCTAGCTCTTCCTACAACAACAACAAACTCCACAGTAAAAAGCAAACAATCCAAATAGCAAACAATCCAAAAGCAAACAATCCACGGACAAAAGACATGAAGAGACGTTTCAACCAAGAAGTCACACAGATGGCAAATGAACACATGAAACAATGTTCAACATCATCAGCCATTAAGGAAGTGCAAAATAAAATCACAATGAAGTACCACCTCACCCCACTCACACTGCGAAAATAAAAAATACAGACAGTATGTACCAAGTGTTACTGATAGTTTGGATTACTCATACATTGCTGCTGGGAAAGCAAAATGGTATAGCCACTTTCAACAACAATCTGGCAGTTTCTTCAAAAACTAAATATGTGGGACTTCCCTGGTGGTCCAGTGGTTAAGACTCCGCACTTCCGATGCAAGGGGCGCGGGTTCAATCCCTGGTCAGGGAACTAAGATCCCACGTGCCGTGCGGTCAAAAAAAAAAACAAAACTAAATATGTAATTGCCACACGACCCAGCAGTTGCACTCCTGGGCACTTATCCCAGAGAAGTAAAGACTTAATGTTCACATAAAAACCTGAACACAAATGTTTATAGCAGCTTTATTCATAACATTAAAAAAATTGGAAACCACCCAGATGTCTGTCAACAGGTGAATGGTTGAACAAACTGTGGTAGAGCCAAACCATGGAACACTACTCAGCAAGAGGGAACTACTGATGCATACAACAACCTGGATGAATCTCCAGAGAACTATGCTGTGTGAAAAAAACCAATCCAAAAGGCTGCATACTATGTACAGTAGTTCTATTTATGTAACCTCATTGAAATGATGAAATTACAGAAACGGAGAACAGATTACTGCTTATCAGGGTAGGGGTGGGAGAGAAATGGGGGTGGCTATAAAAGAGCAACATGAGGGATCTTTCTGGTGATGGAAGTGTTCCGTATCGTGACTGATGACTGTATCAGTGTCAATATCTGGGTTTTGGTATTGTGCTATAGTTTTGCAGGATGTTACCATTGGGCCAGATGGGTAAAGGATATATGGGATCTCTTCGTATTATGCCTTACAACTGATGCAACTCTACAATTATCTCAAAATAAAAGCCTAATTAAAAAAATAACTTGCCTATATTCTTCAAAAACTGTCAATGTCATGAAATACGAATAAAGACTCAGGAATTGTTCCAGAATGAAGACTAAAAAGACATGATAACAAATGATACACACATTTTTAGATTTTCTTTTGCTATTAAAGATATTACTGAGACAACTGGCAAAATTTGAACAAAGTCTTTAGCTTATAAAATAGTACTATACTACTCTCATCTCCTGATTTTGTTAAATGCACTCTGGTTATATGAGAGAATTTCTTGTTTGTTTTTAGGTAATATACCCTGAAGTATTCAGGAGAAAAGGGATGTCATGTCTGCAACTTGACATGATTCAGAAAAAGAGAGCGAAAGAGAAGGATAAAGCAAGTATAGGTAAATGTTAACATTTGGAAAGTCTGGATGAAGGATATCTAGAATTCTTTGTATTATTCTTGCAACTTTTCTATAATCTGAAATTATGTCAAAATAAAAAAACATTCAAACCAAAAAATATAAGCTGTTGTATAAACATAGAATGAAATGCTGTTCTTCAACAAAAAGGAACAAATTACATAGGACAATGTGTATAAATCTCAAAAACATTACACTGAATGAAAGAAGCCTTACACAAAAGAGCACATGTTGGGGCTTCCCTGGTGGCACAGTGGTTAAGAATCTGCCTGCCAGTGCAGGGAACACGGGTTCGAGCCCTGGTCCGGGAAGATCCCATGTGCCGCGGAGCAACTAAGCCCGTGTGCCACAACTTCCGAGCCTGCGCTCTAGAGCCCGTGAGCCACAACTACTGAGCCTGCATGCCTAGAGCCCGTACTCAGCAACAAGAGAAACCACCAGAGTGAGAAGTCCGTGCACCAAAACAAAGAGTAGCCCCCGCTCACCACAACTAGAGAAAGCCTGTGTGCAGCAACGAAGACCCAACGTGGCCAAAATAAATAAATAAATAAAATAAATTCATTAAAAAAAAAAAAGAGCGCATGTTGTATGATATGTTTCCATGAAGTTCTAGGATAGGCAAAACTAATCTATGATGGAAAAAACAGAACAGAGGTTGCTTCTGAAAGGTGGAGGCAATGTTTCTGAGAAGGGGTATGAAGGAACTTTCTGGACTAATGCTCTGGATCTTCTGAATCTTGATAGAGGATTTTGGTTGCATAGTTGTGAATATTTGCTGTAACTCATCAAATGGTATATTTATGATTGCACATTTCATGGTATGTAAATTTTACCTAAAAATAAATAAATAACCAAATGCTGAACACTGCTTAATATTATGTATGTTCAAGTGTTTGGGGTGAAGTGTTCTGTTGTCTGTAACTTACTCTGAAAACCATCAAAATATAAAGTGGCGGGCTTCCCTGGTGGTGCAGTGGTTAACAATCCGCCTGCTAATGCAGGGGACACAGGTTTGAGCCCTGGTCCGGGAAGGTCCCACGTGCCGCGAAGCAACTAAGCCTGTGAGCCACAACTACTGAGCCTGTGCTCTAGAACCTGCGAGCCACAACCACTGAGCCCGCATGCCACAACTACTGAAGCCCACACACCTAGAACCCGTGCTCCGCAACAAGAGAAGCCACCGCAGTGAGAAGTCGGCGCTCCACAACGAAGAGTAGCCCCCGCTGGCTGCAACTAGAGAAAGCCCATGTGCAGCAATGAAGACCCAATGCAGCCAAACATAAATAAATAAATAAATAAATAATAAATTTATTAAAAAAAAAAAGAAGAATTTGCCTGCCAATGTAGGGGACACGGGTTTGAGCCCTGGTCCGGGAAGATCTCACATGCCGTGAAGCAACTAAGTCCATGCGCCACAATTACTGAGCCTGCACTCTAGAGCCGCGAGCCACAACTACTGAGCCCATGTGACACAACTACTGAAGCCCATGTGCCTACAGCCCGTGCTCCGCAACGAGAAGCCACCGCAATGAGAAGGCCGCGCACCGCAACGAAGAGTAGCCCCTGCTCGCCGCAACTAGAGAAAGCCCGCGCACAGCAACAAAGATACAACACGGCCAAAAATAAATAAATAAAATAAATTAAAAAAAAAAAATATATATATATATATATATAAGGTGGCAGTTGTAGAATCTAGGTGGTGGATGTAGTATTCATTGTAAAATAACTTTTGTGTATGTTTGATATTTTTATAGTAAGATACTATTACAGGAGAAGGGGGAGCGAGAGAATGGTCATTTCCCAGGTCTCAGGTGAGTTCCTGGGATGGGCCACCAAGTGAGGGTGTGCTTGACTTCAGGTAGGAAAGAATTCAAGAGCGAGCCAGAGTAAAGTGAAAGCAAGTTTATTTAGAGAGATACACATTCCATAGGCAGAATGTGGTCCCTCTCAGAAGGTGAGAGCGGGCCCTGGGGTACGGGGTTGTTAGTTTTTATGAGCTGGGTAATTTCATACAGTAACGAGTGGGAGGATTATTTTAACTATTTTGGGGAATGGGCAGGGATTTCCAGCAATTGGGCCACAGCCCACTTTTTGGCCTTTTATGGTCAGCCTTGGAACTGTCAGGGCACCTGTGGGTGAGTCATTTAGCATGCTAATATATTACAATGAACGTATAATGAGTCTCAAGGTCTACTGGAAGTCAAATCTTCTGCCATCTTGGGCCTAGTTGGTTCTAACCAGTTTTTGTCATATTCTCAGCAGCTGTGTCATTCTTTTAACTGTTGTGTCCTGCCCGCTTCCTTCCTGTCTCTATACCAGGAAAAAAAAGTCACTAGAATAAAACAGTATATATTCAGAAATTGTTACCAAACAGAAGTTTGTGTCACACAGTGAAGCCAAACAAACTGTCCAAACTGAGTTTGGAGCAGAGAAAATTTTATTGCAAGGCCAAGCAAGGAGAATGGTTGGCTCAGGCCCAAAAAACCTAAACGCCTCCAGTGGTTTTCAGGGAGGAGTTTTTAATAGGCAAAATTTGAGGTGAGGGCTGCAGGGTGTGTGTGACTTTCTTCTGATTGGTTAGTGGTAAGGTAACAAGGTGGTGTTCCAGGAATCTTGTGCTCAGCCTGAAGTTACCATCCTCCACCCGGGTGGGGGCCTTAGTTGCTGCAGAACTCAAAGATATTGTTAGGTATATTCGTTTGGGAGGAACCACGACCTTGCCCCATCATGTACTATTGTTTCTTGACTGCTCCTCCTTTGTTTCTGCATCCCTTCACTTCCATGATTAGCAATTGTTTGAATCTGCCCTTTGGAACTCAGGGAAAGTCTAGGGGGCTGAAGCCTATTTCCTACAAACAAGAAATGGGGAACACAGAGAGGATTTATACCCAGGAGGGCCCCATGGGGTCCTGCTCAGTTTCAGATTTTTGAAAAATTCTAGGATTCAATTGGATACAAATAATGAAAATAATTTAACTCTGTCACTAGGCCACAATTTTGATGAATTGCTACATAATTTTAATCATAAGAAGGGCTCCAGATGTGACCTTGTTAACTCAGACCAGTAAGTTTCATTTTTCAAACTTAGCATTGATTTCTCAAGCTCTTTTCAAATTCTCACTCCTCCGTGAAACTTTTTGATTCCCCCTACTCTCTTGTTAACTCCAGTCAAATTGGATCTATACCTCTCTTATGCAAAAGTCCCATTCTTACATGAACTGCTTCCTGCTTGTTCCAGCCCGTCCCAGACATTTGTAGGCACTGAGAGCCTGCTACTTGCAGACTTTGCCCCACCAGCCCCAAACTAATGAGGACCTTGCCTGGCACAATTTCTGTTCCTTGTCCTCTAATGGGGATGTGTCTTCTGCCCTAGGCCTTGTGTGAACAGTCTTGGATGTCTGCAGGAACAACGAATTGAGTCTTCCTGTTTACCCCTCCAATGTGCAGTCTAGACAAAGACTTCTGGCCTAGGTCCCTGGTTCTCACTCCAGTTTCCTGCCAGGGTTGCAGCCTGCCCCTGGAGCATATTTCTCAGCCAAAGCTCTGACCCCTTACACAGTTTCAAACTATCATTTCTTGCAGTATTGCTTACACTGACTCATATGATTCTCTCTTTTCTACTTGTTGGCCAGTATCTGCACTGATAAGAAATCCTACAACCATGTCCTGACCCCTCACTTTGGGATCTTCAGAGACCAATCCCAAAATTATGTTCTTTGGACTCAATGATGGGGCTTCATCCCAGCCCCCCCTGCTTGATCCTGATCTCCCCCATTCTTAGATCCTTACTAGAAGGTCCCAGCATGTGAATCTGAGAGCTGTGTTATTACAACATTTCCACACATCTTATTTTTCCAATTATAAGAGCCTTTAACGTAAAAGCTATGTCTAATTTCTCACAATACTTAGCATATTTTTTGCATAGAGTAAATAAATCACAGACTGGCCAAAATATATAACAAATTAGAGGGTTCTGAGAATATTTTCATCAATTGCTGGGAAAAAAATTCTCACCCCCAGTCAAACTGGACACCTAGGTATGTCCAAATACATTCTGTGCTTGCTGGGCTTGCACCTACTTTTTTTTGTGTGTGTGCCTCTCTGTGCAGCATGTGGAATCCTAGCTCCCCAACCAGGGATCAAACCCGTGGCCCCTGCAGTGGAAGCACAGAGTCTTAACCACTGGACTGCCAGGGAAGTCCTACACCTTTTTTTTTTTAATTTTTTTTTTTTAAATTTATTTTATTTTTAATTTATTATTGGCTGCATTGGGTCTTTGTTGCTGCACGCGGGCTTTCTCTAGTTGCGGCGAGCGGGGGCTACTCTTCGTTGCGGTGCATGGGCTTCTCATCGCAGTGGCTTCTCTTGTTGCGGAGCAAGGTCTCTAGGCGTGTGGGCTTCAGTAGTTGTGGCACACGGGTTCAGTAGTTGTGGCCCGTGGGCTCTAGAGCGCAGGCTCAGTAGTTGTGGAGCATGGGCTTAGTTGCTCCGTGGCATGTGGGATCTTCCCGGACCAGGGCTCGAACCCATGTCCCCTGCATTGGCAGGCGGATTCTTAACCACTGAGCCACCAGGGAAGCCCTTTTTTAAAAATTTTTATTTATTTATTTTATTTTTGGTTGCGTTGGGGCTTCGTTGCTGCGTGCTGGCTTTCTCTAGTTGTGTCAAGCGGTGGCTACTCTTCGTTGCAATGCGCGGGCTCCTCATTGCGGTGGCTTCTCTTGTTGTGGAGCACGGGCTCTAGAGCGCAGGCTCAGTAGTTGTAGCACATGGGCTTAGTTGCTCCGTGGCATGTAGGATCTTCCCGGACCAGGGATCAAACCCGTGTCCCCTGCACTGGCAGGTGGATTCTTAACCACTGTGCCACCAGGGAAGTCCCTACACCTACTTTTTAACTACATATATTCTCAGGATTCATCCTAAACTCACTGAGGAGCAATCTCTGAGGGTAAAGTCACAGTGTTTGTTGTATGGGTAGGGGCTTCACACACAGTTTTACAGAGCAAATTATTACAGGGGCTCAGATGCTAGCACTAAATCACCTACTCCAGAGCCCCCTCACTTTAGGGTACCACCTGGGGAGCTTTTCAAAGGCAAATTCCTTAAGCCCAGTTCTGAAAACTGGAAGGGCTTGACAGGAGGACCAGAAATCTGTGTTATAAATCAGCACACAGTGGTTGTGATGCTGGCAGCGCTGGGACAGACTGTGAAAAACACGGACTTGAGAAATTATCTTTTCACCAGTAGAAATTCCTGTCATTCCCTCTTGGCTGGCGTCATCACAAGGAATGCTTTCCCTTGTGTCATTTGGTCCATCCGAGAGTCTCACCTCTAAAATCTGATACGCATTCCCTTAACTCCCCAGTGTGACCACCTGCCAAATCCCCTCTCTGATATAGCATCAAATCCCGTACCAAATCACTGTACCAGCCTGCCATCTCCTACAGCCTGTTCACCATTCATTCATTCGCTCCCCCTTTATTCATCAAACATATCAAATATTGACCATGTACCAGACAACTGGCCTACAAAGTTGAGCAAGACCTGGTTCTCGCTTAAAGATTGCAGCTTGAGGAAGACAGACCCCAAAACCAATCAGTATGACTCAATGCAGTGAGTGCAAAGATAGTGATAAGCATGGGGAGCTAAGTGACACTCCTAACTCAATTTGGGGTGGTGGTGGGGGAGGACATCAGAGTTCTCCTGAAGGACAGAATACCTGAGTAGGAGTTGTCCGTTCTCCCTCTTCCTCAGGGAAATCACTTTAGAAAGCCGACTGTATCACTCTCACTCAAGAACTACCTCAGTTCTAACAACCCAGATAAATGAGACTTACCAGCCTGAAAAACAATAGCAAATCAGCCATCATAAACATCCTAAGTGTAGAAGAGAACAGCTGCAATTCCAATCCCGAGGTCTCTCTGGAACATACTCTACAATGACTTAAGAATTCCTTCTTGGAATGTAATGAAATGGGGAACTAAGAATACATACTTAAACAACACATTTTTAAAAAATTGTGGTAAAATACACAAAACAGAAAATTTATCATTTCAACCATTTTAAAGTGGACAGTTCAGTGATATTATGTCAACAAATTTTTAAAACTTTCAGATGGCACCTGAATAAAATATGTGTTGTCCATTGGTGATTTTAATATATCTGGTATATAACTAAAGTCACCACAAAACTTTTTCTGGGAAATTGGCAGATCATAAACATAAAAAATTTATTTTGCTTTATATTAAACCTTATTGTTTTACTGTTTCAAAATTCAAATTTACTCACAAGAAAGAGTCAGTTTCATATTAGATTTGGTTTAACAAATGCTGCTCCTGCTATTCATTCTTATCACCAAAAAAAAAAGACTATTTGTGACTTAACGATAATATGTTCCAGAAAATTAAAAGTTAAGTTCTCTTAGAAACAATACAAACGTTATCAGTAGAAGTGAAGTATACCAAATTTATATATTCAGGAGAATGTGAAACTTATACCATTGATTGTTAAAGGGTTTTAAAAGCTTTTTATTACATTTGGTAACAAAATTCTAGGCTTAGTTGTAAAATCCTGGGTTAACTATCATTTGGAAATTTAAATATACATTACAGTAAACATTTAGAAAATGTTTTTCTAAAATGTTCCATCTAGGTCAATAAACTTGTCTGTAGAAGTCTTTTATAAGGATTAAAAAAAAAAAAAAAAAAAAAAAAAGAATACATACTTGACATTATACACTTCCTTCCAGGTTTTAACACTACCTGCAAGAGACATGATTTTTTTTTCAGTACACACTGCTCTTTCTCAAATTCAAAAAATATTACTATGTGTTCATTACTGAAAATTGGATAAAGAGCTTAAAAAAAAAAAAAATCAGCCATAATCCCACAATGCAGAGATGACCACTGATAGTGTTTGGGTGCATTTTCTTCCCATCTTGTTTTACTATAGATTTTCAAAAACAAATTTAATTTGTAATGCTGATTATTGCTTTCTAAAGCATAATGTAGTATGAGCATTTTTCCACATTATTAAAAATTCTTCATGAGCATTTTAACGGATGCTTCATGTAGATTTACCATAATTAATTTAACTCTTCTTATAATGCCTAAGCTATTTCTAAATTTTTTCATAATTAAAAATAATGCTGTGGGGCTTCCCTGGTGGCGCAGTGGTTGGGAGTCTGCCTGCCGATGTAGGGGGACGCGGGTTCGAGCCCTGGTCTGGGAAGATCCCGCGTGCCGCGGAGCGGCTGGGCCCGTGAGCCACAATTGCTGAGCCTGCGCGTCTGGAGCCTGTGCTCTGCAACAAGAGAGGCCGCGATAGTGAGAGGCCCGCGCACCGCGATGAAGAGTGGCCCCGCTTGCCGCAACTGGAGAGGGCCCTCGCATAGAAACGAAGACCCAACACAGCCAAAAATAAATAAATTAATTAATTAATTAAAAAATAATAATAATAATGCTGTGGTTGACACACGTGTCTACATTTCAGGTTTTTTAAAAAATTTATTTATTTTAATTTATTTATTTTTGGCTGTGATGGGTCTTCATTGCTGCACGCGGGCTTTCTCTAGTTGCGGCCAGCGGGGGCTACTCTTTGTTGCGGTGCACGGGCTTCTCATTGGGGTGGCTTCTCTTATTGTGGAGCACGGGCTCTAGGCACGCTGGCTTCAGTAGTTGTGGCACGTGGGCTCAGTAGTTGTGGCTCACAGGCTCTAGAGCGCAGGCTCAGTAGTTGTGGCACACGGGCTTAGTTGCTCCGCGGCATGTGGGATTTTCCCTGACCAGGGCTCGAACCCGTGTCCCCTGCATTGGCAGGTGGATTCTTAACCACTGCGCCACCAGGGAAGCCCTACATTTCAGTTTAAATTCTTAGATTTGATTTTTTAAAGTAGAATTACAGAACCAAAGGGCTCAAACATCTTCATACCTCTTATATTATTGTTGACTTCTCAAATGTTTTCACTGAGGCTGTTTCTTCTTACTCTTTTGCGACCCCTTTTTTAAAATTTTAGATATAATTTATATATAAAATTCACCCTTTTACAATGTATAATTCAATGGGTTTTAGTATAGTCACAAGGTTGTGCAATCATCACCACTATTTAAATCCTGAACATTTTCATCACCCCCAAAAGAAACCCTGTGTCCATAAGCAGTCACTTCTCATTCTTCTTCCCCACAAGCCCCTGGCAAACACTAATCCACTTTTTGTCTCTATGGATCTACCTATTCATTGATTCAACAAACATTCACAGAGTACCTCTTATACGCCACACAATCTTCTAGATACAAAAGATATGTAGGACTTCTATGGGAAGAAGTATTAACCTTTTTAGAGAGGTGTTAAAGAAAACCTAAATAGAGAGGTATGCCAAATTCATGGTTTAGAATTTATTATTTAGTAACAATGTCAATTCTCCCTAAAGCAATTTGTAGATTCAATGCAATCCCAATCAACACTCTTAAAAGTTTTGTGGCACTTACAATATTAACATTTTTATGGATATACAAAAGGCCAAAAAGAGCAAAGATTCTTTTGAAGAAGAACAAGAATGAGTTGTTTTGGAATACCAAGATCTATTATAAAGCTATAATAATTAAGACAGTGTGTTATTGACATAAGATAGACAAATCCCCGATAAACAGAAGAGAGAACTCAGCAACAGACACTGACATTGGATGCACAGAGTATATCAACACTGGATATCTGATAGTGGGAATAATGTGCCTTACCAATAAATGGTGCCAAATAATCAGGAATCTGTATTAAAAAAAACAGTAAAATTGGATCCATACCTCATATTATATTTAAAAGTCAATCCCAGGGGCTTCCCTGGTGGCGCAGTGATTAAGAATCTGCCTGCCAATGCAGGGGACACGGGTTCAAGCCCTGGTCCGGGAAGATCCCACATGCCGCTGGAGCAACTAAGCCCATGCGCCACAACTACTGAGCCTGCACTCTAGAGCCTGCAAGCCACAACTACTGAGCCTGCATGCTACAACTACTGAAGCCCATGCACCTAGAGCCCGTGCTCCGCAACAAGAGAAGCCACCACAGTGAGAAGTCCGAGCACCGCAAGGAAGAGTAGCCCCCCACTCACTGCAACTAGAGAAAGCCCATGCGCAGCAATGAAGACCCAAAGCAGCCAAAAATAAATAAATAAAATAAATAAAAATTTTTTTTAATTATGAAAAAAATAATAAAATAAAATTAAATAAAAAGTCAATCCGGGTGTATTATAGACCTAAATGCGAGTGGCAAAACCAAAAGGATATAACAATGGAAATATCTTCAGAAACTTGGAGTAAAAACGTTCTTAAGACAAAAAAGCACTAACTGAAAGAAAACAATGATATACTGGACATCATCAAAGTTAAAAACTTCTATTCATCAAAGGATACCTTGATAAGCGAAAAAGGAAACAACGGAGTAGGAGAAAAATGGGCAAAAGATCTGAACAGGCACAAAAAAATTCCTAGTCAATTAGTATGTATAACAGTGTTCAATCTCATTAGTATTTAGGGAAATGCAAATTAAAACCACAATGAGCTATAACCATTTACTTACCAGATTATGTTACCTAAAATTCAAAAACTTTTACCTAGAGTCAGTAAGGATGTGGCACATTTGGAACTCTTGTACACTGTTGGTAGGTATGTAAAACCATTTTGAAAAACAGTAGGCATGCCTAGTAAAGTTGAAAACACACATAACTAGCAATTCCACTCCTGGAGAAATTCATGCACATTTGCACCAGGCTACATATACAAGGAAACTCATAGTAACACTGTTTGTGACAACCAAATATGGGAACATTGATAGTGGTGATGAATTGTACCACATTTCCTTTTCAAAGAACTATATATCTCTTCCCACCATGTGACTTGTCATGCCTCCTGGGGGAGGTGTATACATACCACCTAATTAGCTTTTGATTTGGCCATAACATACGCTTTGGCCAATAGACTGTGGGCAGAGTAGACATAATATATATTATATCCATGAGTTTCTGTCAGAGCTATTGCTTCTACCTCTTCCATAAAAAGTCATGTCCCAGGGCTTCCCTGGTGGCGCAGTGGTTGAGAATCTGCCTGCCAATGCAGGGGACCCGGGTTCGAGCCCTGGTCTGGGAGGATCCCACATGCTGCAGAGCAACTAAGCCCGTGAGCCACAACTACTGAGCCTCCGCGTCTGGAGCCTGTGCTCCGCAACAAGAGAGGCCGCGATAGTGAGAGGCCCGCGCACCGCGATGAAGAGTGGCCCCCACTTGCCGCAACTAGAGAAAGCCCTCGCACAGAAACGAAGACCCAACACAGCCATAAATAAGAATAAATAAATAAATAAATAATTATAAAAAAAAAAAAAGTCATGTCCCAGAGTTTGCTGCTTTACTCTGTGTCCTGGAATGAGAAAACACACGGAAAAGAACCAAAGCTGATACAGTTTACAAGTATCAAGAGCAAGAAACAAATGTTTGTTACTGTAAGCCAGTGAGACTGAAGGGTTGTTTACTGCAGCAAAACTAATACACAAAAATGGGATAGATAAATTGTGGTATATACCAAAAATGGGATACCATATAGCAATGAAAATGAGACATAGACACACACAATATATAACAACAAAATAATATTGAATAGGGGCTTCCCTGGTGGCGCAGTGGTTGAGAATCTGCCTGCCAATGCAGGGGACCCGGGTTCGAGCCCTGGTCTGGGAAGATCCCACATGCCGCGGAGCAACTAGGCCCGTGAGCCACAATTACTGAGCCTGCGCGTCTGGAGCCTGTGCTCCGCAACAAGAGAGGCCGCGATAATGAGAGGCCCGCGCACCGCGATGAAGAGTGGCCCCCACTTGCCACAACTAGAGAAAGCCCTCGCACAGAAACGAAGACCCAACACAGCCATAAATAAATAAATAAATAAATAAAATAAACCCAAAGTTTAAAAAAAAATAATAATATTGAATAAAAAGAAGCCAGATACATGTGAGTTCCCTGGTGGTCTAGTGGTTAGGATTCAGTGCTTTCAGTGCAGTGGCTGGAGTTCAATCCCTGAGATCCCACAAGCCGCGTGGCACGGACAAAGAAAGCCATATACAAAAGAATATATCCAGTATGATTCCATGTATATAAAGTTCAAAAACAGGCAAAGCTACTCGTCTGCTGGAGAATTCATAGGTAGATGGTGACACTGTAAAGAAAAGCAAGGACATGATTGCCATAAAAGTCAGAATAATGGTTATCTCTGGGGGTGGGGAAGTAGAAGGGAGTTGTGACGGAAAATGATACAAGGTAAGGTTCTATGTTACTGGCAATGCTTTAGTTCTCGAACTGGGTGTTCATTTTAGAGTTTTCTTTAAACAATCCGTTTTCATTATATACATGTCTATGAATATTTCACAACAAAAAAAAAAGTTTTAAAAAATTCCCTGTCATTGCTCATTTGTTCCTCTAAGCCTTCTTTGAAAGTTTCCAGTTACCACTCTCACCTGGAAATCACTATAAATTAATCTCGTAATTGAGATTTCACAAGATGCTAGCTCGAAATGCTTTACTGATAGTCCAATCTAGAATATCTAATACTTCTCTTCTTCTCTTGTTCCTGGAATTTAAAATCCAAAAACCCCCCAGAAAACCACTCACGCCAATCTGGCAAGGTCCACTATTTATTTTTTATCATTGCTGTTGATTAGTCAGAATTCCTTCATCCTTTAGAGGCTTACACATTTTTTCTTTTTAAATATTTATTCCACTATTTTATTTAAGGTTGAGATCAGAGTTGCATGATGATTTCCAGGAACATTTTTTGAAATTCATGTATTTATTCCTCATTCTTCCCTAATTCCTATTACTTATTCAGCGCCTGCAATACAGATGGAGATGAATGAAAATAAAATGATATACTGTTGAGATTTTAGAAAAATTACAATAAAGAGAATATTTAACCCATGCCATATAATGAGAAGCACTATTAATGGGCAGTGCTTTGATTTCCATGTTGTTTTTTAAACATTCGCAATGAGTTATACGACAGTACTGCTCTTTGCAGTTCATCATGACTGGGCCTTTTCTCCCCCTTACTGAAGGGAGATTTTCAGTGTACATTCAGCTTTTCGGTCATCTGCCTGACTTTAATTTTCTAATTCCTCCTTGGTTATCAAATTTTGTCTAGTTTTATTTATTAGATATCACTCCAAAGACCACTTCCTTTCCTACAGTTACAATTCATTAATATACCATTTTCCAAAACATCCTTGCAAGTTTTCCTCATCTAATTCCAACTGCATCTCTGAAAACAGGTTTGTCTTATACCTCCAGGCATTACATGGGTGGCAGGACACAGATAAGACCACACCAATCCATGCAATGTAATTTTCTGTCTCTGGGAGAAATCACAGATGATTGCGGTAAGCACTACAGGTACCCTCTTAGGACATATCTCAAAAACTATGTGGTACACCCCTATATCTGTCAGGATCTAACAAGGAAAGCAGAAAGCACAAATATACAGATATAATATGATTATCAAAAACTGTGGAGACAGCACTTCCCTGGTGGTCCAGTGGGTAGGACTCCACGCTCCCAATGCAGGGGGCCCAGGTTCAATCCCTGGTTGGGGAACTAGATCCTGCATGCTGCAACTGAGAAGTCCGCATGCCGCAAAGAAAAAAAAGATCCTGCACGCTGCAACAAAGGATCCCGCATGCCACAACGAAGATCCCGCATGCTGCAACTAATACCCGGTGCAGCCTAAATAAATAAATAAATATTTTTAAAAAAAATTGTGGAGAGGATGGGGACAATATATGCAGAAAAAAATTCTTTTCAGTAATCATAACTTGGTGGTGATGATTACTAGTATTACTAGTATCACTATTATAACACTTCAGCATGTATAAAGTAGATAAAGCAAAGGAATAGTTATAGGATATTCTAACATCCTCTGTATCCTTCAGAACCACAATTCTTTATGTGGAAGAGATACAGATATAATATGATTATCAGGATTGTGCTTACTTTTAGAGAGAAGCTAGGGACTGTGATGGAGTTGGGGCGTATGAAGGATCTTTTGAGATGGTAGGCAAAGTCCTACTGCATGACCTGGGTGGTTTCTACAAAGAGTGTTCACCTTATTTTAGTAAGCTATAAAAATATATATCTCCTAAAAGTAATTATACATCCAAAGTATTAGCTAAAGAAATATTTAAAATAATTTGTGGTTAATGATGCAGTCACTTTGAAAAAGTTTGGCACTTCCTCAAAAAGTCAAACATATAGTTACCATATGACCCCACAATTCCACTTAGGTAATGAAGACGTGTTCACGCAAAATGTTCATAGCAGTTATACACAAATGTTCATAGCAGCTTTATTCATAGTAGCCAAAAAGTGGAAACAACCCAAATGTCCATCAACTGACGAGTAGACAAATAAAACATGGGATATCTATATAATACGATGTGATACAGCAACAAAAAGGAATGAGGTACCGATACATGCTACAACATGTATGACCCTTGAAAATTTATGCTAAGTGAAAGAAGCCAGCCACAAAATAACACGTGGTGTATGATACCATTTAAATGAAATACTCAGACTGTTGGTTGTTTAGGTCTGGGAGAGGTATGAGGGAGGTGAGGGGTAACAACTAATGGGCATGGTGTTTCTTTCAGGAGAGACAAGATGTTCTAAAATTAGATTGTGGTGGTGGTTGCACAACCCTGAGAATATACTAAAAAAACCTGAATTGTATATTTATTTATTTATTTATTTATTTATTTATTTGGCCGGACAGCATGAGGGATCCTATAGTTCCCCAAAGATCGAACCTGCGGCCCCTGCAGTGGAAACATGGATTCTTAACCACTGGACAGCCAGGGAAGTCCCTAAATTGTATACTTTTAAATGGGTGAATTGTATGGTATGTCAATTATGTCTTATTAAAGCTCTTAAAAATAGTTTGTGGTTGATATGTTCACAATGTGTTCATCAAACCACAGTGAATTATCTTCTGGTTTACATGAATTTTCTTCCTATTTGTCTGCTCCTTCTTGGTATCTGTGTGTACCTCTTTCTCCTTACCCTCCTTTTGGAATGTGATTCTCATTGCTTTTCTCTTATACTCCATACTCAAAGCCTTGAAAATATGGTACATGTCCATGACTTCAAAGACCATTTACATAGTGATACATTCCAAATCTCTCTAGCTCAGATCTTTTTCTTGCTCTGTATCCACATATATCCAACTGCCTATTAGATATATCCATTTCAAAATTCCAAATGTATCCTTAATGGGAAACATGTAAAATTCAACTTCCTATGGAATCACTGTTCCTCTAACTGACCTCTCAGTGCATTCTGTCTATAAATGGCACCAACTTTCAAACAGATGTTCAAAACAGAAACCTGGGAATCAACCAAGACTCTTCCTCCCCTTTACCACACATATTCAATTGGTCTTTTGATTCATTCTACTTACTAAATATCTTTCAAAAATGTATTCCTCTTCAGATTACCAACTTCCATATCCCTGTCAAATGCAAGCATTCAACATCTCCCCCAAATCAATGCAAGAGTTTTTGTACAAGTCTCCCTCATACTATTCTTGCCCCCTTTTAGTCCATCCTCCAATTTAAACCAGGATTATCTAAAGTCTACATTTCTGATCATCTTAGTTTCCTATTCATAATTCTTCAATGGTCTCCTTTAGTCTATAGGGTAAAACATAAACTCAACAAGACATATCCTCAGTGCACTTACATTCCTTTGGGAATTACCTTTTCGCCACTGTGGACAGTGTTGCCTGCCTCAGTAGGACAATAAATCAAGGTGCCCTGGATGGGTGGGTTTATGATATAAAGTCAGTTATGCCCTCTCAGAATTTTGAATCCTGAGTCAAATTATGCAGGGATGGGAAAAAAAAAAATGTACTGGCACTCAGTCACTCTGACAGAAAGTTGAATAGTTCCTGCTGCCTAGAGTTCTGCAGCTGCCCTTGATCCTATTTCCAAGCCTAGTCCTCCAGCTTTCCCATCAATTCTGTGAGCCACTCATCTTTCCAATAAATCCTTTTTGTTTACATTAGCCAAGTCAGTTCTTTTGCTTATGACCAAAAAACCGTAACAGAAACATGGACCCTATTTCCCAGCCTTACCTCTCATAATACACCCTACATGTTTTCCTCTCTTGTAATAGTGAACTCCTTGTAGTTTTCTTAGCCAAAATGCACCCTTCCCCTACCTCTTTCAAAGCCCTTTGACACACAACACAGTCGCAAGGGCAAGTGCTATCTCCTCTCCAAGGCTACTCTGCCTCCTTCATCCCAACCCCCACCAGCAATTCACTGGTACACCTTAAACATAACTATCATTAAGCAAACTATGGATGGCATCCCAACAAGTTACACAATAATGAAGAGAATTTCTTTCTCTTTTCTCCCTCATTCCTGGAACTTGCCATTTTGGCTCTTCTTAAGGAATGTTTTCTTTAGAACGTGTTTCCATTACAAAGCTTTTATTTAAAACTTTCAGGGTTTAGCCATCAGGTGCCTTTCAAGTTATAAACAGTAATGCTCTTTGGGGAATTTGAGAACTCCAGAATGTGGAAATATCTCATATAAATCAGAGAGGCTACTGTTGCAATGTGGAGAGATCAGCAGCATTGGGCTTAAGTTACTGGCTCTTCTGGTTTACATTACAATTAAATGCTTTTCATCAACTGCTCCATATCTACCAGTTTACACTCTAGTTCATTGAGGAAAGAGGGGAAAATAAAATATTAAAAGTGGATGCCTCTGGGGAAAAGGACTAAGGTCAGGAAAGGATGGGGCAGGGATATTTATTTTCATTATAAGCCTTTCTCTATCATTTATTTTATAACCATGTGCATATATTACAGTTTCTTTTTAAATTTGTTTAAATTTTATCTGACTATATTAGCAACACATATTTGCTTATTTTGTCCATTGATATCGTTACCAAATTGTTGCAGGAAGGTGGACCCCTTCCAGGGCCTGAGAGTGGGCTCTTGTCTAACACTCGGAAATAAATTGTCCGAGGAGACACATGTGCTGACAAAGCAAGAGACTTTATTGGGAAGGGGCACCCCGGTGGAGAGCAGGAGGGTAAGGGAACCCAAGAGAACTTCTATGACACATGGCTCACAGTCTCGGGATTTATGGTAATGGAGTTAGTTTCCGGGTTGTCTCTGGCCTATCATTCTGACTCAGGGTCCTTCCTGGTTCTGCACGCATCACTCAGCCAAGATGGATTCTAGCGAGAAGGATTCTGGGAGGTTGGTAGGACATATGGACTGGTGTCTCCTCTCTCCTTTTGACCTTTCCCGAATTCTTCGAGTTGGTGGTAGCTTGTTAGTTACGTGTTCCTTACCAGGACCTCCTGTTGTAAGATAACTCATGTGAGTGGTAATTATCGGGCCTGGCCAAGGCGGGCAGTTTCGGTCAGTGGTTCCCCTAACAAAATTAGTCAACTGGACCTGCACTGGGGTCCTAGCTTGGGCAGAGACCCCCTGTCTCAGCCAGGTGGGTTTTTTTTCTGATTGGAGTCATGCAGCCAACAATGAAACTGATGCTGAGGCTGGAATAGCACAAGCTTTATTCAGTGGCCAAAGAATGGAGAAGCAAAGAACCTAGTTTGCAAAGCAGCTTCTCAACTCAATTGCTGTGGAGACATCAAATATACAGGAAGGTCGAGTTAAAAAGGAGGGAATTGGAAAGAGTGGGAGGAATATTCGTGAGTTATCCCAGAACAGGGGTGTGGTTTGGACCTGGAACTGATGCAACTCTCCTTTTCAGTCCTTGTATGGGCTTCTCTGGTTGTGGTCATGGCAATCGTCAACTGTCATGGCTTTGGTGGATGTGTCATTTAGCATGCTAATGTATTACAATGAGTGTATAATAAGGCTCAAGGTCTACTGGAAGTCAAATCTTCCACCATCTTGGGCCTAGGTGGTTCTAACCAGTTCTTGTTTTTTCTCTTTGCAGCTTCCTCCGAAAACTTTAGTAAGAGTAATTAGTTTCTATTCAAGGGAGGGGCAGCGTTATGATTCTGGGGCTACAGCCTTGGTAACAATATCATTTAACAAAATGTTGCAACTCTAATGATTATTTCCCCCATACCCAGTAGACCAGTGGCTTCCAAATGTTTTTAAAATAAACTTTATTGAGGCATAGTTTATGTACAATAAAGTGCACATACATTTCAATGAGTTTTGACAAATGCATTGGTGTAACCACCACCACAATCAAGATATACAACATTCATATCACCTGAAAAAAATTCCCTTGTGCCCTGTTGCAGTCAATCCCCAACCCCTTTCCCTAGCCCCAGGCAACCACTCATCTGCTTTCCTGTCACCATAGACTAGTTTTGTTTTTACTAGTTTCATATAATAGAATAATGCAGTATGTACTCTTTTGCATCTGGCATCTTTTGCTCAGCAAAATTTTTTCAGAGTTGTCCATGTTATGTGCATGATAGTTTGTCCCTTTTTATTGCTTAGTACTAGTCCGCCGTATGGATATACTGCTTTTGGTTTATCCATTCACGTGTTGCTGGAAATTAGGATTCCAGTTTAGGGCTATTAAGAATAAAGTCGGGACTTCCCTGGTGGCGCAGTGGTTAAGAATCTGCCTGCCAATGCAGGGGACACGGGTTCCATCCCTGGTCTGGGAAGATCCCACATGCCGCGGAGCAACTAGGCCCATGCACCACAACTACTGAGCCTGCGCGCCAAAACTACTGAAGCCTGCACGCCTAGAGCCCGTGCTCTGCAACAAGAGAAGCCACCGCAATGAGAAGCCTGAGCAACGCAACAAAGAGTAGCCCCTGCTCGCCGCAACTAGAGAAAGCCCACGCACAGCAACGAAGATCCAACGCAGCCAAAAATAAATAAATAAATAAAATTAAGGAAAAAAAAAAAGAATACAGTCATCGTGAGCATTTGTGTCCAAGTCTTTGTGTAGATATATGCTTTCATTACTCTTGGAATAAATCCCTAGGAGTGGATTGTGGGGGTGAAACGGGCAAACTGTTTTCTATAGTGGTTGTACATTTTATTTTACTTTAAAGGGTGGTTTTTAGTTTCTTTTTTAATTAATTTATTTACTTTGGGCTGTGTTGGGTCTTTGTTGCTGCGTGCGGGCTTTCTCTAGTTGCGGTGAGCGGGAGCTACTCTTCGTTGTGGTGCGCGGACTTCTCATTGCGGTGGCTTCTCTTGCTGCGGAGCATGGGCTCTAGGCGTGCGGGATTCAGTAGTTGTGGCACACGGGCTCTACAGTGCAGGCTCAGTAGTTGTGGTGCATGGACTTACTTGCTCCGCGGCATATGGGATCTTCCCGGACCAGGGATCGAACGCGTGTCCCCTGCATTGGCAGGCAGATTCTTAAACACTGTGCCACCAGGTAAGTCCCAGTGGTTGTACATTTTATAGTTCTGGTTGCTCCACATTCTGCAACACTTGGTATTTTCAGTCTTTTATTAACTTAGAAAAAAATCAACTTTATTGATGCATAAATACCAAGGAGTTGAACTTCTGGATCATATGTGAATATTACACTTTTAAGAAATAGCCAGAACTTTTCCCAAACTGGTTGTGCCATTTCACATTTTCACTAATTATGTATGAGTTCTGATTGCTCCACATCCTTACCTATATTTGGTGGTATTGGTCTTTTTAATTTTAGCCACTGCAGTGAATGTGTGGTGTTAACTCATTGTGGTTTTAATTCACGTGATAATAAAAAATACTGAACATTATTTCATGTGTTTACTGGCCATTCTTATATCTTCTTTCATGATGTTTCTATTGAAATCTTTTGCCCATTTTTAAATTGTATTGTCTTACCGAGTTATAAGATTTCTTTATACGTATTGGATACAAATCCTTTGTCAGAATATATGTATGGCAAATATTTCCTCCCAGTCTGTGGCTTGCTTTTTCATTTTCTTTGAAGTGTCTTTCAAGGAGCAGAACTTTAAAATTTTGATGATATCCAGTTAATAGGTTTTCTCTTTATGGTTTGTGCTTTTTGCATCCTAGGAAGGAAATTTTTGTCTATCTCAGCGTCATGAAGATTTTCTCATATGTTTTCTTTGAAATTTTTTATAGTTTTAGCTTTTACATTTAGGTATATGATTCATTTTGAGTACATTCTTTGTATGACGTAAAGTAAGGACTGGCTTCTTTTTTTTTTTTTTTCCATATGGATACCTAGCTGTTCTGCAACCATTTGTTAAAAAGACAGTTTTTTCTTCCATTGAATTTACCTTGGCACCTTCGTCAAAAATTAAAAATATTGGCCAATTAATATTGGACTTAATATGTGTGGCTCTATTTCTGGGATCAATATTCTGTTCCATTAATCTCATGACTACCTTATACTAATACCATACTGCTTTGATTACTGTTGCTTTAAAGTCTTTAAATCAGGTAGTAAAAATTCTCCAACTTTATTCTTCCTTTTCTAAATTGTTCTAGCTAATCTAAGTCCTTTGCATTTCCATATAGATTTTGGAATCACCTTGTCAATTTCTACATAAAAGCCTGCTTGGATTTTTTTAAAATATTTATTTATTTAATTAATTTATTTCCTTATTTTTTTGGATGCATTGTGTCTTAGTTGCAGCACACAGGGTCTTCATTCAGGCATGCAGGATCTTTCGTTACGGTGCACAGTCTCTTCACTGCGGCGCTCGGGCTTCTCTCTAGTTATGGTGCGCAGGTTTTCTCTTCTCTAGTTGTGGCGTATGGGCTCCAGAGTACGTGGACTCTGTAGTTTGCGGCATGCAGGCTCTCTCGTTGAGGTGAGCGAGCTCAATAGTTGCGGCACGCAGGCTTAGTTGCCCCGCATCATGTGCGGTCTTAGTTCCCCGACCAAGAATCAAACCTGTGTCCCCTGCCTTGGAAGGTGGATTCTTTACCACTGGACCACCAGGGAAGTCCCACCTGCTTGGATTTTGACTGTGATTGTAATGAATCTATACATCAATTTGGGGATAATTTACATCTTAACAATACTGAGCTTTCCATGGTATATTTCCCATTTATTTACATCTTCTTTAGTTTCTTTCAGAAATATTTTGTAGTTTTCAATACACGAGTCTTGCACATATTTTATTGAGTATATCCTTAAGGATATCATGTTTTTGGACATTATTGTAAATGATATTTTTAAAAATTTCAGTTACTGATTGACCATTGCTAGTATTTTTTGTATACTCACATTTTTTTATATTGGCAGTATACCCTGTAACATTGCTAAATTCACTTATGGGTTCTAGTAGCTTTTTGTAGATTCCTTAGGATTGTATATGCACATGATCACGTCATGTAAAAATACAATTTTACTTTTAAAACTTCTAATCTATATGCTTTTTCTTTATTTTTTCTTGCTTTATTCCACTAGTTAGTACCTACAGTACAATTTCAAATTGAAGTAGTGAGAGCAATTATCCTTTCTTGTTCTCTGTTATATGGGGGGAAACATTCAGACTTTCACCATTATGAGTGTGATGTTAGTAATAGTTTTTTCCCCCAATTTAAAAAAATGTGGTAAAACACATATCAAATTTACCATCTCATTCATTTTTAAATGTGCTGTTCACTGGTATTTTTTTAAATAAATTTATTTATTTATTTACATTTTATTTTTGGTTGCATTGGGTCTTTGTTGCAGCGAGCGGGGGCTACTCTTCATTGCGGTGCACGGGCTTCTCATTGCAGTGGCTTCTCTTGTTGCAGATCATGGGCTCTAGGCATGCAGGCTTCAGTACTTGTGGCGCATGGGCTCTAGAGCGCAGGCTCAGTAGTTGTGGTGCACAGGCTTAGTTGGTCCGCAGCATGTGGGATCTTCCCAGACCAGGTCTTGAACCCATGTCCCCTGCATTGGCAGGCAGATTCTTAACCACTGCGCCACCAGGGAAGTCCTGTTCACTGGTATGAAGTACATTCATATTGTTGTGCAACCATCAATCTCCAGAATTCTTTCAACTTGCAAAATTGAAACTCTACAAACAATAACTCTCCATTTCTTCTTTCCCCCAGCCCGAGCAACCACCATTCTACTTTCTGCCATAATTTTGATTACTCTAGATATCTCATATTTATTTTTTGTGACTGGATATTTCACTAACCATAATGTACTCAAGTTTCATCCACGTCATAGCATATTGCAGAATTTCTTTCCTTTTAAAGGCTGAATAATATTCCATTGTATGTATATACCACATTTTGCTTATCCATTCATCCATCTGTTGATGGGTGCAACTTGGGTTGCTTCCACCTTTTGGCTATTGTTAATAATACTGTTATGAACATGGGAAACAAATATCTCTTCAAGACTCTGTTTTCAGTTCGTTTGGGTATATATCCAGAAGTGGAACTGCTGGATAATATGGTAATTGTTTTTAATTTTTTGAGGAACACCATGTTGTTTTCCATAGTAGGTACACCATTTTACATTTCCACCAACAGTGTACAAGTGTTTCAATTTGTCCACAACCTTTCAAACATTTATTTTCTGTTTTTTGATAGTAGCCATCCTAATGGGTGTGAGGTGGTATCTCATTGCAGTTTTGATTTGCATTTCTCTAATGATTAGTGATGTTGAGCATCTTTTCATTTGCTGATTGGCCATTTGTATATCTTCTTTGGAGAAATGTCTATTCAAGTCTGTTGTCTGTTTTTGAATCAGGTTGTTTGTTTTTTTGTTGCTGAATTTTAGGAGTTCTCTATATATTCTGGCTTTGAATCCCTTATCAAATACATGATTTGCAAACATATTCTCCCATTCTGTGGGTTGTCTTTTTACATTTTTTTCTTTTTTTTTTTTTTTGGCTGAGCAGCATGTGAGATCTTAGTTCCCCAACCATGACTCTCGAACACGTTTCCCCTGCAGTCCTGTAGTGGAAGTGCGGAGTCCTAACCACTGGACCACCAGGGAATTCCCTTTACTCTTTTTTTTTTTTTTTAATTTATTTAATTTTTGGCTGCGTTGGGTCTTTGTTGCTGCTCACGGGCTTTCCCTAGTTGTGGCGAGCAGGGGCTACTCTTCATTGCAGTGCACAGGCTTCTCATTGCGGTGGCTTCTCATGTTGCAGAGCATGAGCTCTATGCCTGCGGGCTTCAGTAGCTGTGGCTCGTGGGCTCAGTAGTTGTGGCGCACGGGCTTAGTTGCTCCGCGGCATGTGGGATCTTCCCGGACCAGGGCTCGAACCCGTGTCCCCTGCACTGGCAGGCGGATTCTCAACCACTGCGCCACCAGGAAAGCCCCCCTTTACTCTTTTAATATTGTCTTTTCGTGCACAAATTTTTACAATTTTCACAAAATCCAGTTTGTCTATTTTTTCTTTTTTTGCCCATGACTTTGGTGTCAGTAGTAGGTTTTTTTAAAAAAGAACTTTATTAAGTAGAGTAAGTCCCCTGCTAATCCTAGTCTGCTGACAGGTTTTTTTTTTTTTTTTACCATGAATGGATGTACAATTTTGTCAAAAAATTTTTTTCAGTAGCTACTGAGATAATCACATGGTCTTTCTCCTTTATTCTGTTAATTCGATGTATTACATTTTCATGTTAAATCACACTTGCGTTCCTGGGATAAACTCCATTTGGTCATGATGTATTATTCTTTTTATGTATTTCTGGATTCTATTGCCAACATTTTGTTAATGTTGCAACTTTAGTGTCTATGTTCATAAGAAATATTTGTCTATAGTTTTCTTTTCTTGCAATGTTGTTGTCTGCTTTTGGTATATGGTAATGCTGGCCTCATAAAATGAGTTGGGAAGTGATCCTTCCTTTTTTTTTTCCTGGAAGGATTAGTATTATTGCTTCCTTAGATAGAAATTCACCAGAAAAGCTACCTGGGGACAAAGTTTGCTTTAGGGAAGGTTTTAAATTGTGAATTCCATGCATTTAGTTGATTTTGGGCTATTCAGGTTTTCTATTTCTTCTTGAATCAGTTTTGGTATTTTGTGTTTTTCAGTGAATTTGTCCACTACAACTAAGTTTTTCAGTTTGTGGGCACAGAACTGTTCACAGTAGCCCCTTGTTATCCTTTTTTTTGGCTGTGTTGGGTCTTCGTTGCTGCGCGTGGGTTTTCTCTAGTTGCGGCAGGCGGGGGCTACTCTTCATTGCGGTGCGCAGGCTTCTCATTGTGGTGGCTTCTCTTGTTGTGGAGCACAGGCTCTAGGTGCGCCAGGTTCAGTAGTTGTGGCACGAGGGCTCAGTAGCTGTGGCTCACAGGCTCTAGAGCACAGGCTCAGTAGTTGTGGCACACGGGCTTAGCTGCTCCATGGCATGTGGGATCTTCCCGGACCAGGGCTCGAACCCGTGTCCCTTGCATTGGCAGGCGCATTCTTATCCACTGCGCCACCAGGGAAGTCCCTATCCTTTTAATATATATATACAGGATCTGTAATAATAATCTTTCATTTCTGATATTGGTAATTTGTGCCTTTTTTAAAAAAAATCTTGGTCAGTATGGGTAAAAGTTTAACAATTTTACTGATCTTACAGGTTTTGGTTTTATTGATTTTCTCTCTCCACTTCTAATTGATTTCTATTCTTATCATTATTTGTTTAATCCTACTTAGCCCAAGTTTAATTTATTCTTCCTCTTCTAGCTTAAGATGGAAGCTGAGATCACTGGTTTTAGATCTTTCTTGTTTTATTGTGTAAGTATTTAAAGATATAATCCTTCTATGCTTATCTTGAGCTGCTTTTTACTGCAACCAATAGTAAAAGTACACATACTCTGGCATACAACAGAGAAAAAAAGTTTCACAAAATGATACTTTCCTTTACTATGTATATCGCACTCTGATATTCTCTATTCTATTCCATTGTTTAAGAAATGCTGTTCATGGGCTTCCCTGGTGGCGCAGTGGTTGAGAATCTGCCTGCTAATGCAGGGGACACGGGTTCGAGCCCTGATCTGGGAAGATCCCACATGCCGCGGAGCAACTAGGCCCGTGAGCCACAACTACTGAGCCTGCGCGTCTGGAGCCTGTGCTCCGCAACAGGAGAGGCCACAATAGTGAGAGGCCCGCGCACCGCGATGAAGAGTGGCCCCTGCTTGCCGCAACTAGAGAAAGCCCTAGCACAGAAACGAAGACCCAACATAGCAATCAATCAATCAATAAAAAAAAAAAATGCTGTTCATGACTGACTAAATTGAAGCATAGTTTCGACATTTTTTATTTGCAATATATATATTAAGATTGGGTTGCTGATTATACCGATTACAATTTGACAGCTTTTCCTGTTTAAGGAGGTCTATTAAATTATAGTTACAGGCTCAACTCCTGTGAGTATGTGGAATAGAATGTATTAAATTTTGTCTTAGGGTAAGCCTAGCAATTTAGCTAAGATTCTTTCTCGTTTCGTATAACAATAAATATCATTTTCTATGACATCCCTGATGAGAGTTCCAACACATTTCAAAGATGTCTTTCATCATGAGTATATAGACTTTGGTTTTATTTTAGGGTTTATATGATTAAAATATTTTACCCATAATAATGTCCTTACTTAGAGATCAGGGACATTTATCAGAATTCAAATATTCCCAGTATGTATGTTTTTATTAATCTTCATGGTATCTAATGCAGGTAAGTTACAAAAAATAACAGGAAACCTTTCAGGTTTATGGATAAAGAAGTTAGAATTTTGAAAGTCAAAAGCATGCAATGCCTCTCAAGAAAAAAATCTAATGCTCTCAATGGTGCATCATTACTACAAAAATTGGAGTGGCAATATAATTGGTTAACACTTTTGAAAAGTAACTTAGCAAGAGCTGTAAAAAACAAAACCAAGAAAACCTCTTTGAGCTATGTCTGGAATTTAATTGACAAAATGATTCAAAACATGGAAAAAGCAGGAAATAAGGAATGGAAACACCCTGAATATACCAAAACAGAGCTAAGTAAACCATGGTGTATCCACTTAGAAATATTATGTAGTCATAAAAATCTTGGGAATTCCCTGGCGATCCAGTGGTTGGGACTCTGCGCTTTCACTGCCGAGGGCCCGGGTTTGATCCCTGGTTAGGGAACTAAGATCCCACAAGCCGCGCAGCACAGCAAAAAAAAAAAATCTTGGTACTTCCCTTGTGGCACAGTGGTTAAGAACCACCTGCCAATGCAGGGGACACGGGTTCAATCCCTGGTCCGGGAAGATCCCACATGCCACGGAGCAACTAAGCCCGTGTGCCACAACTACTGAGCCTGTGCTCTAGAGCCCGCAAGCCACAGCTACTGAGCCTGCACGCCACAACTACTGAAGCCCACACGCCACAACTACCGAAGCCCACACACCTAGAGCTCCGCAACAAGAGAAGCCACCTCCTGCACACCGCAAGTAAGAGTAGCCCCCGCTCGCTGCAACTAGAGAAAGCCCGCGCACACCAACGAAGACCCAACGCAGCCAAAAATAAATTTAAAAAAATATTTTAAAAAAATCTTTACAAAGGGTGTATAACAGCATAGGAAAACATTCATAAAGTAGAGTGTATATATATAACTATGTAGAGGGTAAAACCTATGCATAAACACTGACATTAACAAAAATATTACCTGATTTTTCTGTTGGGTTAGAGAAATGAGTAAATTTTTTCTTATTTTCCTCTATTTTCCAAATTCTATTTAATAGCATATTAATTTTAAAATGAAACATCTGTTTAAAATGTTGGTTGTTAGGATTATAAAATGGAGAAATACTTGATATAAAAAACACAATAAATGTATTTACGGTATGGTTGTGATTGTGTGTGTGTAGAGAGATAGAGAATGAGAGAAAAAATTGAAAGAAAAGTGCCAAAATGCTAGGAAGGGTGGTATAATGTGGGATGATAGTTGAGTATTTTTTTCTCAATATTTTCTAAATTTTTCTGTAAGGTATTTATTGATGTTACCTTTATAGTAAATGCCTTTTTGATAAGTACACCTGGCTAATCACCCTCAGCTCCCCAAGTTTGCACCAAGCCTTATCTTGGCTTGCTGCTGTGACTTGCCTTGTGTCAAAACGACGACAGGCCTATAGTGTATTAAAATTCTTTTTTTTTTTTTTTGGCTGCGTTGGGTCTTCGTTGCTGCGCGTGAGCTTTCTCTAGTTGTGGCGAGCCGGAGCTACTCTTCATTGGGGTGCACAGACTTCTCATTGTGGTGGCGTCTCTTGTTGCAGAGCACAGGCTCTAGGTGCATGGGCTTCAGTAGTTGTGGCATGCAGGCTCCATAGTTGTGGCACGTGGGCTCTAGTGTGCGCGGGCTTCAGTAGTTGCAGTGCACGGGCTTAGTTGCTCCACGGCATGTGGGATCTTCCCGAACCAGGGATCGAACCCATGTCCCCTGCATTGGCAGGTGGATTCTTAACCACTGTGCCACCAGGGAAGTCCCAGTGTATTAAAATTCTATTGTGTCATGTTAGGCTTTATCAAGCTCACAGCCAGATTGGAGGCAAAGCTGCTGCAATGATTTTTCATACTATAGTTGAAAGAACACTGAATGGACCAAGAAGTAAGAAACACTGGTTCTATTCTCAGTGCAGCACTTTTCTTCAGGGAAGTCATTTAACTCTGTTTCCTAATTCCCAAATTAAAAGGATCAGATTGCTTTTGAGAATCTCTAACTGCAGATCATGTACAGAAAGGTCAGACCTGAGTAGGACAGATGCAGGAATTCAGTGTAGACTGAAGCAAGACTCCCAAGAGTTTGGGAAAGCAGGCAGTATGGTTTATAAACTCTCAAATAGAAAAATATAGAGTAAGAACTCAACAATTGGTTGGGTCAAGAACCAAAGATTTTCCAAAATTCTGAGCAAAATTTAGATAAGAAATCTAAGTAATGGCACAGAGCACTAGCAACAGGGCTTGAATAACCCAGGGATTTTTTTTCACTCTATCCAGGAAAGGACAGAAGTTCATGGTTGGATCTGAGCACATGGAATTTAGGTAGGCACTCCAGGCTAGAATGAGAATATGGAGAAAAATGCAGTTCCAGTTATGTGACCGTTTCACTGAGAAAATACTGTGATGAAACCCGGAAGGCTCATTTAGTTCTGAGAGTCAAAGTACTTCTCAAATAGCAGTGTCCAATAGAACCTTCTGGAATGATGGAAATGTTCTATATCTGTGATGTTCAATATGGTAGCCACTGGGTACATGAAACTATTGAGTACTGGACATATAGCAAGTGCAACTGAGGAACTGAATTCTTAATTTTATTTCATTTTAATCAATTTAATTTTAAATTTCAATAGCCACATATAGCTACCATATTGAGCGGCACAGCAAAGGTCCAACAGAATCCTGTTGTTCTTTATTAGTCACAAAATACATAATGAAAGAAGAATCCTTTTTTTAAATATGAAGAACATCACATTTTTCTTTGTAGCCTGTATATTTACATGTATGTATGTATAAAAATTGTGTGTGGTATGGTTCCATGAGAAGCTAAATCAATTCTATGAATTTCACAGAAATTCATGCCCTTTCCAGAGTAAACCTAGATTAACCACTTTCTGGGCTCAACCTGAAAACACATTCACCCAGGATGAACCAGAAACCACCTTGGCCTCCAATGACCTTCTAGACTATGGACAAAGTGAGGGACAGCAACTGCAGGGCTGAGCTGACTGCTCTTGGTCCTGCCTTCATCTTAAGCTTAGACCAGATCTGGGCTCTGGGATTTGGAAGACACAGCTGTTCTTTCAGTGGTACTCATGATAGAATCAATGAGCAAAGACAAGGATGTTCCTAATTATAGACTGTCCCTGTCTCCCCTAAGTAGTAGAGGCCTGTATAACAGTCAAATTGCAGATTTCTAGGGAATTCCCTGGCAGTCCAATGGTTAGGGCTCGGTGCTTTCACTGATGTGGCCCAGGTTCCATCCCTGGTCAGGGAACTAGGATCCCACAGGCCGTGCAGCGCCGCAAAAAAAAAAAAAAAAAGTTACGGATTTCTCACTGGATTCTAGACCTAGAAATCCAGACACATTCCAATTTATTCCTACCCTGACCCAATGAAGAAAAGTGAGAGATAACCTAATACCAAACAGGTTTACTGGTTATTATACACAAAAGAATGAGCAACTTGCAAGTATTCAACATAAAAAGGGCTCAGTACAGGCTACCTTCCTTTCACCCTAAGAAGGCATACCAACTCCAGGCAGAGTGGAATCAAACTTCAAGTTTACATAATAGACATACTCTAAAGAAGGCCCTGCTTTGTTAGGGAAATGGACAAAACTCTCTAAAAGTAAATGGAATGAAAAGAAATTAAAACTGGGATATTGATTCCTGTAATAACATAAACTATTGTTTGTCTATGACATAAGACAGACCAAACATTTAAAATTCAAAAATAAAGTTAATATTTTTCATCTTTATTGAGGTATAATTGACAAAGTTAATATTCTAAAAAGGGAAAAAGTACAGGTAAATTTGTCAGGTACTAATATTTTTAAACTTATGGCTAAGAGTTTTACCAACACCCTTCAAACCAGAAAAAACAACAAAAAATTTAAAGTATAGATTCTTCCAGACACTGAATCCAAAATTTTTCCCTTCTTCAAATCCTTTAAACCCAAATTATGAGAAATAATTCAGTCTGGCCACAGGGAACATTTCTACACAGTGACATAATCAGAACATTTACTTTTTCCATTATTTAACTTATTCATTCCCATCCTAATCAAATTCCAAGAATATAGGAGTAAGCAAGAGGATATAATTTCCCCCAAAGCCTGTGACTAATTTACAACACAAGAAACTTAAGCACTGAGGAAGGCCTTGATGGCAGAGGAAATAAGCCACCTTTATTGGCCTCAAGAACAAACTGCAGATCTCTAAGGCAGATTGGGAGAATCTGGATTTATCCAGGAATCAGTCTTCTCCAAAGCTGGGCAGGGAGGAAGTGTGGGAAGCACAGCTTTTCTAAAAGGATGAAAAATGTCACTTGGAGACACTCTGGTTTCCTGAGGAAGGGAAGGAGACACTAAAACATCTTGTTTTGTACATTTTAGATCTTCCTTGTTTTCCACCATCATTAACTGTTCTATCTCCTCTTTCAAAGATAAATTTGTCTGAAACTCTTGTTTAGGTATCTTGAGGTATGCTTTTTGAGTTATTCTCTGGTCCTTAAACCCCTCTGACTCAGGGCAAATTTGTTTGTTACTGGAATCTTCACTGACTTCTTCCTTTATGGGAGGTAGATGTTGAGGTTCCGCTGTGGTTTGCTTACTCTTAGATTCTCCTTTTAGCAAATTTACATCCTTGTGAGATGTAAAATTTGGAGCTTTATCTAGCCTAGAATTTTTACAGAGTAAGAAACCTCTTACTTTTCCCTCTTTCCCTGCTGTCTCTGTCATAGATTTCTTTGGATGTAGTACTGTCCTTATTAGGAGTCCCTGCGCATTTACTCTATATTCTTTTGCAGCTCTCTCTCTGCGCTGTCTCTGGAAGTCCTTGAGTTGAAGCAGTTCCTCTGGGAGCTCCATACATGTACGCTAAGAAAAGAAAATGAACACAAGTCTACTATAACTAAACTTCTGAATATGGTCCTTAAAATCACTTTAAAATCACTTCTACTACACTTAGTATTTGTCAAGCAAGGGTCTATTCAAATGTGTTCTTATGGCACCCTCTAGTGTCTTCAACTATAGTAGTACTATTTTTCAAGTAATTTAAATATTTTGAATCCAATTTTGTGTGTATATTGTGCATGTGTGTATGTATAAAGATTATACAAAGACAAGTAAGGGTCCATTCCAACCTCGCCCCAACTGCCTTAGCAGGTGCATCCTCTAAAAAGCAGCTTCTTCTGTAGCCTCCAGAGACAGTCTTTGCATATATGATCCCTTACTAAATATTTATCTATTCATTGGATTACATTTTTCAATTTTTATTTTCCCCCAACTTTTTATTTTGATAACTCTTTCTAAAATTATTTTATACAAATGGTTACATAATATTATATATTCTTCTTCTTCTTGATTTTTCCAACTAAAAAATCTGTCTTGGAGATTTTTCCATATTGGCAATTTTAATGGCTGTATGGGTATACCATAGTTTGTTTAACCAAACCCTTGTGGATGGATATTTGGGTTGTCTTCAGTATTTTGTCATTACATAAATGCTACAATAAAGAATATATTAAGAAAATTCCTCTTTGTTACATGAGGCAAATAATTTTTCCTAGGTTGCTTGCCCTTTGACTTTGTTCACAGTATTTTGGCCATACAAAATTTTTAAAGTCATACTTATTCATCTTTTATGAGTTCTGAGTATTTCTGTGTTGCATAGAAAAGCATTCCCTCATACAACTCAATAGCAAAAAAGCAAATACTCTTAATTTAAAAGTGAGCAAAAGACCTGAATAGATAATTTTCCAAAGATATTTAGATGGCCAACAGGTACATGAAACAGGTACATGAAAAGGTGCTTGAAGTCACTAGTTATCAGGGAAATGCAAATCAAAACCACAATGAGGTGTTACTAACACCGGTTAAGATGGCTATTATCAAAAAGACAGATAACAAGTATTGGTGAGAATGTGGAGAAAAGGGAACACTTATATGCTGTTGATGGGAATGTAAATTGATGCAATTTACATTCCCATGTAAAACAGTGGAAAACAATGTGGATGTTCCTCAAAAAATTAAAAATAGAACTATTATATGGTCCAGCAATCCCACGTCTGGGTACATATCTGAAGCATATGAAAACAGGATCGCAAAGAGATACGTACAGTCCCTTGTTCACTGCATCATAATTCACAATAGTCACAATATGTAAACAACCTGTGTCTATCAACAGATAAATGGATAAAGATGTGGTGTATATACACTATACAATACAGTATTCTATACAATAGAATATTATTCAGCCATAAAAAAGAAGGCAGTCCTGCCATCTGCAACAATATGTTTGAACCTGGAGGGTATTATGCTAAGTGAAATAAGTCAGACAAAGACAAATACTGCACAGTATCACTTATATATGAAATCTTAAAAAACAAAAACAAAAATCTGATTTCATAAAAACAGAATAGAATGGTGGTTCCCAGGGGCTGAGGGAGAGGAAAATGGGGACATGTAGGTCAGAGGGTACAAACGTTCAGTTATAAGAAGAATAAGTTCTGAGGATCTAATGCACAGCATGGTTACTGTAGTTAATAGTTCAGTATTGTATACCTGAAAGTTTCTGAGAGTAGATCTTAAGCATTCTCACTACATAAAAAAAAGTTAGCTATGAGGTGATGGATGTTAGTTATCTTGATCTTGATAATCATTCCACAATGTATATCAAATCATCACGATGTACACTTTAAATATACACAATTAATTTTGTCAACTATTCCTCAGTAAAGTTGGGGGAGGAGACACATTCCCTACTGTGACATAATTTTCTTTTAATACTTTAAAAAAATATTTATTTATTTACTTATTTATTTAGCTGCGCTGGGTCTTAGTTGCAGCACATGGGATCTTCATTGCCGCATGTGGGATCTAGTTCCCTGATCAGGGATGGAACCCGGGCCCCCTGCTTTGGGAGTGCGGAGTCTCAGCCACTGGACCACCAGGGAAGTCCCAATACTTTTTTTCCAATACTTTTATAATTCTAGTTCTTACATAAATACTTGATCCATGGGATTTATTTTGGTGTAGGGGAAAGAGATAACAATCCAACTCTGATTCTCCTCCCCCACAATGGTTAGTCAATTGCCTGAGGCCATTTACTAAATACTTATCTTTTTCTCATTGATTGGAAATTCCACCTTTATCCCAACCATTACTGATATATATGAGATCTATTTCTGGGTTCTCTATTCCATCGATCTGCCTATACATGTACCACTCATATTTAGTGCAGACATATAATATGTTTTAATATCTGACAGGACTATTCTTATTTATGCTTATTTATCTCTATAAACACTATAATCACAGTTTGCCAAAGTAATTATGGCTTTAGCATTTTTCTTAGAAGAAAATTAAATTTAAAAGTTAATTTAGGGCTTCCCTGGTGGCGCAGTGGTTGAGAGTCTGCCTGCCAATGCAGGGGACACGGGTTCGAGCCCTGGTCTGGGAGGATCCCACATGCTGCGGAGCAGCTAGGCCCGTGAGCCACAATTACTGAGCCTGCGCGTCTGGAGCCTGTGCTCTGCAACAAGAGAGGCCGCGATAATGAGAGGCCCGCGCACCGCGATGAAGAGTGGCCCCCACTTGCCGCAACTAGAGAAAGCCCTCGCACAGAAACGAAGACCCAACACAGCCATAAATAAATAAATAAATAAATAAAAATTGTATAACTTTAAAAAAAAAAAAAAGTTAATTTAGGGGGCTTCCCTGGTGGCGCAGTGATTAAGAACCCGCCTGCCAATGCAGGGGACACGGGTTCGAGCCCTGACCCGGGAAGATCCCACATGCCGCGGAGCAATTAAGCCCGTGCGCCACAACTACTGAGCCTGCGCCCTAGAGCCCACGAGCCACAACTACTGAAGCCCGCGCACCTAGAGCCTGTGCTCCACAACAAGAGAAGCCACCGCAATGAGAAGCCCGCACACCGCAACGAAGCGTAGCCCCCGCTCACTGCAACTAGAGAAAGCCCGCGCACAGCAACAAAGACCCAATGCAACCAAAAAAAAAAATAATAAATAAATTAATTAATTTTTTTAAAAAAGTTAATTTAGGAATAACTGATTGCCAAAAATACTTAGTGTCCCCATTCATTTAAGTCCTCTTTTACGCTGTTCAGTAATACTTTAACATTTTTTTCATCTCTATATTTCACATTTCTTGTTAGATTTATTTCTAGATAATCTATTTTTTGTTACAATTATAAATGAATTTTTTCCCCCATTATATTCTGTAGTTGTGTATAGGGATATAGGAAAGCTATTAAGTTTTATGTTATATTTGTACCCATTTTACTAAACTGCCTTTTTGTTTGTGGCAGTCTTTTTCAATTGATTCTCTTCAGTATTCAGGTATATCATAGGCAAGTCATCATTCCTATTCCTCCTGTTCAATTTTTATAGTTCATCTTTTTTTTTCTAACCTCACTGGCTAATAGCTTCAGAAACTACTAAAGTAGTGGTGATAGTCACCATTTCTGTATATTTCTTGATATTGATGTTCCCAATCAAATATTAGGTAGTCTTCTTGCCTGAGATATATGCTTTATCATGTTAAAGTACCTATTCCAACTTTAATCAATAATGTATATAGAATATTATCAAATTTTTTCAGCAATAAACAGTGAGAGCAAAATATTAAAAAGTTAAAAAATTGTCCTTGGCTTTACAGTGATAAATGAAAAACATTAAAATTCTCCAATCAAACAAACTATGAAAGGATTTTTACATTGCTCTTTTCTTGTTAAACAGTGAGAGCAAAATATAAAAAAGTTACAAAATAACTTTTTCAGCATTTATGAGATAATCATAAGACTTTCTTGGCCCTAATAAAATACAGAATTTAATATAATATTAAATATTAATAAATATTAATATAATATTAAACCATGCTCGTAACTAGAATCCAGAGACACATTAATAGAAAAGTATAACACATCTAAGTGGAGTTTGTACCAAAAATGCTATTATTTTATTTAGGATTTTGCATCAGTATTCCTAAATGAGAATTGTTTACAGCAGTAGCCTATGAACTTTTTATGTAAGGAGTCAAATAGTAAACATTTTAGGCTTTGTAAGCCACAAACATGGCTTTTGCATATTTTAACTATCCTTTAAGACTGTAAAAATCATTCTTAGCTTGTGAGCTTTACAATAATAGGCCATGGGCCAGATTTAGCCTAATGCAATAGTTTGCCAACAATGTAAGTTTTCTTACATTGTGCTGGCTTCATAAAAATAACTAATGAAATTTACCCTTTCTTTGAAAGATATATTTACTGGAAACATAACTTAATATTGTGAGAAAATTGGTACAATATTTAAGAAAAGAGTTAGGACTTCTAGCACATCAACTTTTAGTTTTATTGAAATACACATCACCAGTTGCAGCATATAAAATAAATGTCAGTGATCATAAAAAATATATATATATATTGTAAAAAAGTGCTTAAGGAGCTGAATTAAGCCCAAGCTATAGCCGCTTCAAGAATATTTATCATCAAGTCTGTTGAAAGAAATTTGGTGCAGCTGTGAAGAGTGGGTATCACTGTGGCCCCCACGAGGACGCAGAGGTCCTGAAAACACAGCCACAGAGAGTGGCACCTACCTCCATGCCTCCCAGCCAGTCTGCAGACCCTTCTCGGTAGGTGTTTAGGTACCCGTCCACCAGGGTAGTTAGATCAGACATCATTTCATCTAGGAGTACCAAGCGAAGGGGGAGCAGGTAGGTAGCTTCCAGGGCCAAAATTTTTAGCAAAGAGGGTGAAAGAGGTCGTGTGAACCATAGTTCTGGGTTTTCCTAGAGACACCAAAACAATTTTCTCTGAATAGTAAGCAAATCTTTAAAGAAAATAATGGTTTATCTAAGTGCTGCTTAACTTAAATCACCATTACTGTCATTTTCTTCAATTATTACCTTCTACTTTCACACTATGGCTAGCCTTCTGAGAATATACACACATATACATACACACACTTATTGTGTGTATACAGTGAGTGTGTGTATGTGATGGGGGAAAGATGTGGGGAGGGAGGGAGGGAGGGAAGAAGAGAGAAAGAGAGAGAGATCAGGGCTTCTCATTCAAAACTGGAGGCAGCAGGACTGATTAGATTATATGGCCAAAATTGCAGCCAATACAGTCATGACCTAAGTTTGCATGCAAGGCTATTAGAAGCTGAAGAAAATCTATCTTACTTTGGGAGAAATAACTGGCATGATTTTTGTTCCACTGCCTTAATCCAAATTCCCAATAAAATCCCCACTTGTCCAACTTGAAAATTTATTTCAGAGTACTTTTTAATTGATAACCAACAAATCTGGATGCTGGCTTTTTTCCACTTGAGACCACAAACAAACTGTTCCCATTTGGAACAACTAAGATTTTGGCAATGTTCATACGCTTACACAGCAGCTGTCATTTCTCTATATAATATGCTGATAATCCCACTCACAAGACACTTGAAAATATTGTTATATGGGACATAGGTTAATACTCACCCGAATCCGTTTTTGTCTCTCTTCCAGAAAGGAGAGATATTTAGGGGCTATTTTAAGGTGTTTGAGTAAACTCTCCTGTAAAGTACTAATGCAGTTTGGAAGAAAGCCGCCTGTTTCCATGGAAAATTGAAGGACATCTGCTACCTGTGGCATTAAAAAAAGACAAACAGACCAGTCTGTAGGATATATACAGAGAGCTATCTCATGACAGAAATAGCAGAAATACATTTAGAGAAACATCTTTAAATACCATTTTTCCCAAGGACCCACATGATAGACAATGCCATTAGAAAATTTAAAGTTGTTAGGTTATCTTATTCTGAAAAATTAGAAAAAAGAAAAAGAAAAAGAAAAAGGATCACCCAACTTTAATGTGTCCCTGTCTATTTTCTTTTCCACTTCTTTTATTTGCCTGCCTTATGGTTATTTATTACTCTTTGGTGCCTTCAAGGAATGGGGAAAGGAAGATAAAATTAAAGAATTACTTTTACTTATTAGCAACTCTGGTAAAGTTTTGGTAAGGAAAGCTAATAAAGTTAAGAATTGAAATCATTATTTGTCTGTGTGTGGTAGGCTAAATAACGGCCCCCAAATATATCCACATCCTAATTCCTGGACCTGTGAATGTTATCTTAAATGGCAAAATGGACTTTGCTGCTGTGATTAGTTAAGGATATTGAGATAGGGAGATTAACTTGAATTATTCAGATGGGCCCTAAATGTAATCACAAGTATTCTTATAAGATGAGGCAGAGGGAGATTTTACTACAGTCAGAAGAGAAGGTGATGTGATGATGAAAGCAGAGACTGGTGCACTCTGAAGATGGAAGGAGCCACAAGACAAAGAACACAGGTGAAAGCTGAAAAGGCAAGGAAACAGACTGTCCTCTCAGAGCCTCCAGAAGAAACCAGCCCTGCTGACACCTTGACTTTCACCCAGTGAAAATGATTTCAGACGTCTGACCTCCAGAACTGTAAGAGAGTAAATTTATGTTTTAAGCCACAAAATTTGTGGTGATTAGTTACAACAGCAATAGGAAACTAATACACTGTGTTAAAGGAAGACAAATTGAAATAATTCTGAATTCCTGCTTCTTGTACTATGAAAATCTGAAAAGAAAAATATGGAAAGATATGCCAATGTCTTCATTAGACAATACATACGAGGTCTAATCAAGAAGCCTGATGGCCTCAAGGGAACAATGAGCAATTTTCTTACATTTTGGAGTAAGCATAGAAGCAATCTCTATATAGTGAATGCTCTTGAAAGAAAACCCAAAGGAACATGTAAACAAGAGAAGTGGCACAAAGTTCATTATAAGCAGATACATAAAGAGCAAACTAAAACCACATACAATAACATAAAGTTGAACTTTTAGGAATTTCTGTTAAAAAATAATTGGCTAACTCATTATTTTAACCCCTCTCCAAAGGCTCTAGGTTTATATATTCAAGATCTCCCTTTCATGGCATTAACCTAGAAGACTAGAAGAACTTAAAGAATACATAATGAAAACTAGTGGGTTTATGGCTCTCACAGCCAAACCAGAAACCCAGATCTAGTATAATCTAGGAATTTCTCATTTCTCTAGGTCCTTTAGATCAGAGAAAAACCGCTTATCTTCAGGCTATCTGGGGCCAGAATAGGCTTTGGGGGAACATCTAGGACAACCTGCATCCCTGAGCTAGATGCCAATTAGCCATTAGCCTTAACTGATACATATGTGGTAAAGGTATAGACATGACTGTCCACCTCACAGTAAGAATCCATGTCAGATTTCCAAATGACCCCAAAATTGTTTGAGTTTCTGAATGCTACAGAGTATGGAGCTTGCTTCTTATTTGAAAATTTCTGGAGCAAAGTGAAAGGAAAAAACCCTAAATAATTATAAGTAACTTTTCTCCAGTACTTCTTCAGTGCACCAAATGTTCTCACATATTGTACAAACATCTTACATGAGAAGTGGGCAGGAATGAGGCACACACAAGAAGACTTTCAATCATTCATCAGACAAGGCCTATTTTCTACAGGAGCTATATACACTGCATTGATTCCAGTGTTTCCCTGCATGCATGTACCTGGGTGTCAAAGACATTATTCAGCAAAATTCCATACTGATGACAGAGGCAATCAGAAAGCCAACGACAATCATGGATAACCTAAGGAATCAGAAGACAGAGACAGAGTTATTAGAACCTGGCTGTTATTCTTACTAGCAGACGAATCAACTTACACACTCACCTTCAAAATTCTCTTGTCTTCTAGTACCATCTGAAGTCCATTGCTGAAAGCACGACTTCCCAGAAGGAAAATGTCAAATAAGTAAACTCGGCTATTTGTGGCCACCTACAACAGACCATCCAGACACACATAAGAACGAACTAGGGAAGGGGGTCTGAGGATCAAGAAAGGCATGTGAAAAATATGTAACAGCCTCATCTTTAAAGTAAACAATAGGCACTCATTGATTCTTAGGGAAAACAGGTTTAAATTTACCTTAAGTAAAAAAAACCAGAACACAAAAACACTATCACTGTGATTTTCAAAAGGAAAGAAAAGGACAAGCTAGTAGTTTAACCTTTAGCTTTTTTTTTCTTTAATGTTTTATGTCTCACCTGTGGCATTCTAAAATCCAGGGATTATAGGTTTAAGGGAAATGAACAATATTTCACTCTCGATAACACAAAATACTATTTCTCTGAGTTCCATAATATGCATGATTGTCTTGGGTGTTACATAAAATTACTCATAAGGGAAGATCCCTGTCCTCTAGCAGTTTAAAACAGGCAACAAATACACTGGCACAAATGGTAGGATGTGAAATACTGTCATTTTGATCAATTTTATACAATTATAAGTATTCTAGGTTGTTTCTGATCATAAAAGTCAGGGAGGCCGTACAGCTGGATAATCTACTGAATCAAAGAATGAACGCAAGAACAGATCCAAATAGGTCTAGACAGCCAGCCACAGGACAGTCAGATGCCATCTTTGTCATTTCAGGAGCTAACTATTGATACAGCTACAATTACCAGGCCTACCAGGCACCCATTCTCAGATCTTTCACGTTGTTTGCCAAAATTTGACACCTGAAATAGTCAATCCCAATCTACCTCTTTAATTGTAAAAATTGAATAGACACATTGTAGAAGTTTGGAAAATAATTCTCTGCTAGACTGTAAACTCTGTGAGAGAAGAGGTTATGTCAGATTCACCACTCGTAACTGAAGCAACCACTAGAACAGAGCCAGGCACATGGACGGCTGTTATCCATCTCTTCAGTGAATCACTGCATCATGCCACACAACACCCCCTTCCATTTTTTCATAGAAAAAATGTATAACACTCTAATAATATGCATTCAAATCTATATCCCACTTGTTTTCATAAACTTTCAAACATTTTTCTATGCTGCATTTGTCATCGATTTTGACAGCCACATAAGATCTATCAAATGTACTGTAATGTCTGCTACTGTTAACTAAGTGGCTTCTGATTTTTCACCACTATAAATGACGCCAAAATGAATAGGTTCTCATGGAAATTTTTCTTCATGTTTTGAACTATTTAGGATAGATTCCCAGAAACAGCCCTGAGAAGTAGGCCAAAGGACAAAAAAACCTTTAAGACTCTTAAAAAATATTTGCTACCTTAAGACATAATATTATACCTGAAAATATCTGACCGCAGATGAAGGTTAAACATTTAAATAATTTAAAGTTAAAGAAAAGCAGTGGGAGGGACTTCCCTGGTGGTGCAGTGGTTAAGAATCCACCTGCCAGTGTGGGGGACACGGGTTCAATCCCTGGTCCGGGAAGATCCCACATGCCACAGAGCAACTAAGCCCGTGTGCCAGAACTACTGAGCCTGCGCTCTAGAGCCCGTGAGCCACAACTAATGAGCCCATGCACCACAACTATTGAAGCCCACGTACCTAAAGCTTGTGCTCTGCAACAAGAGAAGCCACTGCAAATGAGAAGCTCGCGCACCACAATGAAGAGTAGCCCCAGCTCGCCGCAACTAGAGAAAGCCCGTGTGCAGCAATGAAGACCCAATGCAGCCAAAAAAAAAAGAAAAGCAGTGGGAAATACTGACAGAAAGAAAGCAGATTAGAAAAAACAGAACAAAGAAGAAACACAAAATGAAAATAAAGGTTTAGGAATTAAAGGTGCTAGATACTGAGGAAAGTGAGGAGCTGGAAATAGAGGGATAGGCTGGAGGTCTGTATGTGAAGAAGTAAGCCTCCAAGTTATCCCTTCCCACTCCCACGGAGGACAGAAGATATATTCTCTGGATAAATCCAACAAGAGAGGCTCTAGGGTTGGGAATATAAGATATAGAAGAGGGCAGAGGTTTGGTAATGGACTGAAAAATGAGTCTGCACACAATTGTGAGCCTCCAGACCTTTTCCCTTGTAGCTTCCAGCTTGATACCACCAGCCTGTATTGGAACAGGAGGATAGAGGGCTCCAAGGAAGATGGCTTCAAGACAAAGATGCAGCACAGATTATCAGGATAGATGTAAGCATGTGAAAAACTACATTGAGGGAAAAATGTGGGAAGGCTTCGTCACAAATGAAAGGAAAACAAAGCTAGTAAGATGAGGCAATTATCAATTCTATGAAAAACAAAAAGTTGGGCAAGAAAAGAAACAATCTTACTGGCCCAACAAGGAGCAATGGTTACATAGCCATAATCACATATAGCCTGAATCCTGTCTTAACCAAAAATTGGGATATAACTTCCCCCCAAAAAAAACCAAAAACACTAATTTGAAAACATACATGCACCCCAATGTTCATAGTGGCATTATTTACAATAGCCAAGACATGGAAACAACCTAAGTGTTCATCAGCAGATGAAGGGATAAAGAAGATGTGGTGTATATATACAATGGAATACTACTCATCCATAAAAAAGAATGAAATTTTGCCATTTGCAGCAACATGGATGGACTTGGAGGACATTATGCTAAGTGAAATAAGTCAGACAGAGAAAGAGAAATACTGTAGGATATCACTTATATGTGGAATCTAAAAAATACAACAAATGAGTGAATATAACAAAAAAGAAGCCGACTCAAAGATACAGAGAACAAACTAGTGGTTACCAGTGGTGGGGGGAATATAGGGGTGAGGCAGTGGGAGGTACAAACTATTGGGTGTAATATAGGCTCAAGGATGTATTGTACAACATGGGGAATACAGCCAACAATTTTGTGATAACGGTAAGTGGAAAGTAACCTTTAAAAATTGTATAAAAATAAAATCTTTTAAAATTGGGATATAACTAAATTGGGAGGCTCTAGGGAGGTGTGGGTGCTATAAGTGAGCAAAATCTTTGTTTAGCATAATAAAAGTTAATAATTTGTAAAACTGATGAGTAAAGAAAGAGCAATAAGCATATTATCAAAAAAGGAAAATAGACACATTTCAACATGTTAAAAGTAGTTGCCTCTGTACTTTTTTGTGTCTGGTTCCCTGGTTTTTGAGGCTGCTACCAGAGGACACCCCTTGATGGCATGGCTCTGGTGGCCAGGGTGGCTTGTATTCCTGGGTCTCGTGGGACTGTGGCAATCGGAGGGACAGTTCTTGGCAGGCTACCACCCCTAGGGCACTGCACAGACAGTGGACTGGGGCACACTCTCCAGTCTTTCTGTGAAGGAGGGCTCTTCGCTCATCCTGGAGCTTCAGCCTGAGGGGCAGGCTTCAGGATTGGTACACATTAGTGGCCTATGGAGCTGCTCTCAAGAAACATAAGCTGTGGACTCCATCTTGACGCTCTCCCTTGCTCCAGCTCACCTATATCACCCAGAAAAGAGCTTTGACACTCATCTGGAGCCCTGATTTCTGCAACTGCTGCTCAGGGGACACCTCTAGATTGCCTGGCTCTGGTGGCCAGCAAGGTTTATGCTTGTGGTCCCACAGGAATGTACATATTTGCATACTTAAAAAACTGATGCCTGAGGGTCTCACTTCCAGTCACCCTGAGTCTATGTGCTGAGATCCTCCCCTTTAGGACACTGACAGGTCTTGGCACATCCTCAACTACTGGGAGCTATTAAAAATATAATAGGCTGCTTGGACAAGGCAAAGAGGTTTGAAACACAACCAGGAGCTGAGGCAGGGTTGAATGACAAGGTTCATCTCCTACATGAGGCCACTCCTTAAACACTGGGAGGAGTGGTTGTTTCATCTACTATATAGAAACCAACACAGAGAGTCAACCTCAGGAAAAAAAACTTAATGAAATGGAGAGAAATAATTTACCTGATAAAGAGTTCAAATAATGGTCATAAAGATGTTCACCAAACTGGGGAGAAGAATGGATGAACACACTGAGCACTTCAACAAAGAGATGGAAAATGTAAGAAAGTACCAAATAGAAGTCACAGACCTAAAGAATATAATAATTGAACTGAAAAATACACTAGATGGGTTCAATAGCAGACTAGATAAAGCAGAAGAAAAGGATCAGTCAACTCAAAGACAAGGCAGTGGAACTCACCCATTCAGAGCAGCAAAAAGAAAAAACAACGAAAAAAGTAAAGACATCTTAAGGTCTTATGGAACAGCATCACATGGACTAACATTTGCATCATAGGTCTCCTACAGGAGAATGAAATGAAAAATGTAAATGAAATAATGTTTGTCAAAGTACTTTGTCAACTGTAAAGTGCTGTACACATGTACTTTAACAACCTTGTTACTGGATTCTTAAAAAAAAAAAAGCACCACCTCTGAAGAGAGAAATGGAGTGAGGATTTTTCTGTCCTCATAAGCCTTTTAGCATTTTTTTTTTTGCTTTTAATACATAGGGCATGTGATACTTTGATTTAAAAAATTAAACATACAAGTCCAAGGACCTGGTGGGAGAAAACGTGCCCACTGATTTGCTTCTGGTCACAAAGACGATATTTGTAACCAACTGGATGTCCCCTCTGGTATCTAGACAACAAAAGGGGAAAAATTAGGAAATAACCTAGAGGTGCCCAGGCCTGCATTACCAGGAAGTCCACCCTTTTGTTTTGGTAGAGAGAGGTTTTGGTTTGGTTTCTTCCTCCCTCCCCAGCTTTATTGAGATAAAATTAGCATATAACATTGTGTAAGTTTAAGGTATATAACATGATAATTTGATCTAAGTATATACTGCAAAAGGATTACTATGATGAGGGTAGTTAACATATCTGTTACCTCACATGGTTATCTGTGTGTGGTGAGAACTTTTAAGATCTACTCTCTTAGCAGCTTTTAAGTATACAATACAGTATTGTTATCTATAATTACCGTGCTGTGTATTACATTCCCATAACCTATTTATCTTATAACTGGAAGTTGTACCTTTCGACTACCTTCATCCATTTCCCCCATTCCCCCACTCCTGGCAACCACTACTCTACTCTCTGTTTCTATGAGTTTGGTTTTTTTAGATTCTGCATATAAGTGAGAGCATACGGTATTTGTCTTTCTCTAACTTATTTTACTTAGCTGAATCCCTCCAGGTTCATCCATGTCATCACAAATGGCAGGACTTCCTTCTTTTTTATGGCAGAATAATATTCCATTGTACATATATATATCACGTTTTCTTTATCTATTCATCCATCTATGGACACTTGGTTGTTTCCATGTATTGGTTATTGTAAATAATGCTGCAATATGAACAAGGGAATACAGTTATCTCTTTCAGATCCTGTTTTCATTTCCTTTGGATATACACCCAGAATTGGGATTGCTGGACCATATGGTAGTTTTATTTTTAATTTTTTTCAGAAGCCTCCGTACTGTTTCCATAGTGGCTCCACCAATTTACACTCCCACCAACAGTGCACAAAGGTTCCCTTTTCTCCGTGTACTCATCAGCACTTATCTCTTGTCGTTTTGATAACAGCTGTCCTGTGTGCGGTGATATCTCATTGTAGTTTTTTTTTTTAAATAACGATAGCTATATTTTAAAATATTTTATTCATTTTATTTATTTATTTTTGGCTGCTGTGGGTCTTAGTTGCAGCACACAGGATCTTCGTTGCAGCACATGGGATCTTCGTTGCAGCACGCACGATCTTTTGTTGTAGCACGCAGGCTTCTCTCTAGTTGTGGTGTGCGGGCTCCAGAGCTCGCGGGCTCAGTAGTTGCGGCACACGGGCTTAGTTGCCCCGTGGCATGTGGGATCTTAGTTCCCCGACCAGGGATTGAACCCACGTCTCTTGCGTTGGAAAGCGAATTCTTAACCACTGGACCACCAGGGAAGTCCCTCTCATTGTAGTTTTGATTTGTATTTCCCTGATGATTAGTGATGTTGAGCACCTTTTCATGTACCTGTTAGCATTTTGTATATCTTCTTTGGAAAACTGTCTATCCCAATCCTTTGCCTGTTTTAATGTTTATTTATTGATTTATTTATTTACTGGCCACACCGCACAGCATGCAGGATCTTAATTCCCCGACCAGGGACTGAACCCGTGCTCCCTGCAGTGGAAGCGCAAATTCTCAACCACTGGACCATGAAGGAAGTCCCTGCCCATTTTTTTTTTAAATTTAATTAATTTATTATTTTTGGCTACATTGGGTCTTCGTTGTTGTGCGTGGGCTTTCACTGGTTGTGGTGAGCGGGGGCTACTCTTCGTTGCAGTGTGCAAGCTTCTCATTGCAGTGGCTTCTCTTGTTGTGGAGCACGGGCTCTAGGTGCGTGGGCTTCAATAGTTGTGGCACGTGAGCTCTAGAGCGCAGGCTCAGTAGTTGTGGCGCACAGGCTTAGGTGCTCCGTGGCATGTGGGATCTTCCCGGGCCAGGGCTTGAACCCATGTCCCCTGCATTGGCAGGCGGATTCTTAACCACTGTGCCACCAGGGAAGCCCCCCTGCCCATTTTTAAATTAGATTATTTTTTTTTGCTATTGAGTTGTTATGAGTTCCTTATATATTTTGGATATTAACCCCTTATTAGCTATATGGTATGCAAATATTTTCTCCCATTCCATAGATTACCTTTTCATTTTGTTGATCCTTTCTTTTAATGTGCAGAGCTTTTTAATTTTTGTTTTGTTTTAATGTTTATTTTTTATTTATTTTTTCTTATTAGTCATCCATTTTATACACATCAGTGTATACATGTCAATCCCAATCTCCCAATTCATCACACCACCACCACCCCCCGCTGCTTTCCCCCCTTGGTGTCCATACGTTTTTTCTCTACATCTGTGTCTCAATTTCTGCTCTGCAAACTGGTTCATCTGTACCATTTTCTAGGTTCCACATATATGCGTTAATATACGATCTTTGTTTTTCTCTTTCTGACTTACTTCACTCTGTATGACAGTCTCTAGATGCATCCATGTCTCTACAAATGACCCAATTTCGTTCCTTTTTATGGCGGAGTAATATTCCATTGTATATACGTGCCACATCTTCTTTATCCATTTGTCTGTCGATGGGCATTTAGGTTGCTTCCGTGACCTGGCTATTGTAAATAGTGCTGCAGTGAACATTGGGGTGCATGTGTCTTTTTGAATTATGGTTTCCTCTGGGTATATGCCCAGTAGTGGGATTGCTGGGTCATATGGTAATTCTATTTTTAGTTCTTTAAGGAACCTCCATACTGTTCACCATAGTGGCTATATCAATTTACATTCCCACCAACAGTGCAAGAGGGTTCCCTTTTCTCCACACCCTCTCCAGCATTTATTGTTTGTAGATTTTCTGATGATGCCCATTCTAACTGGTGTGAGGTGATACCTCACTGTAGTTTTGATTTGCATTTCTCTAATAATTAGTGATGTTGAGCAGCTTTTCATGTGCTTCTTACCCATCTGTATGTCTTCTTTGGAGAAATGTCTATTTAGGTCTTCTGCCCATTTTTGGATTGGGTTGTTTTTTTTAATATTGAGCTGCATGAGCTGTTTATATATTTTGGAGATGAATCCTTTGTCCGATGATTCACTTGCAAATATTTTCTCCCATTCTGAGGGTTGTCTTTTCATCTTGTTTATGGTTTCCTTTGCTGTGCAAAAGCTCTGAAGTTTCATTAGGTCCCATTTGTTTATTTTTGTTTTTATTTCCATTACTCTAGGAGGTGGATCAAAAAATATCTTGCTGTGATTTATGTCAGTGTTCTTCCTATGTTTTCCTCTAAGAGTTTTATAGTGCCCAGTCTTACATTTTGGTCTCTAATCCATTTTGAGTTTATTTTTGTGTATGGTGTTAGGGAGTGTTCTAATTTCATTCTTTTACATGTAGCTGTCCAATTTTTCCCAGCACCACTTACTGAAGAGACTGTCTTTTCTCCATTGTATATCCTTGCCTCCTTTGTCATAGATTAGTTGACCACAGGTGCGTGGGTTTATCTCTGGGCTTTCTATCCTGTTCCATTGATCTATATTTCTGTTTTTGTGCCAGTATCATACTGTCTTGATTAGTGTAGCTCTGTAGTATAGTCTGAAGTCAGGGAGTCTGATTCCTCCAGCTCCGTTTTTTTCCCTCAAGACTGCTTTGGCTATTCGGGGTCTTTTGTGTCTCCATACAAATTTTAACATTTTTTGTTCTAGTTCTGTAAAAAATGCCATTGGTAATTTGATAGGGATTGCATTGAATCTGTAGATCGCTTTGGGTAGTATAGTCATTTTCACAATACTGATTCTTCCAATCGAAGAACATGGTATATCTCTCCATCTGTTGGTATCATCTTTAATTTCTTTCATCAGTGTCTTATAGTTTTCTGCATACAGGTCTTTTGTCTCCCTAGGTAGGTTTATTCCTAGGTATTTTATTCTTTTTGTTGCAATGGTAAATGGGAGTGTTTCCTTAATTTCTCCTTCAGATTTTTCATCATTAGTGTATAGGAATGCAAGAGATTTCTGTGCATTAATTTTGTATCCTGCAACTTTACCAAATTCATTGATTAGCTCTAGTAGTTTTCTGGTGGCATCTTTAGGATTCTCTATGTATAGTATCATGTCATCTGCAAACAGTGACAGTTTTACTTCTTCTTTTCCAATTTGTATTCCTTTTATTTCTTTTTCTTCTCTGATTGCCGTGGCTAGGACTTCCAAAACTATGTTGAATAATAGTGGTGAGAGTGGACATCCTTGTCTTGTTCCTGATCTTAGAGGAAATGCTTTCAGTTTTTCACCATTGAGAATGATGTTTGCTGTGGGTTTGTCGTACATGGCCTTTATTATGTTGAAGTAGGTTCCCTCTATGCCCACTTTCTGGAGAGTTTTTATCATAAATGGGTGTTGAATTTTGTCAAAAGCTTTTTCTGCATCTATTGAGATGATCATATGGTTTTTATTCTTCAATTTGTTAATATGGTGTATGACATTGATTGATTTGTGTATATTGGAGAATCCTTGCATCTCTGGGATAAATCCCACTTGATCATGGTATATGATCCTTTTAATGTGTTGTTGGATTCCGTTTGCTAGTATTTTGTTGAGGATTTTTGCATCTATATTCATCAGTGATACTGGTCTGTAATTTTCTTTTTTTGTAGTATCTTTGTCTGGTTTTGGTATCAGGGTGATGGTGGCCTCATAGAAGGAGTTTGGGAGTTTTCCTTCCTCTGCAATTTTTTGGAAGAGTTTGAGAAGGATGGGTGTTAGCTCTTCTCTAAATGTTTGATAGAATTCACCTGTGAAGCCATCTGGTCCTGGACTTTTGGAAGATTTTTAATCACAGTTTCAATTTCATTACTTGTGATTGGTCTGTTCATATTTTCTATTTCTTCCTGGTTCAGTCTTGGAAGGTTATACCTTTCTAAGAATTTGTCCATTTCTTCCAGGTTGTCCATTTTATTGGCATAGAGTTGCTTGTAGTAGTCTCTTAGGATGCTTTGTATTTCTGCTGTGTCTGTTGTAACGTCTCCTTTTTCGTTTCTAATTTTATTGATTTGAGTCCTCTCCCTCTTTTTCTTGATGAGTCTGGCTAATGGTTTATCAATTTTGTTTATCTTCTCAAAGAACCAGCTTTTAGTTTTATTGATCTTTGCTGTTGTTTTGTTTCTATTTCATTTATTTCTGCTCTGATCTTTATGATTTCTTTCCTTCTGCTAGCTTTGGGTTTTGTTTGTTCTTCTTTCTCTAGTTCCTTTAGGTGTAACGTTAGATTGTTTATTTGAGATTTTTCTTGTTTCTTGAGGTAGGCTTGTATAGCTATAAACTTCCCTCTTAGAACTGCTTTTGCTGCATCCCATAGGTTTTGGATCGTTGTGTTTTCATTGTCATTTGTCTCTAGGTATTTTTTGATTTCCTCTTTGATTTCTTCAGTGATCTCTGGGTTATTTAGTAACGTATTGTTTATCCTCCATGTTTTTGTATTTTTTACGTTTTTTTTCCTGTAATTGATTTCTAATCTCATAGCGTTGTGGTCAGAAAAGATGCTTGATATGATTTTAATTTTCTTAAATTTACTGAGGCTTGATTTGTGATCCAAGATGTTATCTATCCTGGAGAATGTTCCGTGCGCACTTGAGAAGAAAGTGTAACCTGCTGTTTTTGGATGGAATGTCCTATAAATATCAATTAAATCTATCTGGTCTATTGTGTCATTTAAAGCTTGTGTTTCCTTATTAATTTTCTGTTTGGATGATCTGTCCATTGGTGTAAGTGAGGTGTTAAAGTCCCCCACTATTATTGTGTTACTGTCAATTTCCTCTTTTAGAGCTGTTAGCCTTATGTATTGAGGTACTCCCATGTTGGGTGCATATATATTTATTATTGTTATATCTTCTTCTTGGATTGATCCCTTGATCATTATGGAGTGTCCTTCCTTGTCTCTTGTAACATTCTTTATTTTAAAGTCTATTTTATCTGATATGAGTATTGCTACTCTAGCTTTCTTTTGATTTCCATTTGCATGGAATATCTTTTTCCATCCCCTCAGTTTCAGTCTGTATGTTTCCCTAGGTCTGAAGTGGGTCTCTTGTAGACAGCATATATATGGGTCTTGTTCTTGTATCCATTCAGCAAGCCTGTGTCTTTTGGTTGGAGCATTTAATCTGTTCATGTTTAAGGTAATTATTAAGGTAATTATTATTACCATTTTCTTAATAGTTTTGGGTTTGTTTTTGTAGGTCCTTTTCTTCTCTTGTGTTTCCCACTTAGAGAAGTTTCTTTAGCATTTGTTGTAGAGCTGGTTTGGTGGTGCTGAATTCTCTTAGCTTTTGTTTGTCTGTAAAGCTTTTGATTTCTCCATCGAATCTGAATGAGATCCTTGCTGGGTAGAGTAATCTTGGTTGTAGGTTCTTCCCTTTCATCACTTTAAGTATATCATGCCACTCCCTTCTGGCTTGTAGAGTTTCTGCTGAGAAATCAGCTATTAACCTTATGGGAGTTCCCTTGTATGTTATTTGTCGTTTTTCCCTTGCTGCTTTCAATAATTTTTCTTTGTCTTTAATTTTTGCCGATTTGATTTCTATGTGTCTCGGCGTGTTTCTCGTTGGGTTTATCCTGTAAGGGATTCGCTGCACTTCCTGGACTTGGGTGGCTATTTCCTTTCCCATGTTAGGGAAGTTTTCAACTATAATCTCTTCAAATATTTTCTCGGGTCCTTTCTCTCTCTTCTCCTTCTGGGACCCCTATAAAGCGAATGTTGTTGTGTTTAATGTTGTCCCAGAGGTCTCTTAGGCTGTCGTCATTTCTTTCCATTCTTTTTTCTTTATTCTGTTCCGCAGCAGTGTATTCCACCATTCTGTCTTCCAGGTCACTTATCCGTTCTTCTGCCTCAGTTATTCTGCTATTGATTCCTTCTAGTGTAGTTTTCATTTCAGTTACTGTATTGTTCATCTCTGTTTGTTCTTTAATTCTTCTAGATCTTTGTTAAACATTTCTTGCATCTTCTCAATCTTTGCCTCCATTCTTTTTCCGAGGTCCTGGATCATCTTCACTATCATTATTCTGAATTCTTTTTCTGGGAGGTTGCCTATCTCCACTTCATTTAGTTGTTTTTCTGGGGTTTTATCTTGTTCCTTCATCTGGTACATAGCCCTCTGCCTTTTCATCTTGTCTATCTTTCTGTGAATGTGGTTTTTGTTCCACAGGCTGCAGGATTGTAGTTCTTGCTTCTGCTGTCTGCCCTCTGGTGGATGAGGCTATCTAAGAGGCTTGTGGAAGTTTCCTGATGGGAGGGACTGGTGGTGGGTAGAGCTGGCTGTTGCTCTGGTGGGCAGAGCTCAGTAAAACTTTAATCTGCTTGTCTGCTGATGGGTGGGGCTGGGTTCCCTCCCTGTTGGTTGTTTGGCCTGAGGCGACCCAACACTGGACCCTACCCGGCTCTTTGGTGGGGTTGATGGCAGACTCTGGGAGGGCTCACGCCAAGGAGTACTTCCCAGAACTTCTGCTGCCAGTGTCCTTGTCCCTTGGTGAGCCATAGCCAACCCCTGCCTCTGCAGGAGACCCTCTGACACTAGCAGGTAGGTCTGCTTCAGTCTCCTCTGGGGTCACTGCTCCTTCCCCTGGGTCCCGATGTGCACAGTACTTTGTGTGTGCCCTCCAAGAGTGGAGTCTCTGTTTCCCCCAGTCCTGCCAAAGTCCTGCAACCAAATCCCGCTAGCCTTCAAAGTCTGATTCTCTAGGAATTCCTCCTCCCGTTGCCAGACCCTCAGGTTGGGAAGCCTGACGTGTGGCTCAGAATCTTCACTCCAGTGGGTGGACTTCTGTGGTATAAGTGTTCTCCAGTTTGTGAGTCACCCACCCAGCAGTTATGGGATTTGATTTTATTGTGATAGCGCCCCTCCTACCGTCTCACTGCGGCTTCTCCTTTGTCTTTGCATGTGGGGTATCTTTTTTGGTGAGTTCCAGTGTCTTCCTGTCGATGACTGTTCAGCAGTTAGTTGTGATTCTGGTGTTCTCGAAAGAGGGAGTGAGAGCATGTCCTTCTACTCTGCCATCTTGAACCGATCTCGAGCTTTTTAATTTGATGGTGTCCAAATTGTTTATTTTTGCTCTTGTTGTTCGTGGAGGTTTGTTTTAAATAATTTTCATTTGTGCTGCTAACTCTAACCTAGTCATCTAAAAGCTAAGGTTTACCTAGAAAGTGCATGGAACAAGAGGGAGGCAATTTAATCCCTGAGCAAAACTGGGCTTGATACCTCCATTCCTTTCCCTTTGAGAAAGTAAACACTTCAGAGGAAAGAGTTCAAGAAGGCAGATTGCCAATCCTAATAAAAATATTCTCTCAGTAGGCTGATGTAGGTCTTCACTCAAAGGATGGAGGATGTTGATTGGGAACTCAGCTGGCTTTCTTGGCCCACTCCCCCTTAAATACTGATGATGCTGAGTTTGATCCAAAGGTGGTTACCCATCCTCTAGCTATTCAAGGCTCACTACAAAGTTCTTTGGATATAATGTATATCCTCACCTACATCTCCTTGATCCAGGAAAATGAGAATGATGTGGCAGAAATCTTCTGTGGAAATCTACCAACCAGAGGAAAGATAAGAAATTCTCTGTATTTCGGGACTTCCCTGGTGGTACAGTGGTAAAGAAGCTGCCTTACAATGCAGGGGACGCAAGTTCAATCCCTGGTCAGGGAACTAAGATCCCACATGCTGCGGGGCAACTAAGCCCGTGCACCAGCTACTGAGCTCGCGCACCTCAGCTAGAGAACCCGCATGCTGCAAACTACAGAGCCCACGCAGCCTGGAGCCCGTGCATCGCAATGAAAGATCCTGCAGGCCTCAACAAAGGTCCCGGGTGCCACAACTAAGACCCGACACAGCGAAAAATAAATACAATAAATAGATAAATAATAAATCTTAAAAAAAAAAAAATTCTCCATATGTCTAAGGCAAGAGAACAGAGCTGGGAAAGAAGACCTCAGGTAGAGCCTCTGAGACAGCAGAGACAGCAACGATGATTATAAAGCTCTTTCCTTTTTTTTTTGGCCGCACCACACAGAATGCAGGATCTTAGTTACTCGACCAGGGATCAAACCTGTGCAGTAGAAGCAGAGTCTTTTTTTTTTTTAATTTATTTTTGGCTGCGTTGGGTCTTCGTTGCTGCGCGCAGGCTTTCTCTAGTTGCGACAAGTGCCAGCTTCTCATTGCGGTGGCTTCTCTTGCGGAGCACGGGCTCTAAGCGCGTGGGCTTCAGTAGTTGTAGCATGCAGGCTCACTAGTTGTGGCTCGTGCTCTAGAGCACGGGCTTAGTAGTTGTGGCACATGGGCTTAGTTGCTCCGCAGCATGTGGGATCTTCCCCGACCAGGGCTCGAACCCATGTCCCCTGCATTGGCAGGCAGATTCTTAACCACTGCGCCACCGGGGAAGTCCCAGATGCAAGGAGTCTTAACCACTGGACCACCGGGGAAGTCCCTGAAGCTCTCTCCTTTGAAAATAATAAACTGAGTACAAGAAAATTGAAAGACATTCCAAACAAGCTATAGGACAGTGACACTGGGGTGACATAAAAAAGACAATTAAAATAAATTTACCAGTGAATCTACAATTATTTCAAAATAAAAAGTTTTAAGGAATCTTTTACCTGAAGCCAACATAGTTTCCCATGACGACACACATTAGCTCCTTCTGCTGCCACACTCAGGACACTTTGCTTCTTGATGTGCAGCATCTGGTAAGAAAAGGAAGAAAATAAAAATCTCCAGGAAATAAATGTTGCAATTATGACATCATGAATGGCACAAGTAAAATGGCTAGAAATAAACAAAGTGGATCATATTTTTTTAAACTTACAAAATCCAAAACACATGTCTACTTCACACACACACACACACATACACACACACACACAAATCACACTGAATGCTTCTGATCCTCTTTTCAGTGTTCACAAAGTTATTCCACAACTGGAAAATAAATCATTCATATTGCAAATGCTAATAAGAGTTGAAAACTCAGATACCTTTTGTTACCACTGATGTTACAGCGAAAGGTTTCTAGTCTTTATGGCAAGATTCCTCATGCAAAGAACAGCAATTTACTTTACCTAAAGGGAACTCACACAGTGGCTGAGTCTCATAGTATCTACTGTTCAGAATGAGAAAAACACAGACTCAACAGGTCCTTTAAAGTCTTGGATTCATTAAATTATTCAAAACTGAAATAGGGGTATCCTGGAAACACATGCTGGTCCTCTTATTATCTATATTCTTATATTTCAAAACATTATACAATTCTAAAATCTTTACTGCATAATCCATGAAAATATCTGCGTGGCACAAGATTCTCCCCATTTTACAGGTAGATAAATTACTCAAGAATAGAAAGGCAAAGTAACTTACACTAGCACAATATCTTCCTTTACAGAGCATAAAGTGTTCTATATTCTGAGTATCTTTCATCAATGATAAAAAAAGGGGACTCAACTTCAGTTCCATTCTCAATCAACAAGAAGGCTGCAAAACTAGGAACAAAAGCTGTATTTCCCTACTGATAAGAATTTCCAACTAACTCTTTAAATTTCCAGAGCAAAAATTCTTATCCTATTATTTGTTGTTGTTGTCATGGACCCTTTAAAGCATCTGTTGATATATAAAGAATTCTTGTAACTCAATTAAAATGGCAAATGAATAGATATTTCTCTAAAGAAGATATACAAATAGCCAATAAGCCTATACGGGAAAAGAATCTAAAAAAGAGTGGATACATGTATAGGTATAACTGATTCACTTTGCTGTACACCTGAAACTAACACAACATTGTAAATCAACTATACTCCAACAAAAATTAAAAAAAAAAAGAAAGGGCTTCCCTGGTGGCGCAGTGGTTGAGAATCTGCCTGCTAATGCAGGGGACACAGGTTCGAGCCCTGGTCTGGGAAGATCCCACATGCCGTGGAGCAACTAGGCCCGTGAGCCACAACTACTGAGCCTGCGCGTCTGGAGCCTGTGCTCCGCAACAAGAGAGGCCGTGATAGTGAGAGGCCCGCGCACTGCGATGAAGAGTGGCCCCCACTTGCCACAACTGGAGAAAGCCCTCGCACAGAAACGAAGACCCAACACAGCCAAAAATAAATAAATAAATAAATAAATTAGTTAAAAAAAAAAAAACTAAATGGGAAGCATCTCTTTAAAAAAAAAAAAAAGAAAAAAATAGCCAATAAACACATGAAAATATGCTTAACACTATTAGCCTTCAGGGAAATGCAAATCAAAACCACAGTGAGATACTACTTCACACCACTAGGATGGCTATAATTAAAATGACAGATAATAGTGTCAGTAAGAGTGTGGAGAAATTGGAACCCTCACGCCCTGCTGGTGGGAAAGTAAAGTGGTGCAGCAGCTTTGCAAAACAGTATGGCCAATCCTCAAAAAGTTAAACACAGAGTTATTACATGAGCCAGCAATTCCACTTGTAAGTATCTATCCAAGAGAAATGAAAACGTGTCCACACAAAAACTTGTATATGTATGTTCACAGCAGCACTATTCATAATAGCCAAAAAGTAGAAACCACCCAAATGTCCATCAAATGGTGAAAGGATAAATGAAATGTGGTATATCCATACAAAGGAATATTATTTGGCAACAAAAATAAGTGAAATACTGATACACGCTATAACATAGATAAACCTTGAAAATATTACGCTACGCAAAAGAAGCCAAGCCAATCACAAATGACCACACATCGTATGATCCCATTTATATGAAATGTCCTAAACAGGCACATTAATAGAGGCAGAAAATAGATTAGCAGTTGCCAGGGGCTGGGGGTACTCAGAAGGGATTAGAGGTGTTGGGTAAGGAATATGGGGTTTCCTTTTGGGGTATTAAAAATGTTCTAAAATTCATTGTGGTGATGGATGTACAATTCTGTGAATATGCTAAAATCCAGTGAACTGTACATTTTAAATTGGTAAATTTTATGGCAAGTGAATTATATCTCAATAAAGCTGTTTAAAAAACAAAGAATCTGCTGAAAGCTAACACTCTCTTAAAAAATACACCTGTGCAGGGGCTTCCCTGGTGGCACAGTGGTTGAGAGTCTGCCTGCCAATGCAGGGGAGACGGGTTCGAGCCCTGGTCTGGGAGGTTCCCACATGCCGCGGAGCGGCTGGGCCCATGAGCCACAATTACTGAGCCTGCGCGTCTGGAGCCTGTGCTCCGCAACAAGAGAGGCCGCGATAGTGAGAGGCCCGCGCACCGCGATGAAGAGTGGCCCCCGCTTGCCGCAACTGGAGAAAGCCCTCGCACAGAAACGAAGACCCAACACAGTCAAAAATAAAATAATTAATTAATTAATTAATTAAAAAAAAATACACCTGTGCATACACGAGCATAAGCTTGCTTCTAAACAAAAAACTTAATGACTTCCCTAAAGTCTAACTGTGAACCATACCCTAGGCTGAATAATTAGTTACTGCCATATCTCAAATTAATAAAAGATTATAGAGAAATTGCCTAAATAGAGCATCTAGACTGGTCTTTTAAAAATATAAGTAAAAAAATTTCTGACTCTCCTCTAAAACTGCCGATGGCTCTCCATCTTACTCAAGTCAAACTCAAAATCCTTATGTCTACCTGACCTGCCTCCTGCCCCCTTCCATTCCCTAACACTCTTTTTCACTGTGGTCCTGCCACAATGACCTCCCTGCTGTTCCTCCACACAAGTCAAGTGTGCTTCAGCCTCAGGGCCTCTGCACTTGTAATTATGCCTTCTTTAAGTTTTTTACTAGATATCCACATGGTTAGCTCCCTTACTTCTTTTAGATCTCTGTTCCAATGTCACCTCTTCACAGAGGTTTTCTCTGTCTACCCTAAATAAAATAGGAACTCCCTGTCATTCTATTCACCATACTACACTTTTTCTTCATAGCACTTATCACCAGTTGATATACAATTATGTGTTTATTTTCTTGCATTAAAATAAGCTCCTTCAGGGCTACAACTTTGTCTTGATTATTATTTTAACCCAGACCTCAGAACAATGCCTGGCAAATAGCCGGCTCTCAGATGTTTTGTTAACTCATTAGGAAAAACATTAATGATCTTATAATAAGAGAGAAATTTATGAGACATAGACATGATACCCATTTGCAGATAATACGGAGAATGATTGAGGGCAATACTTACTGCAGCACCAAACTTCTGCTGGAACTCATCAATGACTGTGTATGTCACCTCCTCTTCCTCTACAGGAGAATGTTATTATACTATTTGTCTTCCTTGGCAATAGAATAGCCCTCCCACTAGTTTTAGCCATAATCCTAAAGTCCTACTCTATTGCAACTCAAATGTCTAGAACTACTGAGACTAAGCCTAGAATACTGAGAACTATTTCATTATCACCTGCGTCAGCCCATCCCATAGTGAACACTATTAGCATCCTATTTGTCAGCTGAGAATAAACAAAAGCCCCACTGATGATATCTTATAAAATAAAATATTTACTCATTTCCTTTGATAATCTAGTAATGTTTCCTTCATCGTAAGTTTATGTCTTGAATACTTCAAGACACGTACTTTTAAAAAAAAATTTTTATACAATTTTTAAAGGTTACACTCCATTTACAGTTATTAGAAAATATTGGGGCTTCCCTGGTGGCGCAGTGGTTGAGAATCCGCCTGCCAATGCAGGGGACACGGGTTCGAGCCCTGGTCTGGGAGGATCCCACATGCCGCGGAGCAACTGGGCCCATGAGCCACAACTACTGAGCCTGCGCGTCTGGAGCCTGTGCTCCGCAACAAGAGAGGCCGCGACAGTGAGAGGCCCGCGCACCGCGATGATGAGTGGCCCCCGCTCGCCGCAACTAGAGAAAGCCCTCGCACAGAAACGAAAACCCAACACAGCCAAAAATAAATAAATAAATTAATTAATTAATTAAAAAAAAAAAAAGAAAGAAAATATTGGCTATATTCCCCGGTGTTGTACAATACATCCTTGTAGCCTATCTTATATCCAATAGTTTGTAACTCCCACTGCCCCACCCCTATATCCCCCCCAACACTAGGAACCACTAGTCTCTTCTCTGTATCTGTGACTCCGCTCCTTTTCTGTTATAGTCACTAGTTTGTTGTATTTTTTAGATTCCACATATAAGTGATATCATACAGTATTTAAGACATGCGTTTTCTAAAAGCACATTCATAATAAAAAATAATAGTTTAAAATAAATTAGTCCCGGAGACGGACCAATGTCCACACGTTTGGAATTCTCTGGATCCTGAAAATTAATTATTTTTCTAATTATGTAATTTAAAAGATAAGAGGTATAGCATAACATATAATTCTTCTTCATCTCCCAAACTTTAAAACTCTGGAGTGGCTCAGGACATAGTCCATAAACCGCTTCCTTTTTTCTATCCATACTTACTCTCTTGGTGATCTCATCTAGTCTCAAGGCTTTAAATATCATTTATAGGCTAGATCTTGAATTTATATCTCCACCTCAGATCTTTCTCTTCATCTCTCAGCTTACACTCGAACTTAGGTTGACCAAAACTAAACTCCTAACCATCTCTCCAAAACCTTTCCCACCCAGAATCCTTCCCATACTTCAGGCTGCTCAAGCCCAAACCCCTGAAGTCATCCTTGTTTCCTCTTTTTCTCTCACAACCACATCTAATCTGTCAGTACATTGTGTTGGCTCCACCTCAATATAAATGCAGAATTCCACCACTTCCTACCAACCATACTGCCACCACGAGGGTCCAAACGACCGTACCCACTAGACAAAATTATTTCAGTAGCCTCCTAACTGGTATTCATGCTCTTACGCAGGCCCTCCTCTCAGTATCTATACAGTATCCAGAGTGATTCTGTAAAAACAGAAGTCAGATCATGTTACTCTTCTGCTCAAAACTCTCCAATGGAAAATAGAAGTTTTAAAAAATACCTTCTGTAATAGTATAAAAATAGAAATACTTAGGGATAAATATGGCAAAAGATGTGTAAGACATACAATGAGAACTACAAAACACTGCTGAGAAATTAAAGATCTAAATAAATGTAGAGGTATACTGGGTTAATGGAATGGAATACTCAATACTGTTAAGATGTCAATATTCCCCAAACTGATCTATCAATTAATTGTAATCCCAAAAAGGATTCCAGCAGAGTTTTTTCTTTTTTGGTAGAAATTAACAAGCTGATTCTAAAATTCATAGGGAAATGCAAAGAACAGAGAACAGCTGAAACAACTCTGAAAAAGAACAAAGTTGGAGAACTAATACTACCTGTTTTCAAGATCTACCATATATCAACAATAAACAAAACAGTCTAGTATTGGTGTAAAGATAGAAAAATTAGATCAGTGTAACAGAATAGAGTGTCCATAAATAAATAAACCTATATACATACGGAAAACTGATTTTTGACAAAGGTGCAAAGGTAACTGAAGGGAGAAAATACAGACTTTTCAATAAACGGTGCTGGAATAATTGGATGTCCATATGGAAAAAAAAAACCTTGTCCATATCACATCATATACAAAAATAAAAAATGGATCATACAGGAGTAAAGACGCAGACGTAGAGAATGGACTTGAGGACATGGGGAGGGGGAGGGTAAGCTGGGACGAAGTGAGAGAGTGACTTATATATACTACCAAATGTAAAACAGATAGCTAGTGTGAAGCATCCGCATAGCACAGGGAAATCAGCTCAGTGCTTTGTGACCACCTAGAGGGGTGGGACAGGGAAGATGGGAGGGAGAGGCAAGAGGGAGGAGATATGGGGATATATGTATATGTATAGCTGATTCACTTTGTTATAAAGCAGAAGCTAACACACCATTTTAAAGCAATTATAGTCCAATAAAGATGTTAAAAAAAAAAGTATATATAAACATTAAAAAAAAAAATGGATCATAGACCTAAATGTAAAACCTAAAATGTCTAGAAGAAAACAAAGGAGAAAATCTTTGTGACTCTGAGCTAGGAAAGATTACTTAGATATGACATCAAAAGCACAATCCATAAAAGAAAGAAAATGGATAAACGGTACTTCATCAAAATTTAAAATGTCTGCTCTTCAAGAGATGCTTTAAGAGAATGAAAGGACAAACCACAGACTTGGAGAAAATATTTGCAAAGCATTTATTTTAGAAAAGACTTGCATCCGGAATATATAAAGAACTCCCAACACTGAATAATAAGAGAACAATCCAATAAGAAAATGAACAAAAGATATGGATAGACATTCACCAAAGATATTCAGATGCCAAATAAGCACATTAAAAAATCCTCAACGTCCTTAGTCATTAGGGAAATGAAAAAAACAACCAATCAACCTCCAATGGCTTCTCTTCTCACTGCAGAGTAAAAGCCAAGTCCTTTCAATGATCTACAAAGTCTTCCATGATCCACTCACCCCACTTCATCCCCTACTGCTCTCCTTGCTCCAGCTACACTCATCTCCTTGCTGTCCCTTCAAGATCATGGCATGTTCCTCTCTCAGGCCTTTGCATCTGCTAATTTTTTATGCCTAAAAACCATTCCCCCCAGATATTCATACATCTTGGTCCCTCACTTCCTTCAAGCCTTTACTTCAAATGTCACTATTTCAATGAGACCTGTCCTGGACACTCAAAAATTGTAAAACCACCCTCTCCACACATTTCTTCTTTTTCTTCTGTTTTTTTCTACTTAACATGTGGCACCAGCATACTATATAGTATACTAATTTATCTTATTTAGTGTGTTTCCTGCACCATAACTCAATGAAGGTAGAGATACCAAACTTTGGTATCGCCAATGTCTGAAATATAGTGTGCACTCAAATATTAAATAAACAAATGAATCATGATATTTTATCTTAATTCGGACCCTAGAAACAACAGCCTAGATGAGAATTCCACATAGAACCTTGACTCAGGGTTATACCAACTCTGAAGAGTTCTGAACCACAAGAGAGCCTAGAAAATTCAGAGCCCTGGTACTCACCTGATGGGCTGTACTTGAGGTCATTTAGCAGAGAGGTGGTTGGTGCCTCAGGGGCAGGAGAAGCAGGCTTATATACATTTAGGTCTTCATCTTTTATTGTATCCATCCTGTTTCTTTCTGTATTTAGACTATGCTTACAAAAAACAACACTTAGGTGAACTTGTTCTTTTTTGTTAATGCCACAAACACATCAGTTGTAAGGACTCTGGATCTTTCATAGAGAACCCATTCATCCACTGCTTACACTGATTTGAAGATGCCATCTAAAGATGGAAGGAAACATCCACCTATTTCTTCTCATTTTAGGAATTACACAGCTAGTGAATTACAGTTAAGGCTTTCTACCCTAATGTGTACATCTGGGTAACATCATAATTAAGAAAATCATTCCATCATACCTAACAGAAGATGCCTTTTCTCTTACTGCACCTTGTTCTTCTTCATCCAGTAGTTCCACTGTAAAATAACCAAACGGCTTCCAACAGGGCTTCCAATCTGAAAGCAGTTAACTATCCCTCTGTCCCCTCCACACCCACAGTTTGATTATGTAACACAGACAGTAATTGGGAATGAAATGTTAGTCCATAGAGGCCTTCATCGGCCAGAAATAAATAGAGCAGAAAAGACTATCCAAAGTACTGAAGATCCCTAATCTTACATCCCTACATAGCTTCCTTGGTCATTTAGCAGGATTAGGAACCTCTCTACATATCCACTTTACCCTTTTTGTTCCAGGACACCTTTGTGGTCATGCAGATTGGTTCTAGAGATATCTTTTCTTTCCTATTTATTCCCATCCTAATGCATTTTCCCTCACACTATGTACTGTTTGGGGGTTTTCTCTTAAATCATTCATACTGTCCCTTCCACTTTCTCAGGCTGGTGCATTAACAGTTCAGTGACGTGAAAGGTAATAAAAGCTAGACTGGAAATCACAAAAGAAATATGAGAGAAACATTCCACAGAGACTCTGAAACCATTTATTTTTAACCTAACAGTTGAAGGAATACAGGGAAATATTGTATATCATTGATTCTAAGACGCACATTTTAAACAACTCTGAAATTGGATATGATTTACAGTAAATGCACATGATAGTTTAATTGGCAGCTTCTTTTTCTTTCTTAGGGTGGGAAAAGAAATAATGCACCTTGTCATTAATGGCATCTAAGATTCAATTAAGTACACTTAGGTACTTTTCATGGAAAAAGTTTCTCAGGGGCCACTATGTTTCAAATGTCTCTTTCTCCTACACTGTCTAGAAGTGTTGAGTCTGGGTCAGACAAAGTAAAATTCACTAAAAACTCAGATTAATCAATTATTAGCCTTTATCTTGATACTTCTTATTCAAGGTGCTTTTCAGGGAGAACCCTCTATGGCTGATTGAGCCACAGGGCAAAGAAAGAAGAAGGAGGCCATCCTTTGAGCTTAGAAATTATAAACAAAGGCCAAGTCCTGAGAATGAATTTAGGAAGAAATGAATCCATGTGTACAGATCAGAAAGCTGGTCAGTGGTCAGCCTTCTCCTGAGTTAGGAGATAGTAGTAGTGATTCCTTCATTTTTCTTTACAAACTCATCCACAGCCTAGCTTTGTTCCAGTCCAGAGCTCTGTTCTACTGCAAAGTCTAACAGTTAACACACAATTAACAATCCCTCTACTTCTACCACCATCACTGCCATTTTAAAAAGGTGCTCAAGGGACAAAGAGTGTTTACAGTAGCGTACTCAGTAAGAAACGACAGTTATATAAGCTGGCTGGGGACTTCCCTGGTGGTCCCGTGGCTAAGACTCCACATTCCCAGTGCAGAGGGGCCTGGGTTCGATCCCTGGTCAGGGAACTAGATCCCACATGCCGCAACTAAAGATCACGCATGCCACAATTAAAGATCACGCATGCCACAACTGAAATATCCTGCATGCCACAACTAAGACCTGACATAGCCATAGAAAGAAAGAAAGAAATACTAAAAAAAAAAAAAAAAGCTGGCTGGACTTGTCTGCTTTAAAGTAGGTCTTGATTGGCAGGAGTCCTTTCCTTTCCTCATATCTGCCCCAACGGTAAGAAATGCACAGTTCTATGAAGTCCCAGCTCACCCATTCCGCCACCTCCCTCCACCCCACGCTGATATTCACTCCTCCTTGGAAGGCTTTTTGCTTTTGAGTTCTTGAAAGAAAGAATAGTTCTTGTTCCTAACCCTTTTCTCCTACCCCATTTGGCTTGTCTGAAGCACACTGACCAGATGAGCTTCTATAGCTCTTCCTTTAGGCAAACAATTGTATCTATTCTTGCTAAATTCTTTTAGCTGGCAGAAATAAAGAACAGGGCTACTTCCCACAATTCCAAAATCCCAAAAGGTCTGAAAACCAAAAATTTTTTTAACTCTTTTGGCAGCAAAACCTGAACTGACATACTATTTATAGTCCTATTTTATTCCACTTAATATGATTATCCATCCATTTCTCTGTAGAAATGTGTTTTATTACAGAGTGCTGACCAGACCCACTTGAGGTGTTATGTAATATGACCAGTATATACCCTTTGTTAGCTTTTCGAAAAATCCAGAACTAGCCTGAGATCTGAAACATTTGGCCCCAAGGTTTCAAATAAGGGACTGTGAATGTACTGTGAATGTCTGGTGTTCAATTCGCTTGCTGAGCAAGACAGTTCCTTTCTGTTCAGATTCCTAACTCTGCCTGCGAGCTGAGTCTCTAGTACTGAGTACCAGATGTCCTCACATTGTAAAACCAACATGATTAAAATTCTCTACAACTGTTCTGTTCATAGTACCTACCGAAACAGTAAGATAAGGGACAATTCCCAAATACCAGCTTTAAGAGTTCATAAATGCAAGATAACATCTTAGTTTTCCCTCCCACCCCCAAACACTGAAATGAGGCAGAGCAATGAGTTTATTGCTACTGCAAATCCCGATACCAACATTTAGGGAACATGAAGTTCTCACCATTCACAATCTCGTGTCCAAAAAACATCTTCACTCCTGGGACACTTCGATCAGTCTCCACATTCTTCACTGTTAGAGAAAACAATTCATTTGGTTGATAAAAAGTAATATTCCCTAAAACTATAAGAAAATATGTCTCACAAAAGTGCCCAAATCTGAGTTTTATAAAAATCCCCAAATTATCTTCCCCAAGGAATAAAAAGTCAATAATAAATTACAAAGCTATAACCTTGAAACAAGTAGTATAAAGAACAGAGGGAACCCCAGAATGGTCCAAGATACACTAAAAGGGCAGTAGTAGTACACTGAATTTAAACTTCTTCCAAAAATATTCTAAGGCCTTTGGGGCTAAGGATTATCTACTTATTATATTTCTACTGATTTTTACTCCACCTAACTCCAGAAAAAAACTTAAGTCATCTGACTACTTCTAGAGTCCACACCCTGTTTCATGTCATGCTACATGCTTGAACTATTAATTGTCAGAGACAACAATCCAACTCGTGGCCCAATTACAGGCTCTTCTATGAGTAGGTAAGGGAGTTGGGAGAAGTTTATTTGTCATGTTTACAATACAGTGTCATTTTTTTCTAGATGGCAGTGCTCACAGCAGCTGTATATTTCCACGTTTCTCAGCAATCCAAAACAAATGAGTTTTACCTTCACTAGTCCACTGAATATATTCTTACATAGGTCAAAGATCACCAACTGCCTATTTGTCAAATCCCCAAAAAAGTTTACAATCTTATACTTGGTTCCCATGCATCCACTGACAATATTGTTCTCTCCTTTCTTCTTTGGCTTACAGGACACTCTTAGTGTTTATTTCTTTTCCTACTAATTATCTAAAGCCACCACACTGAGCACCCACTCCAAACCAGGCATCTTGCTAATTATTTGCCTGTGTTTGACTATCCAGTAACATAATGAGATAGGCATTTCACTATCTCCATTATGGAGCAATTTGAGGCTCAGAAAGGTTGAATAACCTGCTCAACGTCACACTACTAGTAAAAAAAGAGTCAGGATTCAAAACCAGGCCTCACTGATTTTAATAAGCATCTTGTAACCAGTGTTCCACTGTCTCCCTGATTTGCTCCTTCCAGGCTCCTTAGCTGTCTCTACCACCACTGCTTGCCCCTTACACACTGATAATCCCTAGGGTGATACTCTTCATGCTTCTTTCTTCTCCTTGAATGATCACATCAACTTCCTAGTTGTCCTGACATACATTATTTCTCCAGTACGGATTATTTCTCTGAGCTCCACTCTCATTTTAAACTAATAGCAGACTTACTGCAATATTTTTCAAATTGATCATTATCTTCTCCCACTAACCAACAAACCTGTTCCTCTTCCCATTTCTATCGATTAATAACAGTACTATACACATAATCTGAGTTATAAATGTAGGAGGCTCTTTGACTATCTAATTCAGCAGTCCCCAACCTTTTTGGCACCAGGGACCGGTTTCGTGGAAGACAATTTTTCCATGGACTGGGGTGGGGGGATGGTTTCGGGATCATTCAAGCACATTACATTTATTGTGCACTTTATTTCTATTATTATTACATTGTAATATATAATGAAATAGTTACACAACTCACCATAATGCTGACAGGAGGTGGAGCTCAGGCAGTGCAAGTGATGGGGAGCGGCTGTAAATACAGATGAAGCTTTGCTCGCTCGCCTGCCATTCACCTCCTGCTGTGCAGCCCGGTTCCTAACAGGCCATGGACCAGTACCGGTCTGTGGTATGGGGATTGGGGACCCCTGATCTAATTGATTACTAGGTTACTTACCCTCACTCCTAAGCATTTCTAGAATCTGTCTTCTCTTCTCCATTCCTTGCCAAACCTTAGCTCTGACTCCCATCGTTTCCTCTTTATTGGGTCCCTTGATTGTCTGAATAGTTCCCTGTCTATTCTCCTTGTCTCTAGTTTATTGCTACTTCAAACCTTCCTTCATGCTGCTGTCATAGTGATGTCACTCCCTGCTTTGTCCAAATGGTACATAAATTAGTAAACAGGTGTAACAGTTCCACCATCAATTCCTCCTTTGGGAAGCCTTCCCCACTGTCCTAACCCTACCATTCTCAGATCTAAATTAGCTGAAATTTTGTGTTTCCATAGCATCTTGTGCGTCCCCCTATCACAGAGGGTATCACACTGCATTACATCTTTCTACTTGTTTACCTGTCTCCTTACTAGACAAAGTTTTTTGAGGACAGAGACCATGTTATTCTTATCCATATCCCTGGTACCCAGCACAGTGCCTGGGATATAAAACTCAGTAAATGATTACCAAATGAATTAATATTGCAAAAGCCTGGTATAGTCCCATCCTAGCCTACAAAAGTCTATTTTAACTCATAATATGGCTTAACAATAACACTAATCTCTCAAATGTCATTTACACGTTTCAACTGTGAACTTGAAATTTATTGTGCCAGGAAATCAACTACTCTTAACAAGTCAATATTCTAGCTGAATAAAAACTATATACTGGGGCTTCAAGGTGAGCACATGGAGGAGGCTAAGACGGTGGCATGCCTAGAGAGGGTAGAAACTCTGAGCCCCTTCCCACACACCTTGCCCTATAAATCTCTTCCATCTGGCTGTTCCTGAATTTTATCCTTTAAAAATGAATTGCAATTGAAACTGGGAGGTGTAAAGGCTACCTTGTGACCAGGAGGATAACACATGGTCGCTGAGGTGGCAGAGCAGGAGCACAAGACACCTGATCCCTCCTGGCATCTTTCAGCCACCGCACCATTCCTCAGTGGTCTGTCTCTGGGCTTCTTTTTGCATGAGAAAAATTAACCCCTTACTGTCTTTGTGAATTTGTCTGTTGAAGCCAAAAGCAATTCTATCTAACACAGTGCTTATTTTTAATTTCAAGGTGCATATGGAAAGAAATTAAAAGAAGTACCCAGTTAAAAAAAACTCTATATATTGAAAATTTCCACTATCATGTCAATAGAAGTATAGAAGTGGGGACAAGCCAGCATATGCAGCCATGTTGCTCTGTTAGGAAAAACAGCATTCTAATCCTCCTCCCACCTTTTCCCTAAAATAGGAATAATGCCACTCTCCCAGTTGCTAAGGGAGCACAGAACCATCACCCAAACTGAGTTATTAGTCTCCTAAAAGGCAGGAGATTATGAGAAATAAAATGAGACCTTTCTTCAGGACAACAATCTTGTTAGGGTCCACATGCTGGAGCACTCCCTCAAAGATGCCACAAACCAATGTGAGTTTCACTCTTCTCCACAAAATCTGGTTGAGGAAATGGTAGTCACTGCTAGGATCCATGCTATTTGATTCCAAAAGGAGTCTTCAAATAATCTTCTTTAAATAACCAAACCCTTGAAAATAAAAGAGATCTATGATTTTTTAAATATTTTGGGGAAAATGGGGTTATTTTTCCTTTCCCCATACCTGGGATAAGAAAAATAAAAATATTAGAGTAATTCAATTCTGTTCATCTTTTTAGAATGATAATGAGAAAAATATCATTGCAAGCACCAACTCTAATTTATACATGGGAAACTGAAAAGTATAAGACTTCAGGCAAGGTGGGTTTGACGTCTTTGTCTATAAAATGGCCTAATATCACTTTTCCTTCCTTAGCTAAATGGAATAAGAAGAACATTTAGAGGCTTTTTAATAGCACATGCATACATCATTTTAACAGCAACCAAAAAAACTGAAAGAACAAATGAAAAAAATTGATATTGGCAAACACCTGCCAACACATTGCAATGAATTGTTTACCCAGAAACGTCTGGGATCTAACCTCTTCTAGATGAATCACATTTCCAGAGTTTCACAGTGTAACCAACCAAAGAATAAGTGACTTAGAACTATCACAATTTATGCATTACCAATACAGCTGCCATGTCACTGCGAGGGCCATTCCACCCCACCCTGGCCACAGCTCAGGGACTGGGCTGCTGTAATGTCACCAGTCATGTGCAGCCTGACAGATTAACTGACACATGCCACACACTGGTTTTGTAAAATTCAACTGTTTTTGTAAAAATGATGCATGCTCATAAAAAGGACAACAATGCAGAAATGTACAAAGAAAAAACTTTATCTTGCAGAAATAGCTATCATTCATAGTAGACATTCTTATAATCCTTAGTGTAATACTGTAAATTAAAAGATAAATCTTTTCTTTAAAAAGTATCTTTTAGAACAATCCTGTTACTCGGATGTCTTTGTATTTAGAACCTCAGCTAAGTGTTCCTCCACAGTGCTTAAATTTAAAAGTGGCTTGCCTTTGCCCCCCTTGGAATAGTCAACCAGTGAATTTTGCAATTTAGTTTAACTATAAAACACTGACCAAATAACTAAGGCCCAATTTGACTAGGAAGAGGTGAGAAGTTACATAGCATTTTTAACCAGATAAATAAATTACACTTTAATATTTTAAGGTCTAGCAAGTACCTTCACAACTATTATTTGTTGCCGACAACAACTACTTAATTTACAGATGTAGAAACTGAGGCTTAAAGATTTAAGACACCTGCCCAAAGTTACACAGCTAGAAGGTAATGGAACCTGAACTAAAACCAGGTCCCTAGTGGAGGATGTGTGCAGTCTAGTGCAAGACAAAGTGTTATGCATCCAGAGAGAACATAAAACAAGTCACCAGAGTGCCTGGAAAAATCATTCTTCTTTGTTCAAGTCAATCCAACTGGTAAAAGGGGAATTTTTACAGAAATAAAAGAGAACATAAAACTGGAAAAACCGGCCCTTAATAGAGGTAAAAATTAATTTATATTTTTAAAAGATACATAAGAAATAAGCTTGTGAAATGCCTGGATAATAAAGAAATTTAAGAAATGTTAAAGTAAATCAGAAAAACATTAACACAAAGCAAAGAAAGCCTCGACTGAGGATGGCTGCAAAAGGTTAAGATTCAAGATTACGAAGGAGCGAGTAAGGTCAGGACCTAGAGATGGGCTTCAAGACAGACTCAGAAAATGGACATTCACGTCGGTGACATCACAGGTTTTTCTACCATACTTACGCTCTCAGGATAAAAAGAAGGTCCTGTGGCCTAGATGGGCATATCCAACATTTCACACTCTGCTTATTCAGGCAGACATCATTAGGTCAGACAAGAGGAAGTCTATCGTGAAAACAATTCAGTAAGACTAGAACCTCAGTCTCCTGCTAAGCCGTCAAAGCCTTAGGTAAAGCTTAAAACTAGTAACCTAAATTGACTTGACCAGCTCGCTAATACAGTGTTCTAGTGCTTAAGTACTAAGCGAAAGCGGTCAGAATTTGGTTCTTCCATAACTCAAACCAGTTCTGTACAAAGTAACACTCAAGGGATGGGTAAGGGGTGTAAAGGCACTGAAGCCACAGGAAAAGAACTGGTTCACCTGAAAGGGTGTACTAATTAGAAGGGGGGGGGGCTCTAAATGTTTCCAAGAAAACAAACAAAAATATGCCACAGGAACAAAATGCAAATTTCCTCGTTTTTAAGGCAAAATAAGAAACTTCAAATAAACGGCGGGTCATACGCTAGAAATTCTCTCCTCCGCCGTTAGGTTTGTTTTTCTTTTTCCTCCGACGAAAGTTTGGGAAATCTTGTGTCTATTTCAGCCAAATGGTGAGTCCTCGAGCTTCAGTCTTGAAGTGAAAAAAGAGGGACTGCTGTTAAGGAAGAACTCTCGGGGAGTTTCAAGGCCGCTGTGGCGGTTATCAAAGAACAGTCCCGAAAACAAACTAAAGTACGCAACGCTGGGAACCCACACTACAGGTCGGACGCCAGCCGGCCTGAACCAGCGGTCCCGTCTGTTTCCCGAGGAGCCAATCGGCGCGCAATCCCGAGGCTGGCTCCCGAGCGCCCCTTGCGGCCGGGAGGAGAGAGGGCCCCCAGGAAGAATCAGGAGGTGCAACTCCCAGCATGCAGTTCCCAGGAGACACACCCTAGCGTTCACCCAAGCGACGTTTTGTCTGTTTTTATTGTTTCTCTCCGCAATCCATGCCAACCATAGGGTGGGATTTCTAGTGTTAGAGTTCTGTGAGAAACAGGTTGGCTACACCGCCTGCCACACGTTATTGTGTTGTAAAACAGTGGTTCAGTGGCGTTGCCCTTTTAATTGCGGGCGCTAGGGCCAGAATTGCCCCTTTAAGGCCGGTGGCATCATGTTTCCGGGGGCGTGGTCCGTCTTTAGCTAGACCCGGCCCGGCACTGGGCTGATTCATTCGGGGGCTGGAGCTAGGAACGTCGACGTCGGCTCCGGCGCTGGGCTCAGCCTCACTCCCAATTGGCTGGTCCTCCGGGCCGCCCTCCCCCGCGCGCCACCCCTGGGTTCCCTTCCCAGTCCGCAGTAGAACCACTGCCCTCTCCCTTCTTGACCCCTGGCTCTTCCTCCCCTTCTTCCCTCCCTACCGCTGCCGCTGTCGCTTCTGGCGCCGCTGCTCCCGGAGGAGCTCCCGGCTCGGTGATGGGGTCCCGGGCCTCCACGTTACTGCGGGACGAAGAGCTCGAGGAGATCAAGAAGGAAACTGGCTGTGAGTTCGGGTAGGGGGTGGGAACGCGGCCGAGCGCCTCTGGCTGGCCTCAGGACCAAGGGCGACTGTCGCTGAGGTCTGGAGATGAGGTGCCGGGAGGTTGGGGGGGTCCTGGGCAGCCTCCAGCGCTGGAGCTTCGGGGATGATGGAGGACCTGTTCTTAAGCTACAGCTACCTGGAGCGGGGCAGTGCCTCTTGTGGGGCTGTCCTTCCCATCAAAGGCGGGAGTCATGATCACCCGTAGATCACTGATCCCGCTCTTTTCTCTTCCCCCTGCTCTTGAAAGCCCCCGAACTCTTTTCCTTTATCTTTCCTCGCACCAACCTCAAATTCAGGAACTGTGGATGGATTCTGTAGAAAACATTCTGTCCGTTCCTGTGACGTTTCTGGGCAAGGACTTAAAACCACTGACAACTGTGGGAAATCAAACAAATTCTTGCCACAACCGGAAAAATAAATCCAGAAAGTGAGATCGTACAGTAAGGCTTTGGAAGACGGGACGGGATACCTTAAAGAATCAGGGGTCTGAGTATGAGACTTCTTTCATTCTGAGCTTGTGGAGAGAAAGCACAGATACTGTGACTACCAGTTTTTTATTTACAGTGAGGATGCTTGCTGTCCTAATTTCAGATCTATTGATTTCTACTATGCTGGTGTATTTCATGCAGTCGCCGTGGAAATTGGATGTGCTCCAAAAACGTCAGTGTGAATTTGTGCTAGGAACTGATTTTTTACAGTCCAGTCTCTTCCTCATTAACTTGAAAGGGGCAACAGAGTTTTGGGAATTCAGAAGCCCGGTAAAACACCATCATACATTTGTGTAGCCCTTGATAATGCATACATTATTTTCTCTTCTCAGTAATTCATTATGACTCTTGTATTTTACGTGAGTTATGTAAACATCCGTGCTCTGAGTCTTCATGATACCTGTCTTTGATAATGAGATGGCCAGTAAATAACTCAGTGGTCCATTTGCAGATAATATTGAGTGCTGGGGGAACCTCAGAATTATTCAGGCAATGGTGGCCTGAGATAAATTAAATGCTGTCCCGTGCTTTCTGACAAGTTCAACTTTCTAGAATCTTCAAGTTGGAAGGGGTGTTATCTAGCCTCATCCCTTGTCAGATTGGTTTACTGCTTTCAGCATCTCCTAACTTACCTTCATTAAGCCTCTCCATAAAGACTTTAAGGACCTCACCGCCTACCAATGTAGTCCTTTTGATGATTTTGAATGAATGACAGAAAGTAGTTAGCTGTTTATAATGTGCAGTACTTATTTGGGCACTTGACCTTATGGTCATTTTATGACTTAGCCTGACTCCAAGAGTAGAAATGTAGGCAGTTTGGACTCAGCAAACGTTTTATTACATTTTGTGGTTATGACCTCTGGCCACACTTGTGAGAACATAAGAACTACTGTAGGTCTAAGGTGACACCAGAGTTAAAGCATTCATGCTTAAAATAAAAAGTCACATAATGAGGGACTGTAAACCAGAGTGAGGGTGGGAAAAAGCTATTTTTGCCTCAAGAGGAAGGGAGCAATAATCCCATTCTGGTTTTATTACATTTGACCAAATGAAAGTGGCCTCGATTGCCTTAGGACTCTGGGTTATATTTTACTGTGTGACCTTGTGAGAACTGAGTACTCCTGCAGAGCTATTTTCCTAGTTGCCGAAAAGTGAATCAAGCCTGAGGGACTCAACCACAACCAGTACAAATGTATGTATTGAGCCAGAAAGCCTAATGAAACAAGTACTTATTGAATTTTTGCAATGTCTATATTCAGTACGACACTGGGTACTCAAAGCAGATGGTGACAAAAGATGCTCACAAACCTGTCATGGAGATAAGCCCACAGGAGTTAGGATTAGCATCAGGACATACAGTACCTGAAATTGTGTGGCACCTCTTTCAGAACTCAGGGAAGAGTCCTTGTGCGCTGGCCTTGAGGAGGACAGGAATTGGGCCTTGATACATGCATGAATTGATTAGATTTGGATAAATTAACCTAGGGCATTTTGGGTGGCTTCCAGGTGCTTTCTCCCCCAGCATGCTACCTGTCATTCTTCTGCTCTGGGAGTTGAGCCATCAGTTTATCCAGTTAGTGCCGATCAGCAGAGTTGATTTTTAAAGCATTAATTTTAGCATGATGCAAAAGGTTTAGAAGAATAAAAACAGTGGATACCTGAGGGTGGGGTAGAGAGGTGGAATTAGTCCTATTTTCCTCTGCTTCTTGTTCTATTAAGAGTTTGGGGAACTATCAATCAGAAACACTTCAAGTTAAGAACAAGTATAAGACATTTCACTACTCGCTTTGTCAGTAAGAAAATGTAGCATAATTGAGTAAAACTGACTTTATATTCAGTGTGAAAGCTTTGCATTCATAAGTCTAAATTGATTAGAATTCATGTATGACTAGGTTATCCGGTATTTGAAATTTAATCTCTAAGTGTTTGGAAAAGTAATTCTAAGTAAGAATTCCTTGTAAGCCTCAACTTCGTCATCTGTAAATGGGAATAATAATAGTACCTACTTTATAGGATTCCTAGTGAGAATAAAATGAGAAAAATGTAAACTACTTAGAATAGTGTCTGGATATGTAATGAGCACCAGGTGTTAGCTATTACCTTTTGAACCATAGATAACAATCATCTTATTGGGAAAATACCATTAGCATATGCTAGTTATAAAAACTATGTCTTGAGCTATATAACTGGAGAGGTGACAGCATTTTACACTTTTCCTATTTTCAGGGGATATTGGATTAGGAATCAGGTTTTCCCAATTCTAAGGAAATAAAACTTTGAAAGGAGTAGAGATCCTGTTGTTTCTAACAGTTTAAAAAACACTGTCTAAAAACACTTTGTGTTGGCGTAAAACATTTGCTATATTGTCTTAGTTCTGTCACCTTCTTTCACTCGTCAGCATTTCCATAAATTAAAATCATTTCAATAAAAGTTGTCATTAAGGGAAAGGTCATAAGTGTCTTGGGAGTTTCTGTATTCTCCACCTTTAGTTCACTTAACTGTGTGGCAATAACCTGGCTGTGAATTACTTAAAACCTTTTAAAAAAAATAGCCACATAATCTGTGAGAAACAACTCATGCCAACTGAGTAGTAATAAATGCCGATTGATTTATTTTTAGCCTCTACCGTCTCGTGTGTGTCATGTGACATGGCAAAGATATTGAACAGGTTTGGGAAGTAAGTTTTACAGGCCAGTGAGGTTTTGTTTGTTTGAAAGGGTGTAGTGATGATAGAACTAGTGTGGGTTTCTCTGTAGTTGCAACAAAGAGCACAAGACAGGCAAAGGCAATTGCTTGAGAATAATTTCCTGGGCTAGAATGTTAGTGAAAGTTCAACTTCAGGCTGCTCCTGCCTCAAAATGCAGGACCCCTTCATGGCCCTCATCTGCCTTGCCATAGTGCCTGAAGGTTCTGTCACTACAGAAGACCCTGCTGCTGTCTTCCAGCTCCTATTTTTTTATTTTTGGCTACGTTGGGTCTTCGTTGCTGCGGGCATGCTTTCTCTAGTTGCAGCAAGCTGGGGCTACTCTTCGTTGCGGTGCATGGGCTTCTCATTGCGGTGGCTTCTCTTGTTGCGGAGAACGGGCTCTAGGCGCGTGGGCTTCAGTAGTTGTGGCACGTAGGCTCAGTAGATGTGGCTCGTGGGCTCTAGAGTGCAGGCTCAGTAGTTGTGGCGCACGGGCTTAGTTGCTCCGCAGCATGTGGGATCTTCCCGGACCAGGGCTTGAACCCGTGTCCCCTGCATTGGCAGGCGGGTTCTTAGCCACTGCACCAGCGGGGAAGCCCTATATATATTTTTTTGATGAACCATTTTAAAGCTGCAGATATTAGAACTCTTCACCCCTTAAGCCTTCTGCATGTATCTCCTGAGAATAGGGATTTTTTTTTCTACATAACCAGAATACTATTATCACACCTAAGAAAGTTGACAATAATTCTATAAATATTATCTATCATTCAGTCCATATTCAAACTTCCCCAGTTATAAGAAAGTTTTTGTTTTTAATCTCTTTTAAGTCTCTTAATCTATAGGTTTCCTGAGAGAGTAGGCCAGCTCTTGAAGTCCTCTTGCCAGGGGAAATGTGAAATATTGGGGTGTGGAGTGTTCAGGAGGAATGGTTAGGGGTGCAGGCTTCAGCCTCTCAATCTTTTGAGAGTTACCTTCGGTTGCACATATGTGCTTTACCTAGGTTATTAATCTGTTCTTCTGCGTTAAGATTTAAGATAAAGGCAAGGGCAAAATGACTTTTTTTCTTATTCCCTTTTCATTTTTACTCTTCACTTTGCTTTTCCTCCTTAGGGCTTGGCATTTCTCTCAAATGCCTTCTTTCTCTGAGCACAGTGATGATAGAAAGGCATTTAGTCAGGAAGATTAGCAGTGTCTTTTAAGTAACCTTTCAACAATAGAAACTAATTATTTGCCCATCAGTGGAGAAAAATATAGCTTCATTCAAGATATGCCCACATTCACAGCCTTTTCTGAGAGTAATTGTCAACTCCTGAGACTTCCTTTGGGTTTCCAAGAATGATGCAGGTTTTGGGCACTTGTCCTGCTAGCCTAGTGCCTTCTGGTAAGAATAGTTTACTGGAAACTTGTCCTGCCTTCATTTGTGGCAGTTCCAATACCTTTTTGTTCCTTGACGTTACTCTGAGGTGTACACCTTGGAGTTTGCTTTATATTCTTTGTCATTAGTGAGTTCAGCACCTGAATTAAAGCCTGCTTACTTGCTGCTGCTGCTTCTCCTTCGTCTCTTTCTCCTCCTTCTTCTTCTGTTCTAACAGAGCTCTTTGTAACAATATGATTGTACCATTGGTTCCGAAATTTAGGAAGTAGATTGAGATGTAACCATATTGAGTTGTGTTAAAAGTTGGCATTTGGTTGTACATTTCTCCACTGATTTCCACATAGCCCAGTTTGTCCTGGAAGATAGCAGTTTTATGGTTGTTTGGATACTTATTTACACATTTATTTTTAACATATTGGTAAATTACGAACTCAAGCAGCCATAAACTGATCTCTTTTTCTGAAATATGGGATGTAATGTCATACCATTACTCACTAAGGGAATTTTAAAAATCGTACTATAAGGTTTCAGTGTCCCTTTCTTTTGGATGGTGTTCTAGATTAGAAAGATGTCTGATGGCTCACTTGTTAGTTGAAGAAGTTGGACAAGTTGACAACATTTCTTCCAACTTAAAAATTTTATAACTTGCTGTACATACTTATATATACATACATATGGAATTTCTAGAAGGAGTCACAGTAAACTGGTAATAGTGTTTGACTCTGGCAAGGGAGACTGAGGAACGCGGTTGTTAGGGTGACTTTTCATTATGATCACTTTTGTACCATTTTTACCATGTGGATAGATTGTTTTCTCAAATAAAAAAAAAAAAACTAGTATAAAAAGAACTGCAATTTGAATATGTTCCTTGTTAAAGAAAAGTAACCTGAAATATATAATACTCAGTGGACTAAATATTATGCAGTTATTAAAGAGGACTCCAATATAGAAAAATTATGAATTAATAAATGAAAAATAAGCTATTATGTTTATGTAAAGTACACAGTGACATATTAGATGATATATGAAGAAATGAAAGCAGTGGTGTTGAGATTGTGAACGAATTTTGTTTTTTCAAAAAATCTTTTGGGAAAGTTAGTCATTCTTTAACTGACTTATTTTGTGAAAACTAAAGGGAACTTTAGTTCTAGAGCAGCCTTCGAGGCCCGAGGCCAAAGCCTAGTCAGGTTCCTGAAGAAAACGGTTGTGACTGGCAGAATCAGGAGAAAGCTGGAGATTAATTAGTACAGCAGTAAAACCGTACCTGCAGGCTCACAATGTAAGGATAATGATGATAATAGCTAACCTGGAGTGCTTACCAAGTGCCAGACCTTTGCCAAGCACTTTCCTCTCCTGTTAGTTCACTCCACAACCCCACTCACTCACCCCTCACTGGTAAGCTGTGGTGCCGTGATTGGAATCAGAACCTGTCAACCTGACTCACAGGAGTGTACACCAAGCTACTGACACCTACCTGACTAGCAGAAAGGTCCACAACTGCTTCAGTGTCTGGACCCCTGCTGGCTCTGCCCTGGCTGGGAATGGTTCTGCCTTCTCCTCTGCTCTCTGCTCTCCTTAGAGAGCCAGTAGTACAGAACGGAGCCCAGCCTGCGCTGAAACCTGACGCTGAAGAATTCACAGCTTTGCCCAGTGTGTCCTCTCATCCTAGCTCTGGGCCACTCACTTCCTGTTTCTCCTGCCCGTGCCCCTGTTTATTTTATCCCATTGTTCCTAAAACCGAAGGTGGATTTTTGTTCCTTGAGCTGGGGGAGGAAGACAACTATCAGAACTCCCTCAGCCACCCCTTTACCCGTGAAGGTGCAGCCTAGGACAAAGTCCACACTTGCCACACCCTTTTTGGCTGTTGTCTTTTCTCCTTTGATAACTTTTTTTTTCCTCCTACCTCCAATCTGCCACGAGACTAAACTATTTCCCAGAAATTCCTTTTTGCATTTCCAAAGTTTCATTGTCTACCTGTAGTTATTACCTCATAATTGTCAGCTTGTGCCTGAGTTAGTCCAAAATGAGGAGCAAAACAGCTTCCTTGTAGATGTCATCTGATGATAACATGACCATTTTACAAATTACCTAATTTCCTTTCTTGGAGCCCTTTCCTTTACTGGGAACTCAGTGGAGGTCATGCCATCACACAGAAGAGGCTGACCCAAGGCTGTGGTGATCTTTTACCCGAAGATCAGTCCTGAGGGAAAAGATAAAGCCACTGATGCTTGGGGTAGGAGTAAATCAGATTTTTAAAATACAAGCTGTTTCACAAGCCCCGATCTTTAATTCAACACAAGTTACCTACCCAGCTGTGCCAGCCTGAAACATCAAACTGATTAATAGAGATGTGTTTTTAATCAAAGCGTGCATTTTCATAGCCTCTAAGTCAGGGTACTGAAAGGTGAAAGTTTCACAATTTCCTTTTAAACTAAATTTGGCCTTGTTTTGTTAAATCTTAACTACCTGACATTTAACACAGTCTTAATTAAGCCTAGACTTCACTCCTGAGAGTCAATTTTGTTTACTCTTGATTTAGTTTATTTTCTAACTCCTTTCATTCTTTCTGCCTTGACACTCTAGAGGTTAGTTGGAGTTGAGATTTCGGCCCACTTTACTGACTTTGAAGCGTTTAATGGTGGCCCGGGACCAGAAGGGCAGCTGGCTTCTGAAGGGCCACATTCAGGTTCAGTTCGAGTGGAGGGCAACTTCTCCAACTGGAACTAATTTTCTGTTCTTTAGTTTCCCACAGTCAGATCACCCGCCTCTACAGCCGGTTCACCAGCCTGGACAAAGGAGAGAATGGGACTCTCAGGTAGGCAGTTCCTTTCTTTATTTTCTGACAACGTCTGAATAGCTGCCTTTATCCAGAGAGCAGACACAATAGGCATCTGGCATGCAGAGAACAGGGACCATTTCTTCACTCATCTTTGAGTATCATTGATCCACAAGGGACTTAAATACTAAGCAGAACAATGAATTTACATTTATCACTAGGTGCTTGCTGCTTTACTCCAGCTCCCCTTAGTTTGGGTGGCCATTGCTCTGGTCCTATGAATGTACCTTTGGGAATTTTGGCTCTCTCTGCTTGAGTTTTCCCACAGCTCTTTCCCAAACATGTTAGCTTTCAGGAGGCTGACCCATAGCAATCCAAGATGGTGTAGGTTGTTTGTCCTTTCCCCTCTCATTTCCCAAGCCAACCCATATTCCTAGGGTACATCAGTTTATATGTATTAATGTTAGATAAGATGTTCAGTATTTTCGTCTAGAGCAGTGGTTCTCAACTGAGGGCTATTTTCCCTTGGGTGGCCAAATATCTGGAGACATTTTTGATTGTCACAGCTGGGGAATGCTACTGATGTCTAGTGGGTAGAGGCCAGGAATGCTGCTGAACATCCTAAAATGCACAGGACAATCCCCCCTAAATGTCAGTAGTGCCACAGTTGAGAAACTGGTCTTGAGTAAGTATATGATTTCAGAGTAATGTAATGCTGTATCATTTCATATTTGTAATTGTCTTATAGTCAAATGAAATATCTCCTTACCACCACCTCCCAACCTAACTCTCAGTAGCAGCATTTTGTTACTATTGTTCCTCAGCTTTGATTGACTGATATAGAATGAAGCTGTTTGCCTTTCTGGCGGCTGTCAAGAAACAATGGAGGACTTCTTTAGAAGCCTTGTAGCATAGGTGTGGGGTGTAGCATAACGGGGGGAGGAATATAGTTGCTAAGCCTTTGTGCATAATCCTCAGGCAGAAGAGCTAGAAAATGCTGATAAATCCATAGGGCCATGTTTGTTTAGGGCAAAATCTGGCTTCACTGTAAGCTGGAATTGACCAAAACCATGCTGCCCAGTCATTAAAGTCAATGACTACGGAATACCTATCACGTGCAAAGACCACGCTAAGTACGTTTTCTTTTTCTTTTTTTTACCGTACTGCTCAGCATGCAGGATCTTAGTTCCCTGGCCAGTGATCGAACCCGAGCCCCCTGCAGTGGAAGCGCAGAGTCTTAACCACTGGACCGCCAGAGAAGTCCCCTCTTTGTCTTTTTTTAATTGAGGCAAAATACGCATAACATAATATTTACCATTTCGAAGTGTACATTTTAGTGGCATTAAGTACATTCACAACACTGTATAATACGTTTATATATTACCACAGTCTAGTTGCAGAACATTTTCATCAGCTCAGATGGAAACCTCATACCCATTGAGCAGTCACTTCCCATTCCTCTCTCTATGGACATTTCATATAAATGGAATCATGCAGTATGTGGCCTTTTGTGACTGACTCTTTCATTTAACATGATGTTTTCTTTTTTTAATTTATTTATTTTATTTATTTTATTTTTGGCTGCCTTGGGTCTTCGTTGCTGCGGGCAGGCTTTCTCTAGTTGCAGTGAGTGGGGGCTACTCTTCGTTGCAGTGTGTGGGCTTCTCATTGCGGTGGCTTCTCTTGTTGCGGAGCACGGGCTGTAGGTGCGTGGGCTTCAGTAGTTGTGGTTCGCGAGCTCTAGAGCACAGGCTCAGTAGTTGTGGCACACGGGCTTGGTTGCTCCACGGCATGTGGGATCTTCCCTGACCAGGGCTTGAACCTGTGTCCCCTGCATTGGCAGGCGGATTCTTAACCACTGTGCCACCAGGGAAGTCCCCTAACATGTTCAAGATGCTTCCATATTATAGTGTGTATCAGTACTTCTTTCCTTTTTATGGCTGAATAATATTCCATTGTATGCATAGACCACATTTTGTTCATCCATTCATCAGATGGTGGAGATTTGAGTTGTTAACACCTTTTGGCTACTATGAACATTTTTGTGTGGACTTATATTTTAATTCTCTTGGGCATATACCTAGGAGTAGAATTGTGGGTCACATGGTAATTTTATGCTTAATTTATTGAAGACCCACCAAACTCTTGCACAGCTCTGTACTGTTTTACATTCCCACCAGCAATGTAATGAGGGTTCAAGTTTCTCCACATCCTCATCAGCACTTATTATCTCTCTTTTGATTTTAGCTATTCTAGTGGATGTGAGTGGTAGGTCACTGTGGTTTTGATTTGCAGTTCCTTAGTGGCTAATGACGTTGAGCATCTTTTCTATGTGCTGGTTGACCATTTGTATGTCTTCTTTGGAGAAATGCCAATTCAAGTCCTTTGCCTGTTTTTTAACTGGATGTTTGTCATTTTGAGTTTTTTGTATGTATATGTATACACACACAATATATATATGTATTTTTTGGTGTATTTATACAAAATGAAAAAAAAAGAAGGGGCTTCCCTGGTGGTCCAGTGGTTAAGACTATGCACTTAACCCACTGCAGGGGGCGCGGGTTCAATCCCTGGTCCGGGAACTAGGATCCTACATGCCGCGCAGTGCAGCCAAAACAAAACAAAACAAAACAAAATGTGTGTGTGTGTAATGATAGATAGAAATGTAAGAGTCAAACTTTATTTTTTGGCCTGTGAATATCTAGCTGTTCCAGCACCATTTGTTGAGGAGACTATATAAATTTGTATTAGAAAAATTAACCAGACTAGAAATTTCTATTTTTCCTTCAGCCCAAATACTTGAATAATTTACTTGAGTTTGGGATTACGTCTTCATAAATTCAGATTTAACCACTAAGTGAAGATACAGAATTCACATTAGTTTTGAGTCCTTTTCTTCTTTCTAGAAAGTGGGTGATTTGTAAATGTGTGCTTTAATCACTTTCATTGTTTGCTGGAAAACAATGGAAAATCTTTTGTAAAAGGAGCTGTTTCTCCTCAGAAAAGGTGAAAACTTTCCATGTGTCAGTTAGTGTTATCTGCTCCTTAAAATCTAGGCAAGATTTTCTCTGCCCCTAAAACATAATTTCACACTCTATGGAAAGCCAGTGAACTAACTCACTCATTTGATAGGTATTTATTGAATACCTATGATGCACTAGGCACTGCTTTCTGTTCTGATTTCTACAAATTCTTGGTAGGGGAAGAGGTGGTAGGAAGTGATAGGGTAATTTTTGATTTCATGGTTACCTGAGTCTAGCTGATTTTTTTGTATTCAGCTTTACAAAGCACTTGATCTGAAATCTGTTCTTTGATCTCCATCATGGTGTGGATTAAAATACGGGAAAAGCCCCAAGCCACCTTGAGTGCAAGAAGAAATTACCCCATTGTACTACATAGTAAACAACTAGCATGTTACAGTTGACCCTTGAACAATGCAAGGTGTTAAGGTGGTGGCCCTCTGCACAGTCAAATCCGAGAATAACTTATAGTCTGCCCTCGGTGTATGTGGTTCCACATCTGCAGATTCAACCAATGATGGATCCTGTAGTACTGAAGTATTAACTATTGAAAAAAATCCATGCGTGGATGGACCCACACAGTTCAAACCCATGTTGTTCAAGGGTCAACTGTGTATATATCAATAAATCATTTTGTTGGACCCTCCCAATATCAGGGATTTCACACTGGCTGTGCCTCCGACAATGGCCATCTCAGCCTCTGGCCATCTTGTTATAGATTGTCGTCCCCTCTCCCCCAACCCCATCTTTTCTACTCCCTCCAGCCGTAGAGATAACCTGGTAAACTCAGAATTCTTTTATAATAATAGAGTGATTTAGCTCTCTCCAACCTTTACTGCCAAACTCAGCTCAAGGCCTGTCTTGACCTTTCTAGAACCCATTAGGGTGCTCAGCCGAATATAAGTTACCTCCAGTCTTTTGTTACCTTTAACAGGCCCCACTTTCCTACGAAAGTTAGTAGGAGAAGTATTTTTCCTTCCACATTTTCTTCACTTTCCTCTCCCAAGATGCTCTATGTCTGCGGCTTGAAGCCAAATTCTGCAGAGTGAGAGACTATAGTGTACCGTCCAAGGTATTCTGTACTCCTTTTTTTTTTTTTTTTTTTTATTTAATTAATTTATTTATTTTGCCTGTGTTGGGTCTTCGTTGATGTGCGCAGGCTTTTCTCTAGTTGCAGCGAGCGGGGGCTACTCTTCGTTGTGGTGCGCGGGCTTCTCATTGTGTTGGCTTCTTTTGTTGCGGAGCACGGGCTCTAGGCGCGCGGGCTTCAGTAGTTGTGGCACGCAGCCTTCAGTAGTGTGGCTCACGGGCTCTAGAGCGTAGGCTCAGTAGTTGTGACGCACGGGCTTCGTTGCTCCGCGGCATGTGGGATCTTCCCAGACCAGGGCTCGAACCCGTGTCCCCTGCATTGGCACGTGGATTCTTAACCACTGCACCACCAGGGAAGCCCCTGTACTCCTTTTTTAAAAGTGTCAGTCTCAGTGGGAACATGAAGCAGAAACTATGGAAGGCTTTGGTTAGAAATGGAGCTTCTGCAAAATGCTTTCAGAGATTCACCCCCAAAGTATGTTTTATAGAACACTAATTCCTTGGCCTACCAATAGGTGTTGAGTTAAAATGATTGGTAATCTTTAGATCGGTATTTCACAGAATATAAATATATACTATAACCTCACAAATCTTACTTTCTTCAGGTGCCATTATTTTGGGTGAAATATTTCTACCACTGCCATTGAAATTGGTCTTTGAAAAGCCAGCTGGGTCCTATAAGGTGCCCTGAAATGGTCCTTTGTAGGGCAGATCAGGGTGAGACCCTGGTCATTATCTGAATACAAAGAAGGTTTCTTTTGTTTAAGTATCCTTGGTGCTGATCTAATCTACTGTGTTAGATGTCAGGATAATGACTACCCTTTGGGGAGGGGAGCAGATAGAGACAAAGGGAACATGAAGGAGGTATCTGGCTACTGATAGGAACCGATTTTTTGATTTGGGTGCTGGTTATAATCTTCACTTGGTGAAAATTCATCGTACTGAATGCTTGTGATTTCTGCTCTTCCCTGTATGTGTGTTATACTTCATTAAAAGTTTACTTTAAAAATATCCTGTGCATTGAGCTTTTTTTGAGCAATTTTAATATTGGATTTTTGTCAGACACTTTTTCTCAAATAATACCATGATGAAAAATATTCCTGGATGGTAAATCCATGCAGGTTAAATTGACTACAGGGGACAGTACAGACCAGTTAAACTCTGCGAGAAAGTTATTACTGAAATTACTAGTTGGCTGTGTTGTTATATATCACTTTAAAAAAGATTACCTCTAGGGAATTCCCTGGCGGTCCAGTGGTTAGGACTCGGCGCTTTCACTGCCAGGGGCCCAGGTTCACTCCCTGGTTGGGGAACTAAGATCCCAAAAGCCGCAAGGTGCAGCCAAAAAAAAATTAATAATAAATAAATAAACAAACAAATAAATAAGATTACCTATAAATTCTAAGAGATTGTGTCCTGAATGGTAGCCATTTATCTGCTTAAAAACTAAGTGCTTTTGAGACTCATTTTCTTCTTTGACTTTATCCAAGAGGGCAGATGATTACAGTATCCTGGATAAGCACTTGCTTTGTACACAATGGTATCAGTCATTCCAGAATGGAGTTTCACAGAACCACGATGCCAGTCTAATTCTCATTCTTTTGGTAGATAATCTTTTTTTTTCCTCTCTGAAACCTTCAAATATCTCCTCCTGATGTTCTGAAATTTCACAAAGTTGTACCTTTTTGTGGGTTATTTTTCATTATTCATTGCTCAGTATCAGGTGAACCTTCTCAATCTAAAAATACATCCTTGAGGGATGTCCCTGGCAGTCCAGTGGTTAAGACTCCACGCTTCCAATGCAGGGGGCGAGGGTTCAATCCCTGGTTGGGGAACTAAGATCCCACATGCTATGCAGCACGGCCAAAAAAAAAGTTAAGAAATGTCCTTTAGCTGGAAAGTTTTCTTCTGCTATTTCTTTATTTCCTCCCCCTCTTATTTCTTTATTGATTTTTATGGCATTTCTGCTGGTTGGCTATTGGACCACCATGACTCAATTTTCTCTCATATTTTCTGATTTTTTTCCATTGCTTTCTGAAAGATATCCTTGAATTTATTTTGTAGACCTTTTGATGAACTTGTCCACAATCATATTTTTAATTTCCAAGAAACTATCTCGTTCTCTGACCTCTGCTCTATCATAGTAGCTTATTTTTGTTTTACAGATGCAAGAACTTATCAAATATCTATTGCGTTACTTACTAGAATGTTTCAGAACTCCTTTTTGTTCCCTGAATTATGATTATCTCTGTTCATCTTGATCCTACTTTTTTATGTTATTGATTTTCCCAAAATGCCAGTAAGTGTTGGTTATCCATTCATATTTATGAAAAAGTGTGGATGGATTACTGTAGAAAACTGGCATGGGCTTGTTTGTGGTTGCTTTCTCCACAGGTCTTTGCCTGGATGGAAGGACTGACTTCAAGCCCTCTGTACTCTGAGCAGGGCCAGTAAGTTGCTAGACCTCACTTTAGGGCATACGGTCAGGGAGCAAGGGGAAAAATTTGCAACTCTTTTCCCCAAATAAAAGGACTGTGTTCCTGGGGAGCCAGCTTCCCACACTTGGCCGAAACCCTGCCCAGGTGGATCTTTCAGTTTCCTTCCATAGCAGTTCTCCATTTTTATCCTGGGGACAAATGGTTTTATATTCTTGGGATGGGTCCTGGCAACAGTGGGCAGCCGATCCATTCTTTAAGAGTTCCTTTAATTAGTTTTTCTAACTGCTACTTCCCTCACCTGGCAAATCTGAAAAAAAATTGTATTACCAAGACAAAAAAAATCATTTTTATCAATTTAATTTAAAATATAAAATGTTTTAGATAACGGAAATTATTGTCATTTCAATGTTAATAAATACAAATAATTACATAATAAATATAAATAGTAAATGATTTATCTCTATTATACTAAAATGTGGAAAACTTCTTTTTTTAAAAAATTAATTAATTATTTTATTTATTTGGTTGTGCCAGGTCCCAGTTGCAGCTCCAGGCCTCCTTAGTTGCAGCAGGCGGCCTCCTTAGTTGTGGCATGCAACCTCTTAGTTGCAGCATGCGTGTAGGATCTAGTTCCCTGACCAGGGATCGAACCTGGGTGCCCTGCATTGGGAGCGTGCAGTCTTATCCACTGTGCCACCAGGGAAGTCCCCAGAAAACTGTTTTCTTAATTGAACGTGTGTTCCCACAGGTATGTCCAACTAGCAGACTTTAATGTCCTCATTATGTATAAGTTATCTAAGCATCTACCCTGGGTCCTTAAAATATAAGAAGTTAACTGTGAGGCTACATCTCTGTATAAGAGAAAGAACTTGAACAGTGAAGATCAGTGTAGAGGGATGGCATTTCTGGTTACTGAGGTCTCTAAAACTGGTTTCCCAGAGCATCTCTGTGCTTGTGCATATCTGGAAAACAATTCTTCATTGTGAATTTTTTGGCCATAAAAAATGCCATTATACATGGTTCTGCTCTTGGATTTGCCTACTACCGGTAATAATGTCTTAATCCTCAAGGAAGATTTTCCTAGGTATACTATGAGATAGAATATAATATTGGTATGTTTTTTAATGAGCACACAAAAATTTGCATTTTGAATGAATTATAACACTTGTGGTACGTGAGCTGCTTGGAGTATTTCTTTTTCTCCATTAGATTTGTGTTGGCAGACAAATTTGAGAAGCTGAGTTTTAGAGATACTGTCCAGATGATCTCCATTCCACTATAGAACAACCAACAATAATAAACTGTATATTGTTTAACAGTTTATAAATTATTTTTTATACTCTTTCATTTTTATTTGTATATTTTCAACTGTATTCCCCTTGATCTTATAGACCCCATTTTATATACAACCTAAATTCTAAGAGTAAAGTTTAAAAGTGTCATAAGACAAGGTTTAGGTCCTTATTGACATTGGAAGTCCATGACTAGATTCTTCATTGAGACCGAAGGGGTTAGGCTAGGTTGTGGACTCAGCACCTGATACTAGGCCTGGTATTTAAACTGTATCTTTTTGCAGCTAAAATTACTTAAGCTCGTTAGACATTAAACTGAGGTATGTGGCCTTGCAATTCAAATCAGCTTTAATCTTCATTTAAAAGGGAGTAATTATTGTTTCTTAACCTCTGTCAAACAAGAGGAGCTACATTGTGTTGATAATGTAGACTTTGTATCATAGAACACATTATATAATAAGAGCTTAGTACATGTTTGTGGAATTAAATAATCAGGACTCCGGTAATTTTCTTTCTTTCATCATTTTAAGCAACCTAGTTATCTTATGAATGGCTTCTTCTAATTCATTAACTGATATAAAAATTATTACCCTAAATGATGAAAGAAGATTAGAATCTGGAGTTATTGTACCAGAACTTTGTGCTTAGTCCCCTGGGTCATTTTCTACCTGTGTCACCACCAGATGTGGTGGAGACGAGCTTGTTGAATTAATTAAGCAACCTGTAAATGTTAAACCACAAGAGGACCAGAGAGTTGAAGACTCCTTGGTAAAATACGAACATTTCATTAGCTTCTAGTGCAAAGAAGGTGAAGGAATAAGTTTTATCTCTTCTGTTAGTAAACGTCTTGAAGGCAGGAATCACCTTTTGAGTTTGTATTCCTTTTTTCCCCCTTTTTATCTGGAAATAATTTCAAACTTACAGAAAAGTTGCAAGAATAATGCAAAGAACTTCATATACTCGATACCCACATTTACCACTTGTTAACATTTTGCCATCTACTTCAGTGTGTATTCCCTGTAACAAGGACATTCTCATATCAAAAATCAAGAAATTTAGCATTTTGATATAGTACTATTATATAATATTCCATATTCTATATGGTCCATATTCCATTTTTACCTATTGGCTCAGTATTGTCCTTCATAACAGTTTTTTTTCCTAGTCTAGGATCATGCGTTGAGTTCAGCTGTATGTCTCTTAAGTCCTCTTTGATCTAGAACAACCCTCTGCCTTTCTCTGTCCTTTATGACATTGATATTTTGTACATATATTGTCTATGTTGTAGGTAGCTTTATATTTTTGGCACAGAATATCAACCAAAGAATTTTAAAAAAAACAGTTACTGAACGTTTTTTGGGAGAGCATCTTTCTTTCAAAAAGTTTATGTACTATGGGAAAGAAGTGTGTTTTTGTAGGAAAAAGAACATGTGCTTTGACTTACAGACTTAGATTTAAATTGCAGTTCTGCCACTTTATACCTCTGTAGCACTGGACGAGTCACTTTATCTCACTGACTCTCAACTTCCTCAGCTCTGGGTCTTCCCTGGCAGTCCAGTGGTTAAGACACCGTGCTCCCATTGCAGGGGGCATGGGTTCTATCCCTGGTCAGGGAACTAAGATCTCGCATGCCACATGGCACGGCCAAAAAAAAAATCAATTTCCTCAGCTCTAAAAGGGTATAGATAAAGTGGTGACATAAAGAAATGCAATGAAGTATATAAACAGAGCTAGAATGTCACATAATGTATATACAGTGAATGGTAACTAACAATATTCACTTCAACAGACTTCAAGTTCTGAGAGGATGACTGCTCTTGCCATATTCCGTTGTTAAATACTTCTAGTCTGTAGAAGGCAATGGAGAAAAGGCCAGTCAATTAGTTGTCACATTTTATTCTTTTCTTTTTTTTTTTTTTTTTTAGCTGCACCGGACCTTAGTTGCGGCACATGGGATCTTTAGTTGCGGCATGTGGGATCTTTTAGTTGCAGCATACGGGATCTAGTTCCCTGACCAGGGATTGAACCCAGGCCCCCTGCATTGGGAGCGTGGAATCTCAACCACTGGATCACCAGGGAAGTCCCTGTCATGTTTTATTCTCTACTTAGATGTAAATATCACCTAAGAATTCCTTGCATTTCATAAGTGCTGCATATCTTCTTATCAAGGGTACAGAAGCCCCTCTGAATTTTTCCTCCCATATTCAAGCTCTGCAGTGTTTGATACTTTGCAGTTGCTCTTCATTCTCCAAACTTACTAAGTACAAAATAGTAATGTTCAAGGAATCATTTACAGGGACAGCTTAGTATTTGCTTGTCAGTTGGTTTACTGACATAACCTGTGTGCTGAATTCACTAGAATGTGGCATAGTCAAACCTGGCTTCTTCCACTCCAGAGTTGGTGCAAGAAACACTTGGCAGCTATTAAAGTGCTATTCTTTGCAGTTATTTGGTATAATTTGCCACAGAAGTAAATTCCAGGAGGTAATATCTTTGCTAGGTTGTACTCTAGCATGACTGAAGGAGTTCATGCTAAGGGCCAATGGTCTCTAACCCAAGGTGATTCTCTTGGCAGCCGGGAAGACTTTCAGCGGATTCCAGAACTTGCCATCAACCCATTGGGGGACCGGATCATCAATGCCTTCTTTCCAGAGGGGTGAGTCCCTGCATATTTATTGGGCTTCCTTTCTGAGGCTAATCTGGAATGTTGCTATCGGTTGGGTCATCTCAGACCATGATCCTCCTGACTATATTAGGCCTCTCTAACTCAATCATATCTAAAATATCTCTACCCTCATCCTTGTTTTAAACTTCAGATAGGTCTATTAGCCCATCTTCAAAGTTGTCTTTAATTTCTGTTTATCTTTGATGTAAAACTAAACATTTTTAAAACTTTTATTTGGAAATAATTTCAAATTTACAGAAAAGTTGCAAAATTAGCAAACAGTATGAGGAACACCTGTGTGTCTTTTCCCAGAAGCATCTGTTGTATTGTTAACATTTTGCCTCATTTGTGTATGCTCTCTGTCTCAGTCCTAGCTAATAAAAACATCATTCAGGCCACATACATAGTTACTACAAATTTCCTAGTAGTCACATTTAAAAAGTAAAAATAAACACGTTAAATTAATTTTGGATAAACAACTTAAATTAACTTTGGCAATATATATTTTATTTAACCCGATATATCCAAAATATTATTCAATATGTTATCAATATTTTAAAACTATTATTACATTGTATATTCTTTTTCATATTAAGTCTTTGAAATCTAGTATGTAATTTATACTTACCACACCTATCAAGTGCTGTAATAATATTAATATAAAATATTATGTATTCTTTTTTTCCAGCTTTATTGAGATGTGACTGACATATAACATTGTATAAGTTTAAGCTGTACAACATAGTGATTTTATATATGTATATATTGAAAAATGATAGCCACAATAATATTAATTAACACATTCATCACCTCACATAGTTACTTTTTTCTTTTTTTTCTCTTTTTTATTTTTTAGTTACTTTTTCTTGTGATGAGAACTTTTACTTCTCATAGCAACTTTCAAAGATACAATTCAGTGTTGTTAACTATAGTCACTTTGCTGTACATTTTATCCCCAGAATGTATTCATCTTATAACTAGAGGTTTGTACCCTTTGACCACCTTCATCTATTTCCCTCATTACCTATTGTATTCTAATATATTACTGATATTCCAATTTTATCAGTTTATCCAACAATCTTTTTAGCATGTTCCCTTCCTCCAGTATAGGATCCCAGTCTGGCTCAGTTGTCATATCTCTTTAGCCTCCTTTAATCCAGAACATTACCTTACTTTTCTTTTACGACATCGACTATGGATATAGTTCCCCTACCACACACACGCTTTCTCAAACAGATTTAGGTTTGTGTAATGTAAAACTAGGCTTTTGATATGCTTCACTAACCTAATACACTGCCTTCAAAGTGCTGAGTCGATATTTACTGATTCAATTAGGTACCTTTTCCTGAATAAAGCTTATCATATAATCTTGTTTTAAGTAATCTCTTTAACAATGTCTTCCTGGTTCCTTGTGACTTGTTTATATGACCCAGAGGACTTTAAAATGTTATCTGGTTGCCAGTTCTTAATAATGAGACTAAGTGTCAGTGAGTACACCATCAGGTAAAATATGTGGAGAGGAAATTTTAGAACTCTGAATTGAGAGCAAAGGAATTTGCAAGTTGAGAAGATGGTCACTCAGTAAATTTGAGTGACAGTCAAAGGGGAAGACTAGCAGCCAGTTCATGTGAAGACAGGACTCAGTCAGACTGAGACCTGCCCTTTTCAGACGAGATCGGGCGTGTTCAGGGTGGTATGGCCGTAGACCCTGCCCTTTTCAGATTCATATTGACCATGAGTAATCACCTACACTTCCTCATTTTCTGATTTTTTTTTTTTCTCTCCCTGAAATGCCCTGTTTGTTTCAGGTGTGGTTTTAGTGCTGAATTCTCACCTTTTTTCACTTCCTTTTTTTAGCCCTTTCAGAGAACTGTCCAGAGATAACTTTCACTGCCGTTTTGTATCCAAACCTTTTGCAATGAAAAGTAAACCCCGTAGAGTCATTTTGCCAGCTTTTTTTTTTTAGTGTTCCCTAGTCACCATTGATTATTTGAAGAAGCAGCTTGTGGAAAGCTGTTTTATAAAGGCCAGACCACCTTTGTTGTGACTACAGTGTCGCCTGTCATCCTTTTCACTGATCTCTTTCTTGCTAAGGACACAATGTGTGCTGATGTACTTGAGGTATATATGAGGAGGCTGAGCATGTCGCTGGGCTACACTGCTCGGCTCTTAGCACGCTGCACCTCTGCTTCTTGCTCTAATCAGATACAGGTATTTGGCTTCTGGGTTTTTTGTTTTTCTCTGGTCGTATTTAGGTTCAATTTGTTTTTAAAGAATGAGATTTGAAAGTAGGACATTGGTATTTAGTTCCCTTTTACTCAGAGACATGCCAGTGATATATGTACTCATTTATCTGTTTTTTCTGGCATGTGACTCAGATCTTATTACACATTCCTTGATTCCTCAGCTCTTAACTCACATTTTTTAGAGATAACGCTCCATTAGCAGTATAGCTACTTTAAAGAATGAAAGGTCATTCTTTTGAGTACAAGCGGCTCACAAGCTAGCCTTTGAACTCTACCTTTAGAAGGTCTCTGATCTCTGTGTTTGCTGGCACTTAGGAGACCCGACATACCACATCTGTTCAATGGGGGCAAAGACTCAGGTATTTTTAGGTAACCACAGGAACCAGGCAACCTGTTCTTTCCATGACTGTCTTAGATAAATAACTATGTCACATGGGACATTCTTTTTTAATATTAAAAACATTCTTTATTCATTCAAGTTTTAGAATTATTTCTTACAGGGTTACTGATTAGCCTGTGGTGTGATAAAAAGATTTTCTCTAATCTTAAGTACCCAAAAAGCTTTATACACAAAGAGGTCTTTCAAAACATTTTGAGGGAAATATCTATCCAATTATGAGGGAATAATAAAATCATGATACAGCCACACAATTATTATGCAGATGGTTAAAATGTTTCAAAGTGTTTATACTGATTGTAGACATGCCTAAAAGTTTTAAAAAAGCAAGCTACAAAATTATGCAGTATGTTCACAATTATCCAAAAAACATAGAAAAATTACTGGGAGATATATTAACAATGATTGTGATTGATTGGTAGAACTAGAAGTGGTATTTTTCTTTTTACTTTTTATCAAATTTCCAAAAATGTATTTATTGTTTCTATAACGAAATAAACTTTATTTCAAAAGCAGCTTTTACATAATATGCCTTAACGTTAAAATATCACTAGGTACATGTGACTGCAGGGGAGACATGAGAGGTGGTTAGGGAGACACTGGGTTGAAATGACTTAACTTGCTGTTTGCTGCAGAGTCTGAAGCCAGTGAGTTCAAGTTCTGGCTTGTCTGATAGCACAGCCCTGCTGCTACTTAAAATCCTCTCTGGGAAAAGAGAAGTAAATTCAATAGGTAACTGACTCTGGTAAGTCCTGTTACCTCTCTAAGTCTGGTTAATAATTTGTAAAGTAAGAATAAAACCTCACAAGCTTGTGGCAAGACTTAACTGAAGATATTTTATGAGCCCTAAAGTACCGTGCGTATGGAAAGAGACCTCATTAAATGGACTTTCAGGCCACTCTAGCTAAACCTGTTAATGTATTGAATTCATAAGAAATAATCACCTTGCCTTGACTGACAAGATGTTCTTTTTGTTATCTTTCCTGATCAGAGAAGACCAGGTAAACTTCCGTGGATTCATGAGGACCTTGGCTCATTTCCGACCCATTGAGGATAATGAAAAGAGCAAAGATGTGAATGGACCAGAACCACTCAACAGCCGAAGCAACAAACTGCACTGTAAGGAGATAAAGTCTTCTGGCTTAAAATATTTGCTTTTCATTTCTCCCAAATCATTTATTTACTCATTCATTCACTGAACAAGCATTTATTCAAACATAGTGGTTAAGAGCTCAGACCCTGGAGCTAAACTGGCTGGATTTGATTTAATTAATTAATTTATCTATGTATTTTTGGCTGCGTTGGGTCTTCATTGCCATTCACGGGCTTTCTCTAGTTGCGGCGAGCAGGGGCTACTCTTTGTTGCAGTGCACGGGCTTCTCGTTGCGGTGGCTTCTCTTGTTGTGGAGCACGGGCTCTAGGTGCGCAGGCTCAGTAGCTGTGACGCACGGGCTTAGTTGCTCCACAGCGTGTGGGATCTTCCCGGACCAGGGACCGAACCCTTGTTCTCTGCATTGGCAGGTGGATTCTTAACCACTGCGCCACCAGGGAAGTCCCAACTGGCTGGATTTGAATCCCAGCTCTGCCACTTTTTGGCCCTGTGTCTTTGGGCAAGTTACTTAAAATCTTTGGGCCTCAGTTTCCTTTTCTGTAAAATGAGATATTAAGGGGTTTCAAACAGGAAGGTTGTGAAGATTTAATGACTTAATATATGTCAAGTACTTCAAACAGTGCCTGGCAATAAGAGTTAGCTGCTAATATATCCTGTGTGCCAGGCACTGTGATAAGTGCTAGAGTGACAACAGTGAGAAAGACCCATCCCACCTTAGAATTTGATAGATACTGGGATGTGACTTAAGTAGGGGTGGACAGCTAGGTTAGTGCAAGACTTAATTTTTGTCCCCATGCCTCTTGCCACCTTTCCTTGGATACTTGTTAGATTTCCCTCTGCCCTTTGTCGATTCATGTATGATATTCCCTAATCCCTTACAATACTTCTCCAAGAAATTAAAATTAAATTTCTCTTTTCATTCAACACAAGTTGAAACTGAAATTGTATTGAACTGGGGACTTCCCTGGTGGTCCAGTGGTTAAGACTCCGCGTTTCCACTGCAGGGGGCATGGGTTCGATCCCTGGTCGGGGAACTAAGATTCTGTATTCCGCGTGGCGCAGCCAAAAAAAAATTGTATTGAATTGATTGAGCCCGAGCTTCTCTTGCTTGGGTGCACAGTGAAGTCTATGAAGCCACAGAATAAGTGGGGCCCATCAAGTTTTTACTGAACGATTTAAAGAAAAATTAAAAGGCTTTTTAATATTGAAACAAATATAGATAATACATTACATACATTTGAAATATAGATAATACATTACATACATTTGAAAGATAGTACATGAAACTTAAACTTTTAATTTGTAGCGCTTGGGCCGTATCCCCAGATCTCCCTTGCTTATAGGAGTGTGAGTTCACTCCTCTGTTAGTATTTCAGGTAAAGAGTTTGAGAAGTACTGAAATAAGTTTTGTTGTATAAGACAGGGAAGATTTTTGAACCAAAATAATAAAACACTACTTTTCTTTACCACAGTATCATATACCTTAATGAAGAGTGGAAAACTTAAGTACAAAGAAAACTAAATATAAAAGAAAATAGAATTCTAATGAATTGGTCTCAAATTTATTGGATACTTTATGTTTATTAGTGAATTTCACTTTCTTCTTTCAAGACTAAATACTGTTTGAGACAAAGCCTTGTGTCTTAATGTTTTATGAGTTTTAGTATATATTTATTACATGTTTGCCTGATGCTGGCATTAGTATAGTAGAAATTTTCTTATCTAAAATGTTGTCAGAACAGGAGTTGATCAGTAATTGAAAAAGTCAGCTAAAGCATAGAATCATAGAAAAGAATACATGGTTTAACATTTTAATTTACCTTAAATTATTTAAAAACACATTCACTGGCCAGTCTTTAGATGTAGGACCAAGAGTTGTTTTCTTTTGTTTTGTTTTGTTTTGGTAAAGTTCTGCTGATGGGAGGTGTGTGACGTTTTTGTGTAGAACACATCTATAATGTATAGTCTAAGGTTTCTGGTTGCAGTTTCTTTTCAGTGGAAAGAGAACTTAAAGGTACTTATAAAGCATTCTGAGAATAGAATCTTCCTGCTGTTTACATTTTTTCCTTGATCTTTTGCAGTTGTCCTTCCACACATACTTTAGCAACAGTTTGGTGGGGTTCTTCTTCTTCAGTGCCTTAATATTGAGTCTTTCAAAAGCAGTCAATCTAATATTCATTTAAAAAATAACTTTCTTTTCACACGTTTCATTTCTTATAAAATTATATAGTTTTATGAAAAATACAAATAGCACAGTTCTAGCACAGTTGACACACCTGACTCTCGGTAAGCATCCAACTCAGCGGGTGGAGTAGACACTCCAGAGTCACCCATTGGCTACAACTATGCAGTGTGCTGCCACATCAGCTGGACCGATTTGCAGAGGGGAGGGGGAGCATCTGTGAATCCAGTGAGTTGGTTAAGAAGACATTTAAGAAACATTCTGTGCTAGGGACTTCCCTGGTGGCGCAGTGGTTAAGAATCCGCCTGCTAATGCGGAGGACACGGGTTCGATCCCTGGTCCGGGAAAATCCCACATGCCGCAGAGCAACTAAGCCTGTGCGCCACAACTACTGAGTCCGCGTGCCTAGAGCCCGCACACTGCAACGAAGAGTAGCCCCCTCTCGCCACAACTAGAGAAAGCCTGTGCGCAGCAACGAAGACCCAACGCAACCAAAAATAAATAAATAAATTTATTAAAAAAACAACATCCTGTGCTCTACGAAACTATGCTTCCTTTTCTAATCCAGGATTAGAGGAGGCTTTAAAGGTTATCAGGTGTAACACAGACCTGTTACCTGAATTCCCTCTACAGCCTGGGCTCTACTTTTTTCACGTCACGAATTCCCTTGGCAGTCTGGTGAATCCTGTCGACCCCATCTCACAGTGTTTGTGAATGCATAAAATGAAATACATAGGATTATAAAGGAAACCAATTATATTGAAATACAATTAACAAAATGTTAAAACAACTTTGTGATACAGTAATAAAGGTGTTTCTTTATTATACGCTAAGTAACAGGATGTGACATTGGAGCCCTGTGGCTGTGGAGCAGCTCTGTATCTTGAATGTGGTGGTGGTTACATGAAACTACATAGGTGATAAAATTGCATAGAACTACACACACATGCACATACACACATGGTGAAATCCAAATAAACTCTGTGGATTGTACCACTGTCAGTTTCCTGGTTTTGATGGTGTATTATAGTTATGCAAGATGGTACCATCAGGAGAGGCTGGGGTGAAGGGTATATGCAAAGTCTTGAGATATTTGTACACCCACATTCGTGGTGGCATTATTCACAATAGCTAAAACAAGAAAGTAACCCAAGTGTTCATCAATGAGTGAATGGATAAGCAAATTCATTAATTCACATTGACCCTAAAGAAAATATTCCAGGTAGCATTAGGGGATTTGGTAGTTACTTAGTGTATCAGTGAGGATGCCTTCAGCTGACTCAGCTGACTTCAACAGTAAGGAGATGTATTATCTCACTTTACGAGTGAGGTGGGGCAAGCATCAGGGTTGATTGTGATGTCAAGGACCCAGGTTTTTCCTATTGCTCTGCTCTGCCATCCTTCGGGTCTGTTTCATCCAAAGGCATGGCTCCTGATGGTCACATGGTGGCTTTCAGTGGCAGTTGGGCTATGTGCTTCCCTATTCATATCTGACAGTGGGGAAAGAAAGACAGAGACAGAGAGACAGAATGCCCCCTGAAGCCATGGATGAGCTTCTTTTAGGAAGGAAGAAGGCCTGAATGCCACCGAAATGGCAGACTTTAGGGTGAGATAGAATAGTAAGTGCTGTGCAAGTTATGCATGGTTTTTACCATTACTTTAGTCTTGGCTTTCAGATCAACTTTTATAGGAAGCTGAACATGAATTAGAATTCTGTTGCATCCTATATGTTAGGATCACATTCATGTAAGTAGACCAGTGAAACCAGAGCTACAGAGGAGTCCTGGATGTCTTCTTCTCTGTCTGTATTTTGGTTTGCTCTGAATTTCCCACAGAGCTGTGGAAGCAGCAAGATGGCGCGTCTTGTTGTAGACTGAGAGCAACTGAACATCGTACACCTAGCAACACATTTGCCACTAAGGCAAATTTGTTTATAGTCCATCTTCCTCAGAGAATAGTCTCTTCGGGGACTCTGAGAGCATGCTTTGTCCTATTTCTTTTTTATGCCGCAGTGAAAGAATGTCAAGGACAATCAGCAAGGCTGAACTGTACGTATGTAGGCACAGGCCCAAGCACACATAGTACTACTGCTCTGTTTGTCTCCCAGGAATGGTTCCCTTATTGTTCTCCTCTTCAGGTCAGTGAGGTTATAAAGTCTAATGTGGAAGGTACAACCCATCTTAGAATGCTCCAGGGCATGGTAAGCTTCCTTTTTGATGTTCTAATTGTCCTCTTAAATAGTTTAAGTTTTTTATAACACATAATGAGTAATGTGGGAAAGGAGTCTGCATGAAGGTATTTTATCTGGACGATGAGGAATATTGTTGAAGTGGCGTTTGGGAGAGTAGCCAAGAAGAAACTGAGCAGCATTATTCACAACAGCCAAAAGGTGGGAGCAACCCAAGTGTCCGTCAACATGAATGGATACACAAAATGTGGTATATACATACAATGAAATATTATTCGGCCTTAAAAAAGGAAATTCTGTCACATGCTACAACATAGAAAAATTTACTTATGCTAAATAACAATAAGCCAGACACAAAAGGGTGAATATTATTTGATTCCTCCTCTATGAGGTTCCTAGAGTAGTCAAATTCATAGAAAGTTGCCAGGGCCTAGAGGCAGGGGGAAATGGGGAGTTATTAATGGGTCAGAATTTCAACTGGGGAAGATGAAGAAGTTCTGGAGATGGATGGTGATGGTTACACAACAGTGTGAAAGTACTCAACTGTACACTTAAATTTTATGTTTACTTTACTATAGTGTTTTTTTGTTTTTTTTTTTAAAGAAGTACCGTGATTAAAATGTAAAGGTTTGACTGAGATCATTCATTTGGTCTTTCATTAAGCAAATGTTTGAGCAACTGCTGTATGCCAGGCACTATTTTAGGCCCAGGATACAATGGTGCATAAATCAGATAAGGTCTTTGCTTTCAGAGATCTTACAATGTAATAAGGGAGATAGACTACATGGAAAAAGACAAGTGAATAAACAGGATTTATGATCGTGGCAAGTTCTGTGAAGGAAATGAATAAGGTAAGATGAGAAAGTGATGGGGGAGGGTGTCACTGCTTTAGAATGAGTGGTCAGGGAAACCTCTCTGAGGAGTTGAAACCCTAATGAGCCAACCATGCCAAGAATAGCAGAAGAGCGCTCTAGGCAGAGGGGACAACTGGTGTAAAGGTCCTTGGATAGAAATGAGTGCTTGGTGTTCAGAGAACAAAGAAGCATTATCAAGAAAGAAGTGAGTGGTAGGAGAGGAGGGCAGAGAGGCGACGGCAGGTAGATGACACTGATTGAGCTCTTCCTGTGTGCCAGGCACTGTTTAAAGTGCCTTTTGTGTACTAACTCATTCAGTCCTCACAACCCTATGAGGTGGATTCTGTTACTCTCATTTTGCACCTCTTGGGCAACTGAGGCACAGAGAGATTAAGTAACTTGCTCATGTAGACACAGCTAGTAAGCTGTCAGGCAGGACTCGGCAGAGTTAGAGTCTTTATTTATTTATTTATTTATTTATTTATTTATTTATTTATTTATTTTAACATCTTTATTGGAGTATAATTTTCAGCTTTCTGTAAATACTTTGGCAGAAAGGGATGTAAGTGTTTATTACAGTTACCCCCCAATTAAGAAATTCAGAAACAGATATTTATGGGTTATATAGCAAACAGATTTCCATCGCAAAATCTTTAGTAAATAACACATTTTATGGTATTTTAGAAAGATGACAGCATATGCAGAAGAGTGTGTGTGTGTATGTGTGTTTAGTTTGGGGAATATATATATATTTTTTTCCATTCATCTGTTTTATTTTTATTTTATATTGGACTATAGCTGATTTACAATGTTGTGTTAGTGTACAGGTGTACAGCAAAGTGATTCAGTTATACATATACATATACCTATTCTTTTTCAAGTTGGGAATATATTAAACACACATTCCTTTAGGAACACTTATGATCCTTGCCTCCTTCCCCTTGGAATCCAAACCTCCTAAGCATATAAAGTCTCAAATTTGATAAAGATAGTTACTCAACTAACCAAATTAAAGAAAACAGACAAACATCAGAGAAAGTCTCTCCTAGTTACTCCCCCTTCCAGAATTTTAATATTGTGCCTTACAAAAAGTAAATTCGATTTTTCTAAAAGTTTTACTTAGACTTTTAGTGGACTCAGCATGTACCCCCCCCCCTTTTTTTTCTTTCAGTGGAGGCAAGGGGTGATGTTTAAACTTTTAGATATTCATCCATGTTCTCTTGCCCTTGTACCTAGTATTAGCTCTGCCTGGAATGCCACCCTTCATCAGATTTCTGTTTGTCTTTCAAGACCTTGTTCAAATGTTACTTGAACCAGAAAGGCACAACTGCTATATGCTTTGTTCCCTCGTATTTCATATGTATGATAGCACTTAGACTGTATTAAAGTGCATAGTGTGTGTTGCTTTCCTCTACTAGGCTGTGGGTTCCAAGGACCAGATCTAAATCTGTATATCTTAATAACTCTAAAGCTGGATTTGGGCCTCTTGATATTGGCAGTACCTACTGAAAACCAAAAATCTTAGTGGCATACTTGAAGTGATTCAAAGCCTCAAAACTACAGTATATTCAGCTATAATTATAAGGTAGTCACTTCCTCAGTGTGATTTGTCACAGTGCCTATAAAATCATCCAGTGTTACCACACTTTTCACTTGGTGGCCCTTCAGGAAAATGGCACTCTCTGAATGATTTTTGCTCTTCTGAATTCTCTCTGTCAGATATCCTAGTTTCTAAAAGGCTTATCTATTGTTAAAGAGGGAGAAGCATGAGAAGGCCAGGACACCATCAAATTCTTGGCATTTCTATTTGACACTGAAGTTCTTTACCTTCAGGATTTCCAAGTAGTTGAGGATTATTTGAAATTTGACATGAATTTGCCGAAGTGGTCATTTTTCCAGAGTAATACTTTGTGTAGTCACCTGTTTGGTTGCCTCTGTGGCTCCTATTGTTGGCTCCCCCTGAGTGCGGTGCACGGTAGACTTGGGCTGTGTGAGATGGCCTAACTGACAGAGCCACTTACGGGTTTTGGATTTTTTTTTTTTAAACATTCTAAGTTAAGAAAAAGGACATTAGACTTATTAAGTTTTTGATTTGTGCAATGAAGGGCCATACTTCATCCAAGCTAAGATGCCATCAATTATGAGATGCATCCCAGTTTCTTAAAAGTTACAATGTCTTTAAAAGCTCTACAGGTAATTGCAGTTGCTTTTGGAAAAACTATTAATTCATTGTCAGTTTTCTGTCAGGTGTCCTTTATATATTTAGTTCCTTGAGAAGGGGCAAAACACTATTGAATTTCCACTAAATTCTTGTTTTTTCCTACCAGTTGCTTTTCGACTGTATGACTTGGATAAAGATGACAAGATCTCCCGTGATGAGCTGTTACAGGTATGTGGGAGAGCTCCCATGCACACGGATAACTTATTCTTGTGGGCAGGAATAGTTCTTTCCTTGAGTAAGCATTTATTTAACACCTGTTGTATGCAGAGTCCTGTCCTAGATATAAAGCAGAGCGGATGACCTGAGGAAACTTGAAATGGCTCCTTGAGTTCTCACAGATGTCTCCACTATTTAAAAGCTAACTAAGTGCAGACTGGCACTAAACTATGTGAGATGGTTTAGATCAGATAGTTCATTTATTGTCAGTTTATTGGTAATTCTGATGACACGAAGGTAAATGCTGCTGTTTCGTATGTCCTTAGGCCTGATGTAAGAGTCAAGGTATTGCTGCTGGGACAATGTAGCTGAGCCACTACTCACTCGCCTTTGTTGCTCCCCGTAGATAATTCCCTGTTCTAATAGCAGTGACTGGCATTTCATCCTATTAGCATTGCCGTTCTCTTTCTCCCCGCTCCCCCTTCCCTAAATACAAGTTTAGGTGGGGAGAAAATTCTCCTTTTTTCTTTTCTTTTTTTAACATTTATGAATCTTTAGGGACTTCTGGCGGTCCAGTGGTTAAGAATCCACACTTCCAGGGCTTCCCTGGTGGCACAGTGGTTGAGAATCTGCCTGCCAATGCAGGGGACACGGGTTCGAGCCCTGGTCTGGGAAGATCCCACATGCCGCGCAGCGACTAGGCCCGTGAGCCACAATTGCTGAGCCTGCGCGTCTGGAGCCTGTGCTCTGCAACAAGAGAGGCCGCGATAGTGAGAGGCCCGCGCACCGTGATGAAGAGTGGCCCCCGCTTGCCGCAACTAGAGAAAGCCCTCGCACAGAAACGAAGACCCAACACAGCCAGCAATAAATAAATAAATGAGTGAATGAATGAATGAATGAATGAATCCACACTTCCACTGCAGGGACACAGGTTCGATCCCTCGTCAGGGAACTAAGATCCTGCATGCTGCGCGGTGCGGAAATAAATAAATAAATAAGTTAACTAATTAATTAATTAAAGGTATTTAAAAAAATATTTATGAATCTTGAGGACCCTAGGGGGCTAACACATTCAGGAATTTCCATGGGGAGATTTCTCTATTTTAAGATAAAACTAAAAAGTGAAGTGGTTTCTACTCACCCTGAAGTAAGTCTGAACTCATTGCCTTGAGAAGTCTTCTAATTTGAGGTTAAGGACCAACCCAGGGTACTCCTGCATTTCTGTGTCTGAGTAAAAACCAAAACAGTCTGCAGGTCAATGATAGTGTCCTTTGGTTTTGAATTGGGGACATCTTTCTTTTTTTTTTTTTTTTTAATATATGTATTTATTTATTTTTGGCTGTGTTGGGTCTTTATTGCTGTGCGCGGGCTTTCTCTAGTTGCAGTGAGCGGGGGCTACTCTTTGTTGTGGTGCGTGGGCTCCTCACTGCGGTGGCTTCTCTAGGTGCGCGGGCTTCAGTAGTTGTGGCGCATGGGCTCAGCTGCTCCGCGGCATGTGGGATCTTCCCAGACCAGGGCTGGAACCCGTGTCCCCTGCATTGGCAGGTGGATTCTTAACCACTGCGCCACCAGGGAAGCCTCGGGGACATCTTTCTTCAGTAAGAAGAATTTAATTTATTTAAAATTGCTACATCTGGGCTTCTGAGTTCTGAAGAGAAAAAATAGAGGCAATCGCTCTATAGTTGCATGTTTTTATCCTCTGGTCCAAATCTAGCTGCCAGAAAGATATTTTTTGGAGTGGAAGGTTGATTTGTTTTCTATTATTAGGATAAAAAAGCCTGCGGCAGGGAGTGAGGAGGAGATCATATGGCCAGAGTGCCAGTCAGTGACTAGAGTGTTCCTCAGGCCTGAAATGACTTTAGGACAAATGTGCTCAAGGATTGTTGAGGTGTCAGAGAACTAATTTTATCCTACCAAGAAGAGGATTTGAACATTTTACCAAAGTTTACTTTTCTAGACACTGCCATTTCTAAAACATTTGGTAATATGTAGTTCTTAATTATTCAGTGGATATTAAAAAGTTTGTTCTTGGGACTTCCCTGGCGGTCCAGTGGTTAAGATTCTGCACTTCCACTGTAGGGGGCTCAGGTTCAATCCTTGGTCAGGGAACTAAGATCCCGCATGCCGCTCTGTGCAGCAAAAAAAAAAGTTTGTGCTAAGTTTGTTATAAGGAAAGGCTGAGTGGTCATATTTCCCTGTTATGATTTTTATAAAAAGTTTTGGTTGGGGAATTCCCTGGCGGTCAAGTGGTTAGGACTACAAGCTGTCATTGCTGAGGGCCTGGGTTCAATCCCTGGTGGGGGAACTAAGATCCCTCCCACACGCTGCGAGGCACAGCATAAGATAAGATAAGATAGGATAAGATAAGAAAATAAAATTTCTGGTTGAACTTTTGGGGGTGATGGATATGTTTATTATCTTGATTGGGGTGATGGTTTTACAAGTGTGAACATATGTCAGAACTTATCAGATTGTACATTTTAAATGTGTACATTTTACTGTATATCAATTATACTTCAATAAAGATAGTTGCTATACTCATTTTATGAGGCTAGCATAACTTGGACATGAAAACCTTGTAAGGACTGTAGTAAGAAAATTACAGCGCAGTCTCTTTCACTCACATAGATGTAAAAATCCAAAACAAAATATCAATACGTTGAATCCAGCAATATATAAAAAGGATACTATATTATAGCCAAGGTGGCTTTATACCAGGAATTCAAAGAATTCAAATCAGAAAACCAATCAATAGTATTTCTCCACATTAACAGATTAAAGAAGAAAAGTTGAATGGTCTTTTCCACAGAATTTTAATAAAATTCATCATCCATTCATGATTTTTTTTAAGGTAGCAATGTTGACTTTTTTTTTTAATTTTTAAATTTTTATTGGAGTACAGTTGATTTGCAATGTTGTGTTAGTTTCTGCTGTACAGCAAAGTGAATCAGTTATACATACACATAGGCTCACTCTTTTTTAGACTCTTTTCCCGTATAGGTCATTATGGAGTACTGACTAGAGTTCCCTGTGCTATACAGTAGGTCCTTATTAGTTATCTATTTTATATATAGTAGTGTGTATATGTCAATCCCAATCTCCCAATTTATCACCCCCACCGATTCATGATTTTTTTTAAAAGTCTTAGAAAAATAGAGATGGGAGCTTTCTTAAACTGATAAAGGGTATATACAAAAAAACCTCACCACACATTAAAAAAATAGTAATAATAAAAGTTCCATGTGCTAATAAACTTCTGACTGGAACCAAAAGTGACACCATGGAGAGGTGGAAAGAGCATTGGCAGGGTATGGAGGCCTGGGCAGGCGGCTCAGGCCACTGGCTGTTGGGACCTGTGTCCAGGCACTTTTGGACCTTTATGTCCTCATTGACAGACTGGATGAGTGATTTTTAAGACACCACCACTCCTGTCTCCACCCCACTGTATACACACAGCACACACGCACAATTCAGTTCTATAATTCTAAAAATAAAACACTTCAGAGAATAATTAGACTGGGACCTGAAGAAGCTGCTGTTTGAGGATGGATTCGTCTAGTTGGCCACACACAGGGAAGATGGCAAATGGCTTGGCCGTTTAATATTTTTGTTAGCATTGCCACTTTTTATTTATCCTTCAATTTGTATACATTTCTACCCAAATGTACAACTTCCGATTTTCAAGAATTGATTTGTGGGTCGGGGGTGGGGGGAACAGTCTTGATACAAATCAATATTTCAGCTCTTTTTTTCTTTTCAGAAAATCCTATAATATACTTTGAAAAATCTATTTCAAGAGAGTGGGGAAGGATGTAAAGGAATAGGGGAAAGGGAGTCCTGTGAACAGCTGGGCTAGAAGGCCTTGCTTTCCTGGGGTAAAGCTCAGCTCTTAACCTGTTGAAGACAGAGGTGGTTGACTAGGGCAACGCAAGGCATCATAAAAGCACCCTGTCCCCCATTTCATATTGTCTAAGAGCCATGTCATTAGAGTTGCTTGTTTTGCTTAAGGTAGCAGTTTTCAATGTATATTCACACCCTAAAGATGTTAGAATAAGTGGGGAGCAGGCGATCTCTTTGTTACGTCTGAGAACAAATTTGGAGAAACAGTGTTTAATTCTCTTTTTTTCCACAGTTCTCGCAACCCTTTAAATGTGCTTGTCATTTTTCTAAAAGGGGGGATTTAGTATTTAACTCTTCAAGGATCTTTATGTTTCTTGACCATACTTTAGGAATAGCTGGGCTAATGCACTGCCTCAAAGAGGACTGCATTCGAGTGAGATTCCAGAAAGCCCTACCAAACTGACTTAAACCTATAAGGGACTAGTTTGCCTCATGCAACAAGAAGCCTGGGGTTAGATTGTCCAGGTTGGTACAGTAGCTAAATGATGTCCAGGAGCCAGGCTTCTTCTTGCTCTGGCATCCGTAACACATTTGACTTTCACCTCACGGTCCCAGGATGGCTGCTGTACCACTAAGCATCATATCTACGTTCCGGGCAGGAAGAATGGAGAGGACCAAAATGCAAAGGACTCTCCCTGAAGTGAGGCTTTGCCTTCCTATTCAGTGACCTTGCCAGAGAGTTCTGTTCTCATCATTGTCTAGAATGGCCTAGATGAGAAGATAAGGGTTTCAGCTTTTTGGCTGTTATATTTGAGGACATCAAAGGAAAAGAGGGTGGGGGTGGCTTTTATCTTTAATTTTAGTAAAAGAGCCCTCCTCACCCCCAAGTCTCCAGTAATTCCTGGCTGTTGGTCCTGCAGGTGCTACGCATGATGGTCGGAGTGAATATCTCAGATGAGCAGCTGGGCAGCATCGCAGACAGGACCATCCAGGAGGCTGATCAGGATGGGGACAGCGCCATATCTTTCACAGAATTTGTTAAGGTCAGTCACTTACCTCTTGGTTTGAAAAAGTTAAATCCTACTACACAGGAGGGAGGGAGAAAAACATTATTCACATAAGAGCTTGAGACAGTATCTCCTGTTGTGACCTTCATAACTGTCGTTGGGTTTTGTTTTTTTTAACAGGTTTTGGAGAAGGTGGACGTAGAACAGAAAATGAGCATCCGATTTCTTCACTAAAGGACTGAGACCAAACTGTTCCTTGCTTTCTAGTATTTAAGAACTGGAACTTGAAAGTCCTCCTGTCCACCAGCCCCACCTCCATCCCATCATTCCCCTTCTCCCAAAGTACTACTGCTGTTGCATGACAACCCCAAATATGTTCCATCAACACAAACCTGCCTTTGGTGTATAAACAGGGCATTACAGAATGGTACACCCCGTCTAATTCTGTTCAGTATCATTCGCTGGGTATCTCCATTTCTAAATATCACCTCCCCCTGTTCTGCTGCTGAATGCCACGTGTCCATCCAGTCTGAGAAGTGAGAGGGATTCATGCCAAGAACCAGCCAGCAAAGCTCTTTTACTGGATGTGGACCGTAGCCATGCTGCCTTCCCCCCAGCTTGGCTCTGGCATGCTCCTTTATCCTTTTTTATACACCCTTTGCTTCCTACTTCTCTTTCACCCAATCTACCATTCACTTAATCTTTCAGTGTCCCTGCTTTTTATTAAGCTTCAGTCCCCTCTGTTCTACTTGGCACCCCAAGCTATGCCTGTTAAATGTATTTCTGACTTGGCAGTATAGTTCAGTGGTCTGGCAGTTTTTAATCTACTTTTACTCTTAAATGGGTCTTTGGGATGTTGCCTCTTCAGGAGCTTTTCGGTCAATACTTCTCTCAGAAGAATGTCTTGACCATCTCTTGGTCCCCTCTGCTCTGTCACCAAAGGGCTGTTGGTTGGAGATGTTCTTGAAAGATAAGGGTTATAGAGACAAGTCTTCTGGGTGGCTTGCCCAGGTCGCTCTACCTCTGGCCTCCGATTCTCAACATACATACCTACGTGGCTGCTCCTGTCAGTACAGTGTTGACTCTCCACAAATTAGCCATATGCCTGCAGGCTTGCTTAGTTTGAGGATGCTGTCACCACCAGAATAGCCGCTCTGACAATATGCTTGTCAGGGGTGTTTCTCATGGCTGCTTGAACAAGGAGACTGGGCACCCTAAAAGTATTCCCACCTCTGCAGCATGGTTTATGCCTCAGTGCTGTGTGCCCTGGAATGTTTTTCACTTCACATTTCCAAGTAGAAAGATAAGTGCCTAACTTATCCCAGTCCACAAGATTGAAAGATTGTCCTCAGTGTCTTGAGGTTTTGCACAAAATTCTCTATGAATTTTACACCTGGCACATGTTACTGCTGGAAGCCATAGTCAGCTCCTACTACAGGTCCAAAGCATTGAATGTATCGTATCATTAGCTGCCTGGTTACAATGACATCCTAGCTCCTCTCTTAGACCACTGCTAATCCCTTAGGAACAAGGGCTCTGGCACTGGTGGCACGACCTGAGGTGGCATTATAGGCCTTTGCATGAACCAGAGCAACTTCTCTGCCTAAGTCAGCTTAGTATAGACCTCATTGAATCAGGCTGTTATTATTCTAACATCTGTCTTTATGAGTCTCTTCATCCATACATCTATCCTTGGCTGATTTTCTCTGACTCATTGCTTGCTTGCTGTTTCCTTGCTTTGGAAGGCTATCCAAGATGTATACACAATACTTTAGGAAGGGAATTACTTTAAAAAAAAAAAAAAACACTGCAAAGGGATTAGGAAGAGTGGAGAAGAAAGAGTGGCCAGGCTGGATGACTCAAGTATAAATGACTGAGGAATTCTTGGTGAAGTATCAGTCTGACTTTGTGATCAAGTGTTGTAATATAGGAATTGTATAAAAGGGAAGAGTTGTCTGACACTGGTCTGTTAGAGAGGTACTTCAGAGGCTCCTTGACCTGCATATTTAAAGTTCCTAAGATTATGGCTTTTTGCTCCTTTTGGCTGTATAGCAAACTGTTTTAATCCACAGTTGTGCCTTATTGTTCCATTAAAATTGTATTCTTTGATCCATCGATAAATACTTGTGGTTAAAACAAAATAACTTGGGTCATTTTTGTCCCTGTGTTTTACAAGAATTTTACATAACTCAGTCCCCTTCTTCAAGTTTGAAATCACAGTGTGTCTCCCTTACTCGGGTTTATGTCTGTGCTATCAAATGCCTTTATTTGAACGTAATTGGAACATGACATGAGATTCTATCGACTTTTATATCTGCTGCTGCCTGGACACAAGAGGTGGGAGTGTTCATCTAGGAGCCAGCAGTATGTGGCTCTGGGCATGGCTTTGACAGCCTTAGCCACTGCCCACTTGCTCCAGGTAGAATTCCATTTCTGTTCTTGACTCTCTGACTCCTTAAATGTAGAAGAGGTCTAAAATGGGGTATCTGTCTATTGCTTGTTAATAAGTTGTCTACCCCCTCATGTACGTACAGTCTCAATGACATATTGTACCCAGCTATTGTTACATGGCTTTTCACATCTTCAAGTTTCAGTCTGCTATGTAGGGTATGAATATCTCTTATTTTAAGGTTTAGTGTCACGCCACAAGACTCAAAAGAGTAATAGCTAGAGTCATCCTATAAATTCTAACACAATACCCTCTTCTTTTCCGGTCCCTCTGCCTCAAAAGTCCATTCAAAATGACTTCCACTGTTTCAGCTTTGCTTCATTTTGAGTGTAATTTTAGGATTTGGAGAAAGTGACAAATAGATGGAGTGACCAGGCCGTCAGTTTTGGAGGAAGCTTAATGTTACTGACCATGGCCATAGGTATACCAGTCTGTGACTAAAATAAGACATTCATTGATACTGTAAAAAAAAATTTTAAGAACATTACAACATTACCTGCAGTTTGAAGAGAATCCCCTTAACTAATTTTATTTCCCTTGCTCCCTTCTGGTCTACCCATGCATTACATATTTCTAAAGTAAATGAAACATAACATGAGATGATAACAGCTTTTAGAAATTAACATATTGTAATATTTCCCCATGTTAACTGTTCTTCCTTGTTTGTATCAACGGTTACATAATATTTTACCAACTTGATGTAATATTTACTTAACCATTACCTTATGTGGCATGCGGGATCTTCCCTGACCAGAGTTCAAACCCACGTCCCCCTGCGGTGGAAGCACAGAGTTTTAACCACTGGACCACCAGGGAAGTCCCATTACCTTATTTGCTTATTGTTTCCAATTTTATGTTATAAAATAATGGTACAATGAATGCCTTTTTGCATATAACTCTTTTTTCTTTGAAAAAATTTTGTGGGAGTGGGATTACTAGAGCAAACTTTAGGCATTTACTCACAGCTTTTGATAGGCTTCAAGAGAATGCCGGAAGCAATCAAATTACTCTCTTTTACCTTCAGTATTCTTTTTAGAATGTTCTTCGTGGTCACCTATTTTTTCAAATTGATTATAGAATCCTGTCAAATTTTGTATTTAAAACACTATTAGAATAGATTGTCTTGATTGGGATTTAGAGCAGGTATTTACTGTAGAGACGCCTCATGGAGGACTGTCTTTAGAAACTGGATTTCTTATGCTACAAGCCAGGTATTTATCCTGTTCCCCAAACACTGAAAGCAGAATTGCTTGGAAGGAAGTCATCATTACTGGACTGAAATTCCCTAAATTCACATTCCTTTGGCTGAGCTTTGAGTCAACAAGTGATTCAAACTGAAGATGGCTGGTATTTGCCAGTACAGACCATTTAACATCCAGATTAATAGAAACTCCAGTTTAGAGATTTTCATTTTCTTTTCCTCTATGCCAAGCAGTGATGAGAGATTTACCCGGTAAGTTTGTGAGGTACTGCAGGCTGTTTCCTCACAGGTCTGAGAGGGAGCAGATAGCAATGAAGAGTCTCGTGTCTTTTAAGATGGAGTAAGTAGGGAATTCCCTGGCGGTCCAGTGGTTAGGACTCAGTGCTGTTGGAGTAAGTAACTGGCCTGACATCTTTACCTAAGGTATAAGCTGATCAAGGACATTGTCTTGAGATGCCAAGACTCAGTTTTCTTCTCTAAGCTCTTAAGTCTCTAAGCACTAGATTCTGATCTCTCATCAGAACTAGGAAGGCTGTTTGTTTGGAGGCATGGTCCTGACACTTCCCACCACCCTTTGCAGTCTATTCAAGAACTGAAGCAGGTAGGTGAATTGTTATATCTAGTACCTGAATGTGGCTGGAGAAATAAGAATTGATCAAAGAAGGTCTCTGGGCTACCACAGTAGATATCAAGCACCATTAACCAGAGTTTGTGTTTTATTCACAAGAAAATCTCGTATTCCCTAAAACACACACACACACACGCACACACACACACACACACAGATATTCTTTAGAAACAAATCTGATAAATTCTAATAAACCTGGTGATATGGTCATCCAGCCCATAACAAATTGGAAGTAGTTAAATTAACAGGCACTACTAGAAACTGGTATGCTGATAACCAAGAAGGGCAGCTGACAAAGGAGGAGACAATATGAAAAACCAAGTAACTCAGTAGGCATTCTAGTGTAGACCAGATAATCCTAAGCAGTTCATTAAACCTGATGGCATTTCAACAACATGTGTTTATAGAAAAGACATCAAGTCATCAAGAAAAGGTCTAAAATGTGCTGGTGCTTATAAGTTTAAGCTTCAATAAAATGGAAGTTTACTTAAGTGAAACATCCCTGATAATACTAAAAAATTAAATGTTATTACATGTAATTCAGGCTGCACCTAGATCTGTGTAACAATACTATTTGTCCTGGTCGATCTCAGTAATTCCTGCCTGGTTTTTCCTTTTCCTTTTCCACATCTTTTTCCTTATCATTTTGTAAAAAGAAATTGTTGATGGTGACTTCAAGCGGTGGCATGGCTTAGAGACATATCTGCAAACAACCTTATGGGCTATGGAGAGAAAAAGCATTATTCTCTATGACACTATATTTCTTGGGGGTAGGTGTTATCTTTTCTCTGTCAACTTGGGAATAGCAGATTTCTAGCTGTTATTAAATTATCCTCTGCAGGATATCTCTGTGGAGAGAAGGCTGCCATGGAGACCCTCATTATTTGATGAAACATTTTCTCAGAACAGACTCAATCTCTGTATAAAAACTTTCAACTTCAGCAGAATGCACATGCTGTACTTTAAATGATTTTGTGCTGCCTCCTACCTCCTCCTGGCAGATGTGGAGCCGAATCACAAACCTGGGAAAGCATACAATCCGTGTTTGTAAAACATGACTGCATTCTGTGAGCTCCTCCTCTGTGCCCATGAAATTAGGGGTAATTCTGGTAGCTTCGTAATCACAGAGACATCATAGATATTGCGAGATGGTTAGAGAACAAAAAGAGGCAGATACTAGCAAAGTTTGCAAAAGGGGAAAAGGGCAGATTTCAGAAATGATCCACTCATTTGTTTGACATTATTCCCCAGCAGAATTTTAGAATGAGTCATTACATGGTTGTGAAGACATGGAAAAGAATTTGATGATCACCAGGATGCTGATGTTTTTGGCAAAGAATTAAGTACGCAAAATTCCTCTCACTTATTTCAAAGTTTTATTAAATTTGTGTGTCAGATCAATGAAATAGGCAGAGTGTTGAGTGTTGCTTTTTTTAAAATTTATTTATTCATTTAGTTATTTTTGGCTGCGTTGGGTCTTTGTTGCTGAGCGCGGGCTTTCTCTAGTTGCAGCGAGTGGGGGCTACTCTTCCTTGTGGTGCACGGGCTTCTCATTGCAGTGGCTTCTCTTGTTGCAGAGCACAGGCTCTAGGCACACGGGCTTCAGTAGTTGTGGCACACGGGGGCTCAGTAGTTGTGGCTCACGGGCTTTAGAGCGCCAGCTCAGTAGTTGTGGCGCACGGGCTTAGTTGCTCCACGGCATATGGGATCTTCCTGGACCAGGCCTTGAACCCGTGTTCCCTGCACTGGCAGGCGGATTCTTAACCACTGCGCCACCAGGGAAGTCCAGCTTTTTTTTAATAAATTTATTTATTTATTTATTTATTTTTGGCTGTGTTGGGTCTCTGTTGCTGTGCACAATCTTTCTCTAGTTGTGGCGAGCGGGGGCTACTCTTCATTGCAGTGTGCGGGCTTCTCATTGTGGTGGCTTCTCTTGTTGCAGAGCATGGGCTCTAAGCACACGGGCTTCAGTAGTTGTGGCACACGGGCTCTAGAGCACAGGCTCAGTAGTTGTGGCACACGGGCTTAGTTGCTCTGCGGCATGTGGGATCTTCCTGGACCAGGGCTCGAACCCGTGTCTCCTGCATTGGCAGGCAGATTCTTAACCACTGCGCCACCAGGGAAGTTCCCTAGAGTGTTGTTTTCAGCAAAACATATGACTGGGTCTCTCATAGTATTCATAAGGTTAAGATGGAGAAAATTGGGTTGGATTACAGTTGATGTGTTTGAGGATGGTAGTTGAATAACCATACACCAAAAAGCTAAAAGATCAGTATCAGCAGTCTTGAAAAAGAGGGACAGAATTGGAATCACACTTCCCAATTTCAAAATTTACTTACTACAAAGCTACAGTAATCAAGGCATGAGGATAGACCTCCTCATGCTCTAGTCCATAGAGCAATGGACTAGAATCATGAGTCTAGAAATAAATCCTCACAATTATGGTCAGCTGATCTTTGACAAGGATGCCAAAGCAAACTGGTGGGGGAAAACAGTAGTCTTTTGATACAACTGGGGCAATTGGATATCCTTATGCAAATGAATGAAGTTGGACCCCTACCTCACACCATATGCAAACAACAACAAAAAATCAAACGACTTTAAAAAATGTATGAAAGACTTAAATGTAAGAGCTAAAGTTACAAAACTTATAGAAGAAAACATAGGCATAAATCTTCATGACCTTGGGTTAGGCAGTGGTTTCTTAAATATGATACCAAAAGCACAATCAACAAAATAAAAAATAGGTAAACTGGACATCATCAAAATTTAAAACTTTTGGGACTTCCCTGGTGGTCCAGTGGTTAAGACTCTGCACTTCCACTGCAGGGGGCATGGGTTCGATCCGTGGTCAGAGAACAAAGATCCCACGTGCCACATGGCATGAAAAAAAATTTTTTAACTTTTGTTGTTCAAGAAAGTGAAAAGATAATCTGTAGAGTGGGAGAAAATACTTGCAAATCATATTCTGATAAGGGACTTGTACCTACATTTTATAAATTACATCTCAACAATAAAAAGACAACCCAATTATGCAACCCTTGGGCACTGTTGCTGGGAATGTAAGATGGTAGAGCCACTGTGGAAAACAGTACGGCTGTTCCTCAAAAAATTAAAAATAGAATTACCATATGATCCAGAAATTCCATTTTTGGGTATATACCCAAAAGAATTGAAAGCAGGGTCTTTTTTTTTTTTTAATCACTGTAGAGTCCGGTTTCTATTCACAAAGAAAAAGCTCCAGTCCATCTTGTAACTTTTTTTGAAAAATTCCTGACATTACAGAACTAAACTGAAATGTATTAATATTCCACTCACATTTCTGTGACAAACAAACAAAAAGTTCATGAGCCAAAAAAACACAAAAAACAAAAAACAAGGAGAAGCTTATAAAACTAAATATGGATCTCAGCATTAGCAGCTGAACAGAGAAAGGAATTAAAATGCTTTAATTAAAAAATCACAAGTGGATGATAAAGTGTGTAGAAACTGAAAACTTACAAACTATTTAAAACCTGGAATCGCTGACTGTTCAGAAACTACTCAGATGGGTCATGGGTAGTGGTGAACAGCAGAAAGGGATTATGGATGAATCTGCATTGTTCTAGATGCTCCCCATGCCACCTGTCTCCGAGGAAAGCCTGACATTTATTAGATATTGAGCCAGGCTAATGCTGGCAGCAGATCCAGTGATGGTAACCTGCTTATCAGTAGATCTTTCCACTGGGTTCCCAATTTTGATCTGCACCCCAGATATCTGACAGATCTCATTGATTTTGGTGCCTTGAC